>NW_020948983.1:58916744-58988125 GCF_900497805.2 Vombatus ursinus | reverse complement strand
AGGAACTGTTTTATTTTTCCTTTTATCTCTAGCATTTAGCTTCGCATATAATAAATTCATTCATTCATATGCGGAAAAAGTGCTGGATGTGGAGTCAGGGGACCCAGTCTCAGGCTCAAATATTGACTCTGCCATTGACTAGCCGTGCAATCTTGGGTAAGACACTCGGCCTCAATGGTCCTCAGTTCCCTCAGCTATAAAATGAGGAAGCAGGATGGGGCTGAGCTAGCCAACCTTTAAGATTTCTTCCAGTCTTAAATCTATGAAGCCATGATCTCTATGTGCTCTGCTACTCTCCATACCCCTACTAAATTTGTTGGTCCCTCAAATTAAAAACAAATCATAGAATCTTGGGATATTAATGCTGGAAAGGACTTCAGAAACTGCCTGACTCGACTCCCTCCTTTGGCAGAGGAGGGAATTAAAACCCAGAGAAGTTTGGTAATTTGCACACGGTCAGCCAGCAAGTTGGCAGCCTGGGTAGGACTAGAATCCATGCTTCCTGCCCCGTTGTTATCCTTTTCTAACTACAGCATGACCCTGCTTCTGTGTTCCTGCACTCTGGGCTCTGCTGAGGCCTTTTTGGATCCAATTTCAGGGATAAGCCTGTCCTAGAGGGAGCTGCGGTATGTACAATGACTCATGTTCTCCTCTTAGCCATTTTTCCTGATAATTGCCCTGATTTCTGGCCACAAGCAGCCCACCAATAACTCTGACATGCCGAGAAGAGGACTCACAATTCTGAAGAAACCCAAGGCCCCTAAAGACTTTGTTTTCTTTTCAGCCAGAGTTCTGTTAGCATAGTTCATGATTCTGTAAGGCAGGCTCCTTATTTTCAGGAAAAATGCCTTCAGAAGCTTCGATTTCCACTCCCACCCCAATTCCCCACCAGAGCACCATGATGAAGGTAGAGTGGGGTGGAGTCTCAGCACCTCAGTGGGTGCTCAGTAAGTCAAAGACACTTAGCAAATATTTACTGGTTAATCACAGCATGAGAGACTGTTCGATCTGGAAAGGACTTTAAGGATTATCCAGTCTAAATCTCTCATTTGACAGATGATCTTCCGGGTCTCTGACCTTCTGGCTATTATCAACACCTCTGGTCCACCCCCAACAGGCAGCATGAAACTGGGCAGAGAGAGGATATCTCCTCCTTCAGGCCCCCTGGCTTCCTGCACTCCGGCCCCTGTTTGCCTAGATTTACAGTATCATCCTGCTCTTTCCTACCTGCACTAATCTCCCTGGAATTAGCACCTCACCTGATCAGACCTTCATTATCTGCCAGACCCTTCTAGTTAACCGGAACCCTGGCCCTGACCCATCATCACCCGACGCCCGTTGGGACACATGGGTGGTAGGGATGGTGATGAATGAACAAGGGCCGCTCCCTCCTGTTCAAATCCCTCCACCTGCAAATTCACTTTGAGGCCCAGGCCTGCCTGGCCTGCATTGCTACTCAGCAGGACAGCTGTGCGCTGGGCCTGTGTATGGATTCAATTATCCCAGCTGCATGGCTTCACCGTTTGGAGGGGATGGAAAATACCTCACGTTGACACAGTCGTCTGATTTCCCATCCAAGAAATTCCACATCGAGTTTCACTTAGTGGAGACCTGCAGTCAGAAGTGGGTTGGAGGAGAGGCATGGGGGTTGGCAGTGAGGGATGTGGAGAAATGTGGAAAAAAGAAACCCACTTTGGCTGGTTTGAATTTAGGGGGTATGAGGAACTCTCATTACCATCACCAGGGGGTTAGATACATATGGGGAAAGAGAACTTTTCCCCAAATTAACTTCCCAAAAGCAATGTTCTTCCAAATGAGCCCCAGCTTCAATTAGCACAGGCCAGGTTTGCAAGACAGAGACTTCAGGTGATTTTATCTGGCACTGTTAGTTCTTGGGGGATGGGGATGGGGTTGGGGGGAAGGAAGACCCCTATAGGGCAGAAATTGATTATTCCTCTTGATTTAGGGGGAAAAACCACGTCACCAGGAGAGGATAAATTTGGGGTTAGTTTGGGAACTTCTACAAAAGCTATTAATTATAATTTACATTTTTCTTACACTGAGAAGTCTGCAAAGTACTATTCTTCCAATAATGGTATGAGGTAGGAGGTCACACTTTTCAAAGATGAGGAAAATGAGGCCTTGAGAAGCTGAGCAATTTGCCTAGTCACACAAACTTGTGAATATCTGAGAGGCATTTTGGTAGATGGAAAAAGAGCATGGGGTTGGAGTCAGAGGGGCCTGGGTTCAAGCCTCTCTTAATAGCTAGGAGACCTCAGCCAAATCACTTCCCATCTCTGGACCTCAGTTTCCTCATTTGTAAAATTGGATGATATCAGAGGTCAGCATGGTGCAGTGGGAAGCTAGCTGGATTCAGAATCAAAGGCAGTTTTAGCTTTCCATTTTTATTTGGCATTTTGCCCTGATAGGGCACCAGACTACGAAGATATGGGGGTTTGGGACCAGGGTGCAAATTCTAGCTCTTTCACCTAATATCTGTGTGACTTTGGGCAAGTCACTTAACCTCCCTAGGTCTCAATTCCTTATGTGTAAAATGAAAGGGTTGAACTTCAGTAGACTGAAGCATCTACTGAGTTTGCAGCCAGAAAGACCTGAATGCCAGCTGGCCTTGGACACTTCCTAGTTATTTGAGTATCTGCCTCAGTTTCCCCAACTGTAAAATGGGGATAATCATACCCACCTCCCAGAGTTATTGTGAGGATAAAATGAGATCATATTTGTAAAGCACTTAGTATGGTGTCTGGCACATAGTAAGCACTTAATAAATGCTTGTCCCCTTCCCTTCTTCCCCTCCTCCTCTGCCAAAACCCTCTCCAGCTCTGTATCTATGACCCTATGTCTCTTCTAGCTCCAAATGTAGGAAATTAGCAATGGGATTTGAACTCTGGTCTGTTAACTCCAAGACTAGCTCCCTATTCGATAAATGATGCTGCTTCTCTATGGAAACAACACGGTCCCTGCTCTCTAAGAGTCTAGAGTCTGGGACAGAAGCCACCTGTACGGCAGTCCAAGAAAGGCAAACACTGATGCCTCCAAGCAGAGACAAAATGACACACCCTCATCGTTCTCTGGAGTTTTCACATGACTTCAGAGCAATCTTGTGTATGGAAGGGGATGGAGGAAAATGGGAGGGGGTTAATATTATTAACTCTATTTGATGGATGAGGAAACTGGGGGACCAAGAGATTAAATATGACTCTGATTCTGAGAATCTGTGATTCCCTAAGGGCCTCCCCTAAAATTACCCCCAAAGCTGGCAGAGTCAGAACCAGAGGCCGGTTCATTCATTAAGCATTTGTTACGCCTTCACTATATTCCAGACACAACGCAAGGCACTGAGAATACATAAACAAAAAGGGAACAGTCCCTGCCCTCAATGAGTTTATGTTTTATGGAGGAAAACAACATATACTTAGAATATCACATACAAAGATATACAAAGTAATGGGAAAGGGGAGAAGAACTGGCAACTGGATCTCTAATTTTTCCATTGGATTTTAGATCTAGACCTAGAAGGGGCCTCAGAGGTCATTCATTTTACAGATGAGGTAACTGAGGTCCAGGGAATGACTTGTCCAAGGTCACACAGGTGACAAGTGTCAGAGGCAGGATTTGAACTATGGTCCTTCAATTCTAGAGAAAATATTTTTTCCATTATTCCACAACTTAGGGGCTGTTTTTGATTTTCAGCTTCTTTCAAAGCTTTATAGAGTGTCAGGATTGGAAGGGACCTTAGAAATCAAATCTGAATGCCTCATTTTACATGTGAAAAAAAAAGAAAACAAAGCCCAAAGCAGTTGAGTGATTTCCCAAAGGTCACCATGAGATCCAGATTCTGGTCTCTGTTGTTCAGATGAACTAGAAGGCACTGACGATGGAGAGTGGAAGGTGAGGATGCACATGCCAGAGAGAACCATCTCTGAGGATGGAAGGTGGCGGAGAAGGGCAGTAACTTTTATCAGGGAGAGCCAAGAGACACAAGTTGTAGAGGAGAGACGGTAGCAGGGACTTGGCCACAAGCCACTGAAAATAAGACTTTGAGCCCCCATCAGCACACCGGTCACAGGTGGCCAGCCCCTGCAATAAGACATAATATGTTTGTATTGGGTCTGAGCCACTGTGTTTATGGGCCAAATGCCTAGAATTTCTGAGTCGACTTCAGAAAGATGAGAAGGCAACTCAGAGGCTGTGGAAAGAACTCTGGGATTTGGAGTCTGCAGACAGGGATTTGAGTTCTTACTTTACACATAACTAGCTGTGAGAAATGGGACAAATAACTTCACCACTCTAAGACACTCTTCCCTTATCTGTAAAAGTGGGATAATAATACCTGCAATTCACAGGGTTGTGGGGAAAGCACTTTGCAAACCACAAGACACCATGCCAGAGTGGTTCTTTAATCTAGATTAGATTTCAAGGGATCCATGAACTTGGATGGGGGAAAACCAATTACCACTTGATTTTCACTAACCTCTAACTAAAATTTCTCATTTCCTTCAATTATTTACTTTATTCTAAGAGAGGTCCATGGACTTCCCCAGATTGCCAAAGAGATTTATAACACAAAAAAGGTTAAGATCTCCTGTTATAACCCTATGTGTTATTCTTTTTTCTCCTGTTAGATGTGGGGATTCTGGAAGAGCTAGAATATGGGCAGCTCTTCTTGGGGGAGACAAGGAAGGTAGTTGGTGAACCAGGCAATGGGATAGGAGTGTGATTCAGAAAGTTGAGGAAGATGGCAGGAAGAGAGAGCAGTGGTAAATGGGAAATTAGAAGGGATGATGTAGAGTCTGCAATTATCATTAGCCAGAAGGGATTTGGTCGGGTCATCTGAAACTTTCAGGGCTTTTGATGAAAATAATCAACCTGTTACATTTCAGGAATTCTCTGCCTAGCCCTGAGCTACTCAGTCCTCCCTGGGAACAATTGCTTCTGCAGAGCAATAGAGTTAAGACAGATGTGGAGCAGCTGGAAATGAACATTTATTGGGTGGGGGGAGTGAAGAAGGTGATATGGAAGTCAGGGGGAACAAGGAGGGTGAGCTTGATTGGGATGAGGAGAAGGGTCTCTGGGACTTAGAAAGGAGATCCAGAGGTTCTGAATTCTCTGACTCAAGGGAGTGTCTGGAAGCTGTTCCTTGAGACTTATCAGTACCTGAAACTGAGAAGATGTAGAAAATGCATACCAAGAAAAGGAAGAAAAAATATGGGCCCAATGGAGGAGATGAAGCTCTCCTAGGAAATCCTTTTAGCCTAGGAGGAGAGAGGTCTCATAGAGTCATCTCCCTTTGAAAATGATTGATCTGTGTTCTTGTTCAAATATCCTTTGAGAGAGTCTGCTTGGGAAGCTGAATTACTCCACGAAGGGTGGAGAACCTGCAGCCTCAAGGCCACATGTGGCCCTACAGGTCCTCCAGTGTGGCCCTTTGACAAAATCTAAACTTTATAGAACAAATCCTTTTATTAAGGGGTTCCCAGGACAATATTGTCCTGCTCCAGGACAATAGCCTGAACCTGAAGTCTGTGAACTGTCTGGCCATACTCTAGATAGCAAATTATTGGCACCTATGCTAACAGGAAGAAGGCTCCCAGTCTAAGGCGACCTTCTCCTCAGTTTCAAGGTCCCCTTGTCACTGATATGTCCTGTCTACTTCTGACTAAGTGGTGGCAGTCTTGACCTTGACTTATCCATGATTCCCGGAGCCTGACTGCTTGCTCAGCCTTTACCTTCTGCCCCACCTCTGACTTCTGGACACTGCATACTCCCTAATTCCCAAGAGGCTGGAGGAGAAAAAGTTCTGGAATATTGGGTGCTGCAGTGGGGACCCAAGGGAACAAGGGAGCAGGGCATCAGCAGGAAGCATGATACCCCCTGGGGAGACACACACTCTATGACCTTCTGATTCTCTTCCCTGTAGATGGAGCAATCCAGGCTACACAGACCAAGGCCAAGGGAATTAAATGGTGGGAAACAGCCAACCGCTTCAGAAGAGCGACTGCAAGCTACTCAGAGCCTTATTTTGCTGCTCACCTCCTTCATTCTCCTACTTTATTGCTGGTCGGTTGTTATCTATCATGTCTGACACTTTGTGATCCCCTTTGTGGTTTTCTTGGCAGAGATATTGGAGTGGTTTGCCATTTCCTACTCCAACTCATTTTACAGATGAGGAAACTGAGGCAAACAGGGATAAGTGACTTGCCCAGGGTCACACAGCTAGTAAGTGTCTGAGGCCAGATTTGAACTCAGGAATATGAGTCTTCCTGCCTCCAGGCCTGGCACTCTATTCACTGCGCCACCTAGCTGCACCTCCTCATTCTTCTATATACTGAACTAAACATCCTGAAAAAGATGAACTGGTCTAACAAGTATAAATTAGCATTGAATTCAATACAAAAACTGGCTTAAATATTTGTTCTTTCCTTATTAGACAGCAGTGAAGTCCCTCATCCCCATCAGTGATACACTACTCCTAAGGTCCTCGGTCCTGTATCCATTGATCCCACAAAGATGCAGAGTCAAGGATGAGTATGGTAGGTCTGGGAGACAGTGACAAGATCTGCCTGAGCAGAGAAAAGGGTACACTGCAAAGAGTGGCAGGTGATAAAGGTGGATAGTAAAATGTGGCCAAGTCATGAATGGCTTTGAATTATCATCTTTGTAGGCTCTCAAGCAAGAAAGTGCTACAAAAGTTGTGTTTTGGGAAGATTCCTCTGGCATCAGGGTGCAGGGTAAACATGGAAGAGGGCAGGGGATGTAATGAGAGGGGAAGAGACAAGAAAACTTGAGAGCACAAGTAAAGCCATATGAAGACTCATTGCTTATGAATGGAGTGCAAACTGAGTCTTGGGTGCTAGCAGAAGAAACTCACCAAAGGCTTTGGGAAAAAACTTTACACCAATCCAAAGAACTTAGCCTCTTTGTAATGAAACCCTTAACTTACTGGTGGTTCCTTTCTTGTTCCTGGTATGGTCATCTAGGTAAATTAGCTCTGTTTGCAGCCTAAATAAGGTGTATGTAGAGACATATGATGACAGAAAGGCTCCCCCTCCTCACCATAGACTACAGCAGAGAAAGCAATCAGTTAATATTGACTTGATTCTTCTAACAGACCCTTCTCCTCTAACAATGGCCATTATTTATGGCTTCAGGTATGTCAGGGATAGGATTACTACAGATCACTTGTGAAAGGGGAGGAAGGACTTTTCCTGGAGAGCAAAAGCCCCTTCTTATTCCAGCTTTGGTCTTTTGGAAGGGGTCTAGTCAATGGCATTTTGCCCTTAAAAATACATCAGGGATGAGAGGCTGGAAGGAATTCTGATGAAGTCATTCCCCTTGATGAGAACTTTTTATTTACTGACTGGGATTCTGGAGTCCTGAGCCCCCAATCGCTGAGAAGTTGGGAAGCTCTGAGGGAGCTAGCAGCCCATTTGAATGGGGAACCACATTCCAGGATAAGGGGACTAAGTGGCCCTGAGAGCTCAGAGACCCTCTGCCAGAAGGATAGAAAAATCTTCCTTGTCCAAAATCCCAAATAAGGTAAAAGCTACCATCAAGGAATGGGGACCAGGCACCCCCATTATAAGTAAAACTCCTTGTAGAACTGCCCTTTCCATGAATTCCTGCCCTTGCCTCAATCCTGGAGGACTTCCCAAATGGCTTGGTTCATCTAATGTCAGGGAATAGCTACCATTAGTAGCTACTTGTATTAGCATCCCAAGATTTCCAAGCCAGGCATTCAGATGGGGCTATTTCTATAGCCCTTTATAATCCCAAGTAAAATATTCAGATTGCTCCCTCTACCCACTCTAGTACATGAGGAGTCGAGTAGGCTCTATGAATAGGTAGAAAAGGTGTCCCCATGTGTTTTGTGATTTCAAAGACATTGGAAAGGTATGTCCCCCACCTTTCTGTTACATGCTTGAAATTCTTCCCATTAGAGGCACACTTTTATGTTAAAGCATCATGTATCCAGAAGGTCTCTGTTGGAAAGCATATACTATGTAGAAGAGAAAAAATGGTTATGTTTTAGAGAAGGGGTTGAGAAATATAAATGGGATCCATGCAAATTTGGCCCTTAGGTATGAAGAGAAATGTATTAAGGAGAGGGAGATAAGGAAAGAGGGAAAGGATGAAGGGGAAAGGAATGGGAGGGGGAAAGTTTGAGGGGAGGAAGGGAGAGCAAGAAAGGGAGGAGGAAAAGGAGGAGTGGAAAGAAAAAAGAAGAGTGGAAGAAGGAGAAGAAGAAAGGTAGAGGAGGAGAGAAGAGAAGGGGAGGAGAGGAAGAAAAGAAATAAGGAAAAAGAGAAGAAAGAGGGGAAAGAAAAGGAAGAGGAGATCGAAAAAGAGAAAATGAAGAGAAAGTTAAGAGAAAAATGATTAGGAAGAGGAGAAAAGAATATAGATAGGGCAAGAGAATTATAAAGCATTAATTCAGAGCTGGTCTCCCTCATTTTACAGATAAAGAAATTGAAATACAGCATGGGGGAAGTGACTGGCCCAAGGTCACAGAAATAGTAAATAGGGGAGCCAAGATTTAAATCCAGGTCTTTTGTCTCCAAGTTAAATGCTTTTTCTACCACATCATATGATGGGGAGAAATTGAGGAAGGGAGGGAGATGAAGGCGAGGGAGAAGAGAAAAGGAAAGGAGAGGAAAAGGAAGAACAGATGAGGAAGGCAAAAGGAGCCCGCCCCACCTTTCCACCCAAGCTTTTGGTACCTCGGCCAGAACAGCAGCCACAGTTCCAGCTGGTTTTTCTCCAGCCCTCTCCTTCCCTCCCTCTATCATGGATTAGCAAGGCCTCAGAGCCTTCCTTGGCCACGAAGCATGTCTATGAGAAAGCTCTAGGCTAGGTGCTACTTCCAAAGGCGTAGCATCCCATAATGACCTCAAATGAGCAGCCAGAATAGCCTGGGATCCTCAGCTGCTGTCCCCAGTGCTCTGAACCTTGAGAGGTGATTTGGAAGTGAAACCTCCCCAGATAGATCAGCTATATCCCCAGAAAACCAGGATGAATCTCGCAACATCACTCCCAGGGCGTCAATGAAGAGCTGACCTTACAAGTAAGGGAGAGCAATGGTATTAGTAATAATAATAATAGCATTTATGCAGCACTATAAGGTTTGTAAAGTGTTTTATAAATATGTTTTCTTTTGATTCTCACAACAACCCTGGGAAATAAATAGCCTCTTTTTACAGATGAGGAAAATGAGGTTGAAAGACATCGTGAGTTGCCCCGGATCATTGAGCTAGTGGGTTTATGAAGCAAGATTTGAACTCATATCTTCAGTTCAGGACTCTATACACTGTGCCACCTAGCTGCCAATCTTCTACCCAGAAAAATGAGAAGGTCCCAGAGAAACTCCCTTGGATCACAGGTCTGCTCTGTGTGTTCCTGAACATGAAAGCCTAGTATTATAGCTTTCTTTCTTTGAATTCTATCAAAAGGCAGATACTTATTTCTTCCACTGTACATAGTTCTCTCCCTCCTCCTCTTCTCTCCTCTGTAACCAGGATGAGAGAAGGAATGAGTTGTCCTATTTGGCTTCTGATTAGAAGAGAAAGAAAGAATATGGCACAGAAGGGGAAGGAAGAGAAAGAGGAAAGAAGAAGGGGAAGAGGGCAAGAGAATCAAAGAACATAGATTTACTTCTTAACATTTTTTTTCTGAACTTAACGGAGACAGCAAGCTGGCACAGTAGGTACCATTGGGCCCACAGTCAGAAAGACTTGAGTTTCAAACCTGCCTCAGACACTTACTAAATGTGTGACCCTGGGCAAGTCATTTAATCTTTGTCTGCCTCCATTGCCTCATCTGAAATATTGGGATAATAATAGTACCTACCTCCTAGGAGTTGTTGTGGTGATAAAAATATTTATGACTAGTTTTGTAAATCTTAAAGTTCCATAAATATGCTATTATTATTATTAACAAATACCCATGTATATTTTCCATATGTACATATTTGCATATAAATAGAACAAATAATATTGTACATAAAACTGAAAATCTCTATTATGTACAGCCTGCTTTTCTACTAAAATATATAATAAATTCTACTTGTAGCTTTAAAAGCTTTCCTGCTTGTCCAGGCTTTCCTTCTGTTTTCTTTTCTTCATTGTTTAAAAAAAATAGATTCCTCAAGGTCCTTCATTTCATTTCTTCTTGGCTACCCTCCCCCCAACTTCCCACCTGCTATTTGGAGAAAGAAAAACAAAGTCTATGTAACAAATAGATCATGTAGTCAAGCAAAACAAATTCCCACATTGACTGTATCTGAAAATGTATATTACATTCTGCATCTTGAGTCCATCCTCTCTATCAAAAGGTAGATAGCTTACTTCATCATTGATCTTTTGGAATCATGGCCCCCAATCTTTCCAAGTTGTTTTTCTTTACCATGTTCTTAATTCTATGACTTATTCTCCTGGTTCTGCTTATTTTACTCAGTCTCAATTCATATAAGCCATCCAAGATTCCTCTAAAACTTACCATTTCACTATTTCTTATAGCATAGTAATATTCCTAATGTAGTATTTATATATCATTTTTAGTTATTAGATAGGCTATCTCTTAGTTTCCATTTCTTTGCTTACTATGAAAGGAGCTGCTGTAAATATTTTTGTACACATGGGTCCTTTTCTTCTTTCTTTAATCTCTTTGGAGTATAGCCCTAGTAGTGGTATTGCTAAATCAAAGGGTATGCACAATTTAATAAATTTGGAAGCATAGTTCTAAATTGCCTTCCAGAATGACTAAACCAAATCCCAGTTCCACAACAAAGCATTAGTGTGCCTGGTTTCTGGCAGCCCTTCCAACAAATGTCTCCTTCCTTTTTGGGCAACTTAGTCAATCTGCTGGGTGAGATTTGGAATATTTTTTGATATCATCGTTGATGGCTTGTAGTTCTTCCTTTAAAATTTGCCTACTCATATCCTTTGACCATTTATCTATTGGAAAATGGTTCTTGTTCTTAAAATTTTGAGTCACTGCGACATATAGGATATCCCAAAAATCTTAGTGTAGTTTTAAGCTATTAAAGTTTATTAATCTATTAAAGCTGAAAACTACACTAAGACTTCTGGGATAGCCTGTATGTATATCTTGAATATGAGACCTTTATCAAAGAAACTTAATGCAAAGATTTTTTCCCATTTGATTGTTTTCCTTATAATTTTAACTTCATTGGTTTTGTTTGCATGAAAATTTTATAATTTTATGGACAATCAAAATCATCCATTTTATTTCATGTCAGCTGTACTTAAGCTCTACAGATTGCTCCACCTCCTCTCCAAGAGCCTTACCCACCTTGGGATGATTCCACCCTGGGGTCTGCTTCTGATTGGTGAATCCCTGGTCAAGATCATCATTTCATGAGAAGTGCCAGTCATGCTAACTTCACTCCCAGTTCAACTCATTCCCTGGATTGTTCTATGTTCTCAATAGCAGCCTTGTTCTCCTCAGCCCTTCCAGCTCCCATTTATATTTTCTCTTCTCCTAATAGAATGTAAGTCTCTTGAGGGTATAGACCTCTTGTTTCCTTGTATTTGTATCCCCAGCTCTTAACATAGTGCTTCACACATAGCAAACACTTACCCTTTCTATCTATCTAGCTAGCTATTTATCCCTATTCTAGTCCTGAACTCTCCCTTATCCATCATTGTGAAAGGTAATTTCTTTCTTGTTCCTCTCATTTGTTTATTATGTCATCCTTTATGTCTAAATCCTTTAAATCTATGTCTAATGGAAAAATCAATCCATCTGGAACTTATCTTAGTATGTGGTGTGAGATGTTGATCTATATTTGGGGTTCTTAACCTGGGGTCATTGGGATTCCTTAATGGTCCATGGCTAGATTTAAGAGGGTCAGTGAACATGGATGATGGAAAAAATTACATCTTAATTTCAATATAATTGTTTTCCTTTGTATTTTTTGTGTTTTATTTTATGCATTTGAAAACATTCTTCTGACAAAGGGTCCATATTCTTCACCAGACTGGCAAAATGGTCCATGAATCAAAAAAGCATAAGAATTCCTAATTTATATTTAATTTCTGTCAGACTACTTTCCCATTTCCCCAGCAGTTTTTGTTGAATGGTGAGTTTTTACTCCGGAAGTTGAGATCTTTGGGTTTATCAAATACTAAGCTATAAAATTCACTTGCTTCAGTACTTCATGTAACCAATACATTCCATTGATAGATCTATCTATTTTTTTAACAGAACCAAATTATTTTTGTGGTTACTGCTTTGTAATATAGTTTGAAATCTGGTATTGCCAGGCCTACTTCTTTCCCATTAAAAAAATTATTTCCCTTGGGGATTTTGTTCCTCCAGATGAATTGTATTATGTTTTTCTAGCTTTGTAAAATAATCCTTTGTAATTTGATTGGTATAGCATTGAATAAGTAAATTAATTTAGGTATTATTTTCATTTTTTATCATAGTCATATACCCAGGAGCAATTAATATTTCTCCAACTATTTAGGTCTGTCTTCTGTAAAGATTGTTTTGTAGTAGTGTTTATATAGTTCCCATGTGTGTCTTGGTAGATATACTTCCAAGTATTATATATATTCTGTAGTTACTGTGAATGGAATTTCTCTTTCTATCTCTTCTCCCTAGGTTTTGTTGCATACAGCAACATACAGAAAAATATTTATGTAGATTAATTTTATATTCTGAAGCTTTGCTGAATTTATTAATTACTTCAACTAACTGTAGTTGATTTTTTATAGTTCTAGATAGATCATCATATCATCTGCAAAAAAGAAGTGGTTTCATTTCCTCTCCATCTATGCTCATTCTCTCAATTTGTTTTTATTTTCTTATTGCTATAGCTAGCATTTTTAGCACTATACTAAAGAAATGATCAAAGATAATGGGCATCCTTGATCTCAGTGGAGACACTTTATTATGTATAATGTTGGTTCCTGGTTAGATACATGCTACTTAGCATGTTAAAGAAAAGCCAATTTATCTTTATGATTTCTAGGATTAGAGTCCTGTGTTAGATTTTGTCAAAAACTGTTTCAACATCTATGGATATAATCATGTGATTTTTAACATTTTTACTAATATAGCACATTATGTGTATATTTCTTATACTAAATCAACCCTATATTTCTACATTTCCAACCTGGCCTTAGTGCATAACCTTTTAAATTAGTATAAAACCTATTACTATAGGTTATTTGGTAATATTTTATTAAATTTTTGTGCCTATTTTCATTAGGTATATTGTCTATAGTTTTCTTTCTCTACTTTGTCTCTCCCTAGTTTTGACATCAAGACCAAATTTGTATCATAGAAAGAATAGATAGAGTATTAGATATGAACTCAGGATGTTCTGACTTCAAATCCTGCTTCAGACATTTAACCAGCTGTGTTATCCTATCCAGGTTTTCTCACTTGTGGAATAGCACCCATTTTACTGGTACTATTAACAGAATCAAATATATAAAGGCTTTGAAATCTTAAAAAACATGTAAATATTAGCCTCTGACACATACTGATTGTGGTGTGTGACCCCAGGCAAGTTGCTTGACCTTTCATTGCTCTAAGCAACTCTCTTAGTCTGTAAGTTGTGAGGAAGGGGCTGACCTGAATTGTTGGTGGGAGTTTCCTCACCAGGGAGTTCCTGATACCAATGAATAAATGAATGAATGAATAAATGAATAAAGTATTTATCAAACACTAGGTGCAAAGCATTGAGGACACAACCAGAAAAGAAAGATAGTTCCTGCTCTTAAGAAGCTCACATTCTAATGGGGGAAATAACATAAATCAGAAGTTTCAGCTGTAAGTCAGAGGGAAAGGTCCTATGATCCTTAGATGACAGTGGCAGAGCAGTTGGTAGTGCCTCTTCTTTGATGTCATTTTTACTGATAAAATCTTATGTTTCTGTTGTTGAACCATTTGATCAAGAACAGAAGATCAAGAATCTCAAAGGTAATATTTTTTTTTCAGGCAATTGGGGTTAAGTGACTTGCCCAGGGTCACACAGCTAGTAAGTGTCAAGTGTTTGGTCTGAGGCCGGATTTGAACTCAGGTCCTCCTGACTTCAGGGCTGGTGCTCTATCCACCATGCCACCTAGTTGCCCCAGTAATAATTTTTAAAAGGAAGAAATGAAGGGACAGGGATGCTATCAGTCTCTATCAATATAACAATCTATCAATAGCAAGTAGAATCACAGGTTTGGTCCCCAACTCCTGCTGCTGCTGCTGATGATGATGATATAAATGTCAGTTTTTATTGGCATTCAGGTGATATTGGGGATATCTAGGGGAAAATATCAAGGACCAATCACAGAGGAGGTCCTAGTTACAAGAGTATAAGGAAAGAATCCAATTTCTGAGTATTTGGATGTATATAATAGGTCAAAGTGGGACCAGTAGCAATGGTGACTAGATTTTGAGTTGGTTTGAGGCTAGTATAAGGTTCCTTATTTCTTCCTCTACCTAAGGATAGTATTGGCCAAAAAGTTTGAAGCAGCACTTCATCTACAGGTTGGGGTTAGGTGATGGTTATTTGTCTTTGGTTTTCAAAGAGGACCAATGACATCATGGAATGATGTCTTAGCTTGAATTGGATTCAAGTGAGGCAGAGTTAGACAAAATCATCAGCCTCACTCTCTCTTCTAGATTCATCAAAGTCCAGTGGCAAGACAAAAGTCAGGGATAGGTAGGTGGTGCAATGAATAGAGCACCGGCCCTGGCGTCAGGAGGACCTGAATTCAAATCTGGGCTCAGACACTTGATACTTACTAGCTGTGGGACTCTAGGCAAGTCACTTAACCCCAATTACCTAGCCAAAAAAAAAGACAAAAGTCAAGACAACTGGCAATAGCCCAGGGTGCGGTGGATGAACTTGGGGTCTTGAATGTCTAACTAAGCTCTAAGCATCCCACAGCACCCACTTCAGCTGCCTTCATGGTCATTGAAACAAATTGTTCCCATCCACCCATTCCATGAGGAGAAATCTTCACATGTGTGGGGTAGACACCCCCCTAACTCACCAGAGGGTTTAAGGTTTGTCAGTTACCCTTAAACTAATTTAACACATCTGCCAAAATGGTTTTACCGGGTTACTGCACGTGCTATAGCTTTTTGGAGCCATGGGTGAGAGTTGGGTGAATCAGGTGGACACCAAAGGTAGATGAGCAGCCTTGGAAAGGGTTTGGCAAGCTCTCAGAGGTGCTGTTTCTCCCTGAATACTCATCCACCCCATTAGGGAATAATAATAACAATAACTCATATTTATATAATTACTAAGAATATATAGTGGTAAGGTTTGCAAAGCATTTCATCTGCCTTAAGATTTACAAAGTGATTTTTCTTGTAACTGTGAAGTAGCTAATATAACATAACATAACATAATATAACATAACATAATGTAACATAATATAACATAATATACAAATATTATTATTCCCATTTCTTTTTTTTAATAGTATAGGGCTCTCTTAGTGGGAAACTTTCTCTACCTGTATACATTGACAATTTTTCTGCTATTTATAGTCTTAGACAATTGTCTAGGCCACTCAGAGGTTAAGTTAATTAGCCAGGGTCACCCAGCATGTGTCAGAGGGAGGATATGAACCTAGGTCTTCCTGACTTCAAGGCCAGCTCCCCATCTACCATCTCACACCTCATGGGCCACAAGCTCAATGAGAAGGTATGAAAAATCAATCTTTAGGGTCTCATATTTTGCCAGGTTTAGTCCTGGCCACGACTGCTGAGGATTATTGGACGCTGACTCTGGACTAGCCCCTCACATTTGACTCCTAGGATAGAAATTGTTTCCCTGGACAATTTACAGTAAAGGGTGCATTTCCTTAGTGATTAGTTTGGGCATAACATTTCAATTTGGTTACCATACCTCTGTGCTCTCCCCTCATCTCTTTTGAGTAGGAGGGTGGAGATCTCCCAAAACTCCCATGTTTAATCAGTCACACCTGGTCACCACAATGAGTTTGCTTTTAGCCTAGAGGTTTTGTGTCAGGGACCCCTTCTCAGAATAATGCTTTGAAATGCATAAAATAAAATGAGATCTGATGGTGGGACATACCAGACATGCCCCATAAATTCCTAATTGCCTTTCCTGGAGGTGTAGCAGCCAATGCCACACACCCCAACACTGAAGGAGACAGGAGAGAAAACCCAGACCACTTAAGCTTCTTGGACCCTTGCTTGAACAGAGGAAGCCTTCTCTGTACTCCTACACACTGTACTATGAACTTTGCAAGCAGGGGTTTGCTGGTAAATGTTTAACAACCATCTCTACAGAAGGAAAAATAATATGTGCACACTTTTTTTTGGCAGGGGTGGGGAAACAATTGAGGTTAAGTGACTTGCCCAGGATCACAAAGCTAGTAAGTATCTGAGACCACATTTGAACTCAGGTCCTCTTAACTATAAGGTCAGTGCTCTATCCACTGTGCCGCCTAGCTGCTCTTATGTATGCACACTTTTAAGTTTAATCTACATTATTAACACTTTCTTGTGTTGTTGTTCAGTTGTTTTCAGTCATGTCTGACTCTCTATGTCCCCATTTGGGATTTTCTTGGCAAAGATATTGGAGTAGTTTGTTATTGCCTTCTCCAGCTCATTTTGCCGATGAGGAAACTGAGGCAAACAGGGTTAAGTGACTTGCCTAGGGTCACCCAGCTGGTAAGTGCCTGACAACAGATTTGAACTCAGGTCTTCTTGACTCCAGACCCAGCACTCTCTGCACGGTACCACCTCGCTGCCCCTAACACTTTCTTTAGACTAGATAAGCAGCAAAAGGATAAATCAAGCCCTATTTTATAACAACTAACAGTCAGCTCCAGTGCATCTTCTGCCTGCACTTGATAGGTTGGTCTGATAATGAATGGGACACCAGCACCAAAAAGGGTCAATTCAAAGCTGGTTTAAACAACCACGAGGTGTGGGTGGAGCCCCACAGTTTTGTCTCCAAGGGACAGCCAGAGCTGTATTCCTTTGGTCCCCATCTCCATTGCTAAGCACCTGCTGAGTCTCACCAATTTTACCTCCACATCTAAATCCATTGCTTTGGGCCACGGCAGTCCCACATCTCCTGTGCACTGCTGAAGTAACCTGCTAATTAACCTTCCTTACTGCCTTCAGTCTCTTCCCTCTCCCAGTGGCGGCTTCTAGCCTCTAGAATAAAATGCCAACTCTTCAACTTGGTATTTAAAGCCCCCATGGTCTGTCTCCAGCCTGCCTGTTTGGACTCATCTCATATAACTTTCCTTGACATACTTTTTGTTCTAGCCAAAACTGCCAGCTAACTTTTCCCAGAACCAGACAGCCCATATCCTGTTCCCTTTGCAAAAGTTATCTATCCCCCATGCCTGAAACATATTCCTGCCCTGCCTAGGACTTTCAGAATCCCTGGATTCAAGGGATTCACCTCATTTTAGTTGCCACCTCCTCCTTGAAGCCTACCTCCATCTGCCCAGATGCTAGGGTTCTTTGCGTCTCTAAACTGCCTGGTATTTATTTATGTCTGTGTCTGTAGCTTTTTCCTTCAGGAGAATTTCAGCTCTAGGAGGATAATAGTAACAATTACAACAACAATCACCATATCTAGCATTTATATAGTGTTTTAAAGTTTGAAAAGTATTTTACAAATATCTCCATTGATTCTCAGAACAACCCTAAGAGTTAGGTACCATTATTATCATCCCTATTGTACGGATAAGGAAACTGAGGCAAGAACTGTCTTTTTGTCTTTCTATTCCCCAATGTCCAGCACAGTGCCTTGTACACAATAAGCACTTAATAAATGTTTATTAAACTAGGACATCTAGGTTCCAGGCCTGGAGTCAGGAAAACTCATCTTCATGAGTTCAAAATCTGGCCTCAAACACTTACTAGTTGTGTGATCCTGGGCAAGTCACTTAACCCTGTTTGCCTCAGTAACCTCATCTGTAAAATCAGCTGGAGAATTTAAATAAAATGAGCTCCAATATCTTTGCCAAGAAAACCTCAAATGGGGTCACAAAGAGTCAGACATAACTGAAAATGATTGAACAACAACAAAACTAAATTCACTCTTTAGATTTAATATCTTTTAAGATATTCTTTGAATAAGGACTAGACTTATGATTTCATTCATAATCATACCAATTGGTTTCATTGGAATAGGGAACTCCCATGTGAGGGGGAACTCGCTTTATCCACACATGTTAGCACTTTTTTTCCCCCAACTTAAAGAGTTACCTAGAGCACTGAAAAGTTAAATAATTTGTCCAAGGTCACACAGCCAATAGAGATAGGACTTGAACTCAGCTCTTCTAGAATCAAGGTCGATTCTCTTTCCACTAAATCAGCAATTCTTTTTTTTTTTGTTTGTGAAGCAATTGGGGTTAAGTGACTTGCCCAGGGTCACACAGCTAGTGAGTGTTATGTGTCTAAGGCCAGATTTGAACTCAGGTCCTCCTGCCTCCAGGACTGGTGCTCTATCCATTGCACTACCTAGCTGCGCCTAAACCAGCAATTCTTAAAGTGTGATCTGGGGACTTCCTGGGGTTTCTGAGACCCTTTCAGGTCATCTGCAACTTCATAACTATTTTCATAATAGTGTTTAAGGAGTTTTTAAACACCTAATATAGTAAACAAAAGCTGGGATAGGGGTGGGATTAGTGGGGAGGGTTTCAATAATTTTTAAGAGTGTCAAAGTACTCTGAGTTTGAGAACCACTGCTCTAGATGGCCTCATTTCTTTGAATAATAGCTACAAAAGGTAGAGTCCTGAAAGGACAGAATTTCTTAGCCTTTATTTGGACTTCTTTGACAGTCTGGTGAAGCCTGTGGATCCCTCCTTAGGATAATATTTTATTTTATTTTATTTTTAAAAAATTTTTAGTGTTTTATTTTTTAATGAAAAAAATAGATTTTCTTCTTCCTCCCATACCATTTCCAACATTCAAAAAAAAAAAAAAAGAAAAACAGTAAAACTCTTGGAACAAATATAGAATTATATTTTAAATACATAAAAAATACATAGGATTTCAAAGGAAACCAATTACATTAAAATATAGTTATCATCTTTTTTTCCCTCAATTCATGGGCCCCAGGTTAATAACCCCTCATGTGAGAAGGGTAAGAAGTCTGGACCCTTAGACCCTGCCTGGGGAGAACACGGCATCCTAGGGTGCGGCAGAGCGGGCACTGGGGACAGCCTGATGTGAAAAAAGGGACATTTTTTTTAAATGTTAAAAATTGTCTTAACATGTAATTGGAGAAAAAGATAAAATGTTTAATAAGTTTTTTTAAAGGTACTAAAAGGGAAGAGAAATCGTCTGTGCCCCAGTTTCTCTGAAGGCTGATACTAACAACAGCAGCCTGCCCCAGGGAAAGGCAGGGACCTTCTCTGAGGACCAGAAGAAAAGCATCCCTTTCCAGAAGGATGGGACCCACTAAACCACATCTCGCTGAGCCTCGACCTTAAACTGCTTGGGTTCCATTAATGAGGTGTGTTTCCAAAAGAACAAGACCTGAATCATTTCTATTTTAAAGTCAGTTTGCTTTGATCTCAGCTTTCCTATTAAATGTTATTTTTCCCCCTGGTCCCTCAAATTCCTAGACTGACGAATCAGTCTGGGCTGCCCATGGAATTTGAAAAAGAATAAGCCTTCAAAAAACCACACTTTGGGAACAATGGTTAACAGAAGTGTCTTACCCTTAGAGGAAAACAAGAAACCCAGTTCCTTGCTCGCAAGTGTTTCTCAGCTCCCTTTCACCACCAAAAATGAGGTGTGTCACTTTAATAAAGAACTATTTCCCTGAACGTTTTGAGGCCTCAAATTAGAATTTGAAGGCACTGTAAATTTTAAAAAATTCCTATACACCCAAAATTCCAGAGTGGTTTCTCTAGAAACTCATCCTTGAAGAATGAATGGTCTAGCAGACTGAAGATTTTGTTTATATTTTAATCTGAGCTAAGCTAAGACATCATTGGTCCTCACCCTCCCCTCCCCCCAACATCCCCTCTTATGACCTGAGGATAAAGTCACAACAAGATGTAGAGGGAAAAGTCAGTGGACCTAAAGTTAGGAGACCTGACTGCCAGTCTGCGTTACCTTGAGGAGGTCATGTCTCCTCTCCCCAAGCTTCAGATCGCTTATCTACAAAAAAGAGGAGGTTGGGCAAAATGATATATAAGGTTCCTTCCACATCTGAGATTCTGTGAGGAGCACCTTATCATTCCCTAATATTGTCTCTATACAATAGGAATTCTTAACCTTTTTGTTTTTCTTTTTTTTGTGTCCTGGACCCCTTTGGCAATCTGATGAAGTCCCTTCTCACGATAATGTTTTTAAAAGAATAAAATAAAATATATAAGATTGTAAAAGAAACCAATTATGTTAAAATTGTTATTAAAAAATTTTAAGTTGACAGATCCCAGGTTAAGAAGTAGGATCAGTCAATATGTCTTTACTAAGTGCCTGCTATGTACCCATCCTAGGAAACAGGAGAAACAGAATACAGCCTTTGTTTTTGAAGGTCATACCAACTGAAGGGATGAGAGAGAAAGAGAGAGAGAGAAAGAAAGAGAGAGAGAGAGAGAGAGAGTACTGACTCTTGGGCAGCTAGGTGGTGCAGGAGATAGAGCGGCAGTCCTAGAGTCAGGAGGACATGAGTTTAAATCCTGCCTCAGACCCTTACTAGCTATGTGACCCTGGGCAAGTCATTCAACCCTGTTTGCCTCAGTTTCCTCATCTGTAAAATAAGCTGGAGAAGGAAATAAATGGCAAACTACTCCAGTATCTTTGCCAAGAAAATCTCAAATGGGGTCAAAAAGAGTCAGACAAGACTGAAAATGGCTGAATAAAATGGGGATAATAATGAAGAAAATAATACCTCATAAGGTTGTTATGAGGATAACAAATCAGATAACATATGTAACTAACTTTGCAAACCATAAAGTGTTATATTAATGGTAGTGCCTATGTCTTATGAGGCTCAAGGGTGATAACATGTTAAAATGTCTTGAAAACCTTAAATAAATGCCACCAGAGAGATAGAATGGTGCACTGGATAGAGGGCTAATCTAATTCAAGAAGACCTGCACTCAAGTTCATTCTACACATTCCTTCAATAGCAAAACTCATATTCAACACTTCTTTCTCATCATCAACTCTGACACATCCCTCACTCTCACCCTCCACATTCAATCAGTCTTCAAGCCTTGAAGTTTTTACCTACTAAATATCTTTTACACGTGTCTCCTTTTCATTCTGGCTGCTTCCCCTGTGGTTGGGGACCTCATGTGAGACTCTACCCACTGTCTCCCCTTCTCCACTCCCCAATCTACCCTTCCTGCCAAAGTAATTTTAATGCACACATTTGATGAGAGTCATCATTCTCCTACTTGGAACTTTCAGTGGTCCTACATTGCCTACCAAATAAAATAGAAACTCCTTAGCCTTGACTTTCAAAAGCCTCTTACAAACTGCCTTCAATCTATTTTTCCAGGTTTGTTTCCATCTTCTCTTTTGCATACTCAATGCTCCCTAATGTTGTCCCACCCTCTCTGACCTGTGCATTTGCACACGTCTCCCCTCATGCCTGGGTGAGAGTTTGGGAATGCGGAAAGAGTAGGTGGTAGCTGAGTGTGGGGGAGGGGGAAGGAGGATCTGTGTTACCATGCTCTCCTCCTTCCCTAACCCTACTCAGAGATCAAGAGGGGAGAGCTGGCAGAATCTTTCTTCACCCCTATTGCTTACAGACTATGTATCTGTCACCGTATCTCAACAGTGTGGTAAAATAAGAAAGAATTCTCATTTGGGACAGATGAGGAAACAGGGAGCAAGGATCCCAAGGCCTAAAGCTTAATGACTTCAGTTCTACAGATGGGAAGCACCCCAAGAGTGACACAAAGAGAAACATTCCAAGGAGGAGGAAAAGGAGACTTTCCCAAAGAGAGCAGGGATGCACGGTCATTCATTGACCAACTTAAAAGACATAGACAACAGAGGGAAAATGTAATAGTAAATAGAGATTGGGAGTAGATCCAGGATGTAACTGGTATAGAGAACTTCCAAACTTGTAAACTACTTCTATCAAAGCAGATTGGCAATTTATGGTCAGAGTACTGAGAGACTGTGACTCGCCCAGGGCCACACAAACACTAGTATATGTCAGAGGCAATGTCTGAACTGAGGTCCTCCTGACTTCAAAGTCAGCTCTTTTTTTTAGCTACTATGCAACACTGCCCAGTGAAGTTAATGAAGGATGAATAGAAAGGTGTGGCAGTGCTATAGGAATAGAGGGATGAGCAAGCTGAAGGTTGATGAGAAAAATTGACAATGGAAGTCAGCATGGGCTGAGGCAGATGTGAAAAACTAAAGGAAGCAAAAAGATTTTTTATGATATAGTTGGAAAAAAAGGGGAACCCAACTGGATTTGGATCACTGTGCAGGGTGGATGGGACTATGAGGTTGTTGTTTGTCCTTTGTTCTTCTTTTTTTTTTTTTTGGTGAGGTAATTGGGATTAAGTGACTTGCCCAGGGTCACACAGCTAGTGAGTGTTATGTGTCTGAGGCTGGATTTGAACTCGGGTCCTCCTGACTCCAGGGCCAGTGTTCTATCCACTGTGCCACCTAGCTGCCCCCTTGTCCTTCATTCTTAAAGAGAATCAATAACAATGACTTTCTTGTGAACTGGATTTAAGTGAGGCAGGGCTGTGCAAAGTCATCAGCTTCACTCTCTCCTCCAGAGTTACATAAGTCCAGTGGCAAGACAAAGGTCAAGACGACTGGCCGAGGGACTACGATAAAGGGACTTGGAGAGAAGTCAGAACTACTGTAATTCATTAGAGCATAGATTTGCAGCTGGAAGGGACCTTACAAACCATTTTGTCCAACCTCCACACTTTACAGAAGAGGAAAGTAAGGCCCAGAGAGGTTATGTAACATGGTCACACAGGTAGTAAGTAGCTGAGCTGAAATTCGAACCTAGCTCCTTTGATTCCAAAGCCAGCAGCCTTTGCACCGTCCTTCTCAATTTTTATCTTGCTTGCTTTCTCTGACAGTGGGCCTGAAAAGAACAGAGCAAAAATAACTAAGTAGGAACAGGAATACAAGAGAAGAAAGGAAATTATAAGAGAAAATTTGAGCTGCCTTTGATGAGTTCAAGTCACCAGGAGCGGATGAATGACATCCCACGGTTCTGAGGGATTTGGCCAATGTGACTGCTGAGTCACTGGCAGTGATACGACTTCCAGTAATTGTGGATAACATGAGCAGGGTGGCAGGACTGGAGAAGGACAAATGTTGTCCCGATGTTTTAGAAAAAACAACAAAAAACAAAGTCAAGAGTAGGGAAGGCAAACTGTAGGCCAGCGAGCTTAACTCCAGTGCCTGGTGAAATCCTAGAACGTGTGATTAAAGGGCTGGTTAGTGAACGTCTGAGAAAGGGAGCAGTGATCACAAATAGCCAACATGACTTCACCAAGAACGGGCCATGCCAGACTAACCTCATTTCCCTTTTTGACAGGGGAACTAGCCTGGTAATTCAGGGAAATGCAGTGCATATAGTCTACCTAGATATTAGCCAAACCTTGGACAAGGTCTTTCCTGTTAGTCTTGTGGACAAGATGGAGACTTGTGGGTGATAGCTGTTGTTGTTCAGTATTTCAGGCGTGTCCAACTCTTCATGACTCTATCTGGGGTTTTCCTGACAGAGATATTGGAGTGGTTTGCCATTTTCTTCTCCAGCTTAATTTACAGATGAAGAAACTGAGGCAAATGAGGTAAAGTGACTTGCTCAGGGTCACATAGCTAGTAAGTGTCTGAGGCTGGATTTGAACTCAGGTCCTCCTGACTCTAGGCTCGGTACTCTATCCACTGCACCACCTAGCTGCCTGGGTAAGGTAGTGGTATCACAGTTAGATAGACTGGATCCTAAGTCAGAGGATGTGAGTTTGAATCCCATCTCTGATGTTTCATACCAATGAGACATTGGCTCAGTTGCTTAGCTTCTTAGTATCTCAGTTTTTGCATCTGTAAAACAAGGAAATGGGACTAGATAACCTCTTATGGCCCTTTCAACTTTACATCCATGATCCTATGATTGATGAAATATTATATCAGAGTAAGGCTTCTAGGCGACTTATTGATAAATTGGATAAAGGCATAGATAACAAAGACAACAGCCAGAAAGATCTCAATAAGGTAGTGTGTTGAGCAAAATCTAATAAGAAGAAACTCAGTATAAATACAAGCGAAGTCTTATGCTTGGGTTAAAAAAAAATCATCATCACAAGTACCAAATTGGGAAGAGGAGGGGCAGAGATAGAAGGTGGCTACATAGCAATTCATCTAATAAAGATCTTGTGGTCTTAATGGGCTGCATGCTATTAAAGTATTTGAAGATCTGTCACATTGGAGGAGAGATTAGATTTAATTCTCCTTGACCCAAGAAGGTAGAACCAGGAGCAAATAGAAGTTTCAGAGGGGGCAGATTTAGCTTGAATGAAGGAGAATTTCTTAAGAATTCAAGCCATCCAAAAATGGAATCAGTTACTTCTTGGGGTAATGAGTTCCTTGTTACTAGGGATCTTCAAGTGAAAGTTGAATGACTATTTGTTAGAGATAGTTTAGAGAGGAGTCTTAGTCAGGTGCATGTGTGAGGCCTCTTCCACCTTTCAGATTCTGGGAGTCCTGGGTTCAAACCCAAGCTTTGCCAATTACTAGCTGTTTCCTTTTCAAGTCATTGCCATTTCATGTGTCATCACTTGTAAAGGGAGGGAAGTCCCAGGTCTCCATAGTGCTTCCCGGGCATCTCCAGTCATGCCATCTTTTTTTTTTAATTAATTTATTTTGATTTATCAACAATCACTTCCACAAGCTTTTGAGTTTTAAATTTTTCTCCCCCTTCCTTCCTGGCTCCCTCCTCAAGATGGCACGCAATCTGATATAGGCTATACATATACATTCCTTTTTTTTTTTTTTGGTGAGGCAATTGGGGTTAAGTGACTTGCCCAGAGTCACACAGCTAGTGAGTGTTACGTGTCTGAGGCCAGATTTGAACTCAGGTCCTCCTGACTCCAAGGCTAGAGCTCTATTCACTATACCACCTAGCTGCCCCCCATATAAATACATTCCTATTAAACATATTTTCACATTACTGATGTTGTAAGGAAGAATTAGAACCAATAGGAGGAACCACAAGAAAGAGAAAACGAAACAAAACAGAAGAAAAAACAGCAAATGGTACACTTCGATCTGCATTCAAACTCCATAGTTCTATCTCTGGATGTGGATAGCATTTTCCATCATGAGGCCTTTGGAGATGTCTTAGATCCTTGCATTGCTGAGAAGCAGCCATGCCATCTTTACTCAGACTATCATCTCCACTCCCTTTCCCCAGGAAAAATGGACTCATCCCATGAAACCACCTTTGGCTTTCATAGGGCAGTTTTGGTCTTCCCAGATATCTCCAGTCATGCCATTACACATGCAACTCCCCCTTTCCAGCTCCTCTTTAAGTATTGACTTCCATCATTACAATGTGAGCTCCTTGAGGGTAAAGTGTCTTACTTGCTTGTATTTGTTTTCCTAGAACTAACAATAGTGCCTGGCACATAGTAAGAACTTAACAAATGCTCTACATATCTATGCATCCATCTAACTATTTATCTGATTATTTATCTATCTGTCTAGTTGACTATCTATCTGATTGTCTATCCAATTATTTATCTGATTTTCTGATTGTGTAGCTATCTGATTATTTGTTTCTTTATCTATCCAGCTATCTATTTGTTGATCTCATCACATTATAAATAAATAAATAAATTGTTCACTTAACAAAGAGGTGAATTCTTAAGACCATATAAAATCTATAATGACATCAGCCAGGTTAGAGGGTAGCACTCAACCTAAACTACTGAATCAAGGTTACCTACAGTCTTGGTCACTTGTTCATTGACAGCAAGTCACGTCTCTCTGAGCCTCAGTTTCCTCATCCGTAAAATGAAAGGGTTGGACTATATGACCTCCAAGGTCCCTTCTAGCTCTAAGTTCTGACATTCTGCTTTGTGTTCTAGAGTTACCCCAAAGTGGAATGGGTTCCTTTGTAAGGTAATGGAGTAGGCTCCTGCTCACTGGAGATCTTCAGACAAAGGCTTGATGACCCTTGCGTCTATGGTAAAGGGCATTCTTGTTCAGATATAGGTTGGTCTAGATGGACTCAGAGGTCCTTTGTTTGTATCCTCATGGGTTGCCTTCTAAAGGAGCTTACTAATGCTGATAATGTTATCTCTTCTCAAAGTGAAGATTAGGCTGTGGCTTAGAATGACATCCAGGGTCTAGCACTGTCCAACCAGTGTCATTGCATTACCCTCTCTCTCCACCACCCAATCTGAACAGCATGAGAACATAAGATGCTGACTGGTGTCCTTTAGAGATGACTATTGAGTTTCTGCTGTCTGCCTTCTTCAAAACGCAGATCTGCTGGGGATGAAAAGGTCATGAAGTCATTTTTTGGCAACCATTTTATGAGACACTCCCCTTCACATCTTTGGAAATGTCCTATCATCCAAATCCCTGGGAAGATAACCAAGGAGGGAGAATGGAAAACAACATAAGGCATGTGGTACTGTCAGGCTTAACTGATGATTGTTTTCTATGCAGGGTCAGCCAAGGGAAATATTGTGAAGTCAGGAAAGTTTGGCTTCTGTGGCCCCTCATTTTTCACTCTTTGGTATGCTTCCTTCCCCTTCCTTCAATATTTCTTTTAATCTGTTGGGCACACAGTAGTAGTACGGTATCTTTACTAGCAGTAAAGTAGTCAGGTGTCTCACTATCACAAATCAAAATAAACTGATAAACTCATACTATTGATGTAAGGTAACTGCCCCAAGGGGATTAGCATTTTTTAAAAAATGCTACAGGAAAAGAGTGATGTGGACCTCAAGGAATTAATTTCTAATGTGGAAATGTAGACACCAATGGAACAGATCCTTTAAAAGGGAGGGGTAACAGGAGGCCCTAAACACACAACAGAGACAAATGTCTGTTTTCCTTGTGGAAAAGGCTACTTTGCCTGTGGCTTTTAACCCATACCGCAAGAACCAAGACCATGGAGTTTCAAACTGGAAGAAAGTTTCAAGATCATCTAACCCAACCTTCTCAATTTACAAATAAGCAAACTGAGGCCCAGAGAACTTAAGTGACAGGGTCGTGCAGGTGGCAAACAGCAGAGATGGGTTTTGAATCTAGGTCCTCTGATTACAAATCCACTTCTCTTCCCACAGCACCATCTTGCCATTTCCTTGAAAGCAATCAGCCCATACAAGTAGAGCACTTACAAACGTTGCTATATTTCTCTCCACATGCCTCACAACCATCTCAGAAAAGCCCATGGAAATGAAACCACCCCAACAATGAAATAGTCTGAAACTAAGACGGTCAGGCACACTGGCCTCATTTCTAAAGACATAACAAAAAAGATTTGACAATACTCCAGATATTTAGAATCATGGAATCATATTCATAGAGCTGGAAAATAATCTGATAGTGTTCCTTTCCCTGATAAGCAGCCTCAGGGCACAAACCGTGAGGTCAACATTTACTGGCCTCAAGATAGAAAGAAAGGTTCCATGTTATACAGGGTGTCTTCAAAGTCTTACTGTAATTTTTAAGCCTTACTGTAGTAAGACTTTGAGGATACTTAGTATATCAAAATACTTATAATTTATAAAATTTTTAAAGTGCACTAAGTTTTTGGGATACTTTTGGGATATTTGTTATAAACATATAAAATGTTTATAACAAGCCTTTTTATGGAAGCCCCCTCCAAAAAAAATAAGAAAGTAGATGCCCATCACCTGGGGACCTTGTATATTAAAATGTTTATTACAAGCCTTTTTATGGAAGCTCCCTCAAAAAAAAAAAAAGAAGTAAAGTAGATGCCCATCAGTTGGAAGAATGGCTAAACAAATTATGGTAGTCAGTACAGATCCCACAGTCCAGGGGATCGCCAAAAGGGTTCTTACTGCCCTTACTGGAAGTCCAAGGAAGAGAAAACACTAGACCTAGAGCCCCGAGGCAGAAAGGTTCAAAGAGTAGAGCCATTTTTCCTCACTTTTTCTTATAGGCCACACATAAGGGAGATTATTCTGTCAAGAATCCTACACCCTTGACCTTTAGTCACTTATCTTTGAAATAGTCCCTAGTCACTGGGCACCAATCAGGAGTTTACTGTGTCCTCCCAGCAAGACTCACATCTCCCCAGGAAGGCTTGGCTGTGGTACACGTCTAGCTCCATGGGAAGTGCCTCAGTCTAACCAAGGTTCATGCCATGTAATCTCATCAATTGGATTGGTTTACCTACCAAATTAATGGAGGGTTCCATTCCATTCCATCTCCACTCCAATATAATACAATATTATTATTCCATAAGAAACAATGAAAATAAGGAATTCAGAGAAACATGAAATGAAATTGAGTAAAGTAAGCAAAAGCAGGAAAACAATATATGTAATTCCTATAATAATGTAAATGAAAAGAATGCAAAAAGAAACCAAGCATTATATAATTATAATGACTAATCTTGGCCTTAGCAAGAGAAGAGGAAGTGTATCTCTCTCCTCTCCTTAGAGAGGTCGGGGAACTATGGCTGCAGAATATTTCATATGCTTTAGGCAAGGTCCCCATGGCAGCTGGTTTGCCTTAACTGTTTTTCTTTGTTACCAGGGAAGGTTCATTGTGGAGTGGCTGAGTAATATCCAAAAATGACTGTGATATCAAAACAAGTCATCAACAAAACTTTAACAATTAAAAAAAATGATATTGACCTCTACTAGACAGGCTCCATGAGGTAAGGAAATGAGTTTTATCTATAGTTCTGTTGACAGTATCCTGAATATATTAGGGTGTTAATAAATCTTTGTTGGATTAAATTGTTTTCTATTGATACTCTTACATTGACTGGTCTTCAGATTGGTCAAATGGGTGAGACCCATCCATGTGTCTGGGGGCCTAGGAGGAAGCTAACCTTCAGAGACTTTCTCTGGCACATTGTTTCGTGGTAGAATATATAACCAGTGGCCTGGGGAGTGCTCATCGATTGTTGAGAGAAGGTATCCTTTCCCAGGTTCTGGAACCGAGTCAAGACTCTTCTGGGGGAAGGTGATTCTGCCCCGAGCTTTTCTCTGTATATTCTCTGGGGATACCCCTGAATGCCTCAATTTGATATAAAAATGTGCCGTCTGATTCAGAGGTCATAACAAATGGGATTTGAAAACACTCAGGATATTTAGAAATTGTGGAATTATAGAGCTGGTTTGGGAGGGGGTGGGGTGTGGTGGTTTTGACAAATAATACATATAGCCAAGGATGGATAAGGAAGTAGGCTGCTCCCTTTTAAAGGAACTATGAGGGAAGTGGAAAAAGAGATGGAGTTGGCATCCATATGCCTTAGGATAACTAACCATCATTTCTCATTATAGATATGTAAGACATCTATTACTATCCAAAGGGCACTAGGAAGGTTGCTCCTACCCTTAAAATCTCTCCCTCCACTATTAGAGATTCATTCCTTTCAAGAAGATATTTTCCCTTAACCAAATACAAATTGCAGAGATTAAGTAATTGTTAGCTATTCACTCCTTGGCATGGGATTAGTTTATCAAACTTTTTCACTGTCAGAAGTGTCTGAGAACAAGGCCAAGAAAGGGTGGTTTGGGTGATGGAGAGAGTGGAAAGGTAAGTTTAGGCTCTATTCCCTTTGACCTCTTTGGGCCTCAATTTCTTCACCCCTAAATGACCTATAGGATCACTTCTGGCTCTAAATCTTATATTTCTAAAGTGGAGACTATAATTGCCATAGCATGGGAATACCTGAGCAGAGCAAGACAGAATGAGGACTCTGGGGTCCTGTGGGGAGGGAGAGACTGTAGGTCTAGAGTGGCACCCTGATAGGACAGGAGACTAACCTGTGTCACCAACTGCATAATCTTGGGCAGTCATTTCCTCTTTCATAGGTTCAGTTTACTGAGTTTTCTGTTTCTGATCTTCCATTCCACTTCATTGCCAGTCTCTGCAGCTTTGCGCTGGCCGTGCCCCATACCTGGAATGCCTTGCCCACTTGCTTCTGCCTCTTAGTTTCCCTGGCATCCTTTAAGACAGCTCAGATCTCATCTTCTGTAGGAGGACTTTCCTGGACTCCTTCCTTCCCACACACCTCACTCCACACCACCCCCAGCTACCAATGCCTTCTCCTTTCAGATGACTTTGAATATGCTCTGATATACTCCCTGTATATTTCAAATGTAGTCTATATATTTTCTCTAAGATTCGTCTGTATCTTCTATGTCAGATTACCTTCATATACTCTGTATGTAACTTCTGTGTCAATGTCTTCTACATATTTACATATTTTCTCCCCCACCCATTAGGATTCATGATCCTTGAGTACAGGGACAGTGGGTTTTTTCCCCGTTTCTTTGCATCCTTAGTACCTAACATAGTGCCAGCATGTTGTAAATGCTTCATAAGTGTTTATTGACTGACTGAGCACTTTAACTTCAGAAATTTGGTCCAGAAGTGTCCTGTCCTGAGGTGGGGGGCAAGTATCCATGTTATGATTTAAGCTAAGACAAGACTGAGGGCCTGAAAAACAGGAAGACGGGGAGCTGGGGCTGTGACCTTGTAACTACGTTGGAGATTGTACAGAAGGGAGCGGAGATGAGCCAGAAGACAGGATGTGGTCATGGGATCAGGGCTGGAAGGGGCCTTCGAGACCATCTAGTCAAAATTCTTCAATTTACAGAGAAGGAACCCAGAAATGTGGCATCTTACACAGGGTCACACAAGTGGGGAGTAAGAGAGCCAAGATTCTAGTCTGGGTCATCTGACTCCAGATCTAGAGCTTTTCTGGATCCATCATTCTGGGCTTGTTTTTAGGATCTGGAAGGTACCACCAGCTCACTAACACTTCCCTCCTGCTATCCTCCGTCATGACAGCTTCTGGTTAGTCTGTGGGCCAGTCTCTACTGCTCCCTGTTGCTATTATCTGCAAACAACACACAACAAATATTCAGTGCTGCTCACATCTGCCCAGTCCCTGAGCACATTACCAATGACCTGGACCAGAACCAGAAACTGGATAAGGGTGTGGTATATATGGGGGGGGGAGAATAAAGAGGGTTAGAAGTTCATTTCATCCAGCCTCCACACAGGCCTTGCACACAGTGCAGGGTTTGGGTTTCCTGATTCAACAGAACTTCTCCAAAAGGTGGTTAATAAAAGAAAGAGCCAAAGTCAGGCCAAGGTCCCAACCAGGCAGTGCAGGGCAGGACCCTGGAGCTGCCAAATGGGATTTAGAAATAAGAAGCGCAGCCACGTCCTGAGACATTCTCACACTAAATCATGTTTAGAGAGTGTCACCGTGGTTCTCTGTCTCTCCCAGCAGCAGTGGACAGGTCCCTTGCCAGGGAGCAATCAAAACAGACTGTCAGGGTTCATTGACTTTTTCAGCCAGTTGGAGGTGTCTCTGCAGAAGCCAGAGTGTGTTTGAGTAAAGCCGGCTAGGCCCAGGAGGGCTGGAACCGGTTTATCAGTGTTAGAAGGGAGACAAAGAAGTCGGGCTGCCTTTGCTTAGAGTTACTGTCTGCCCAGGCAACGACACTCTTCGATTTTCACTTTCCCCTTCCATTGTGCCCTACATGCCCTCGGCCCCACCGCAAACACACACATACACACACACACACACACACACTATGGCTAACAACCTCTTCATCCCAGATCTCTTCCTTTCACAATTCCTCTATATTCCGTTGTTGTTAAGTCATTTTTCAGTTGTATCCAACTCTCCACAACCTCATTTGAGATTTTCTTGGAAGATACTGGAGTGGTTTGCCATTTCCTTCTCCAGCTCATTTTACATTTGCTACAACCGAGGCAAACATGGTTAAGAGACTTGCTCAGGGCCACACAGCTTGGAAGTGTCTAAGGCTGGATTTGAACTCATGAAGATGAGTATTTCTGGTTCATAAGCCCAGGGCTCTATCCACTGTGCCACCTAGCTGCTCATATTCTAGAAGCCATCAAAACCTGGCTTTCTCCTAAAATCCCATCCCTGGCCACCTTCTCCAACAAAGGTCTCTTCTTTGAAGGGGGAGGAAGGGCATGAGAAAGAATCCCAAGAGAAGGTAATGGGCATACTTGCTCCCTCTGCTGCTTCCAGACCCTTCTTCCTTTGCCATCACTCAGCAATCTCTCTTTTCTTAAGGTTTATTCCCCAAATTCTATCATATTATTCAAATTCCAGTTGCTGTTATTTATGAGCCTTCAGGTCACTCTACTCACAGGACCATAAATTCAGAGCTAAAAAGGAATTTGGATATCATCTAGACCAGTCCTCTCATTTTACAGAGAAGGAAACTGAGGCCTCAAGAAGCAAAGTAATTTGCCCAATGTTACACAGGCATTAGGTGGCAGAGCAGGAAATCCAATCTTGGTCCTCTGATTCTGTGTCCATTCCTCTCTCCACTGAACATAACCTCAAGGGTTCACAGGTATCTAATTCCCCTTCAGGCAGAGCCCCTGGGAACCTAGATACCACCTACTCTGTTTTAATTACACTCTACTTTTGTCCACCTCTTTAGTGCAATTCTTTTGGAATGAGTGCCAGCTTCCTTTGTTAAACATCCTAAACCTTGGCCCCAGAAGGGCTGAGTGCGGCATTAATGGAGATTCTCACCATATTTAAATAGCATAGCTGGAAGATGCAGTTTATCTTTAGCTTAGAGCTGGCCACATTCCAGAACCTGACCACCCTTTAAAGGAGCTCAGTACCTCACTCAGAGTCACAGAATCAAATAATTGGAGAGTTGGAAGGGATCTTAATGGCCATCTGGTCCAATCCATACAAGAAGGAAATCCGTACTATAATATACTTGATAAATTATTGTCCAGCCTCTGCTTGAAGACCCCCTAGGAAGGGGAATTCACTACCTCTCGAGACAGCTCATTACACTTTTGGACAGCTCTAATTGTTAAGAAGTTTTTCCCGACATCAATTCTAAAGTGGTCTCTGCAGCTTCCACCGGTTTCTCCTGGTTCTGTACTCTGGGTACAAACAGAACAAGTAGGAATCATCCCACGTGATAACCTTTCAAATACTTGACTACAGTCATTATATCCCCCCAGGTCATCTCTCTTCCAGGTTAAACATGCCTTACTCCTTCCATCAATGTTCATATTACGTGAGATCAGTTATGTCAAGAACACCACAGAACAATAGCACCATAGATTTAAAACTGGAAGGGAAGTCAGTAGCCATCTGACTTAACCTCTCCATTTTATTGATAAGAAAACTGAGACAGAGGGCAATTGACTTGTCACACAGAAGTTATACGGAGATAGGACTTGATCCAGGTCCTGTGATGCCAAAGCTCATGATTTTGATTCACCCTTCATCATCTTGGGTGTGGATGCCATAACTGAACACGACATGCCGGATGAGGGCTCGTGAGGGCTGAGTATGATGGGACTATCACTTCTCTACTCCCAGAAGCTTTGCCTCTCCTAATGCATCTCCAGACCACATGAGCTGGTTTGGGCTGCCACATCACACTGCTGACTCATATCAAACTTGCCAGTCTACTAAACCTTCGACTCATTCCTAGACACATGGTCTATAAAGCATAAACTCATAAAGTACCATCTTGTTCTTATGAAGTTGATTTTTTTAACCCAAGTGTAAGACTTTATATGTATCCCTATTCAAGCTTATCTTTTCACATTCAGCCCAAAGGCTCTAGCCTGTTAAGGTCCTTTGGGGTCCTGATTCTTACATCTGCTGTGTTAGCTGTCCCTCCCAGATTTGTGTCATCTGCAGATTTGATGAGCATGTCCTCTATGCCTTCATCCAAATCACTGATTAAAAGTGTGAAACAGTGCAAGGCCAAGCACAGACACCCTGGGGAAGAATGGGAAGGAAAGGGAAGGGAAGGGAAGGGGAGGAAGGAGGGAAAAAAGGAGGGATGGAAAGGGAAGGAGAGAAAGAAGGAGGGAGAGAGGAAAGAAAGACATAAAAGAAGAAAGGAAAGAAATAAGCATTTATTAAGTGCCAGGCTCTGTTGCCAACTGCTTTTCAAATATGACTCAGATTATCCTCACAATAACTTTGGGAGGTAGGTGCTATTATTATCCCCATTTTACAATTGAGTAAACTGAGGCAGACAGAGGTTAAGCTCAGGATCACACAGCTAATATGTAACTGAGGCTGGATTTGAACTCGAGTCTTCCCGACTCCAGGCCCAGTGCTGTGTCTACCATGCCACCTAATTGCCTCTAAGCATACCCCACTAGTGTTTTCTTGCCACATGGTAGTTGAATCATTAATAACTTCTCTTTGATTCTATTCAATCAGCCTGAATCCTTCTAATTACATTGTCATCTTATCCATGTGTCTCCATCTTTTCAATTTGAATAGTCTGAGACAGTTTATCAAAAGCTTTGCTAAAATTTAGATATACTTTTTCCACAGCATCCCCCTCAGCTACTAGTTTAACAATTTCATAAAAAAAAGGAAGTGAGGTTCATGGGACAGGGCCTATTCTTGATGAAGCAAAGTCTGCCATTTATAGTCACTGGTCCTCTTCCTGAATGTTCACTAACCATCTCTTCAAGGATTCATTCTAGAATTTTCCCAGGAATTGGAATCAAATTCACTGATCTAGAGTCTGCAGATTCTGTTCTCTTTCCTTTTTTTGAAAAACACTGACTACTGTGTGACCCTGGGCAAGTCACTTAACCCCAATTGCCTCACCACCACCCCCCAAAAAAAGAAAATAAAAACATTGACTACATTTGTCCTTCACCAATGTCATAGCTCACATCATTCCTCTCCATCCCAACCCCTGCACTCATATCTGGGGTGTTCAGTATTCCTATTGATATTTATTTGAACCTCTTGGCTTCCAAATTCTTTGACCTCATCCATGCATAGGTTTGGTGACTCTGTATCCCTCACCATCACCCCCAGTGCTTCTACCCTCAAGCCTTTGGCCTCTGAAATTCCCCTCTCTAATCACAAGCTCCCATCTTTCCACTCTTTCCATTGGTTTACTCTTTCTGATATATCCATTGCCTTTACCACAGCCTCTAGCCTCCCAATCCCTTTCTGCTGTCCCAGTCTAATTTCTCTATTCTGCCTTCACTTTCTTCCCTTCACAATTACCCAATTCTTCCCACTGCCTGCAAGCAAATTGGTAACAAATAATCCTAGAGCAATATCTGCCATTTCTATCCTTACAGCCCAGCACCAATCCCAGGCCTCCATAAAGTCTTCTATGGACCACTGTAGTCTGATTCCTTTCTCCTCTGATCTCCTTAGGACCTTACCGCCTAGACTAGTCATTTGGTACTTACCCCCCTCCCATCCCACAACTGCTTTTTGTTTATTCTGCATCTTAATTTGTACTTGTTAACCTACCAGCTAGACTGTAAACTCCATGAGGACAAGGCCCATGTCTTCTTCCACAGTCACCACAGCTGTTATTGTTGTTCATTCTTTGTTTTAGAAAGCAAATTGGTCCTTTAGAAAAGGACCAATGGGGGCAGCAAGGTGGCGCAGTAGATAGAGCACTGGCCCTGAAGTCAGGAGGACCTGAGTTCAAATCCGGCCTCAGACCAAACACATGACACTTACTAGTTGTGTGACCCTGGGCAAGTCACTTAACCCCAATTGCCTTAAAAAAAAAACAGAAAAAATAAAAGGACCAATGATAGCATAAGTCAAATCTTAACTTGCCCGTGAATTGGATTTAAGTGAGGTAGAGTTGCACAAAGTCATCAGATTCACTCTCTCTTCCAGTCATCAAAGTCCTGGAAGGGTAAAAGTCAAGATGACTGGCAATGGCTCAAGATGCAGTGAAAGACCTTGGCATCTTTGATGTCTGACCAAATTCTAAGCACTCCACAGCGCCAGCTTCAGCTGCCTTCATGGCCATTGCAACAAATTGTTCTCATCCACCCATTCCTCCAGGGAAAGTCTTCACGTTCTTGGGGTAGATGTCCCCCTAACTCACCAACAGCCCAACAAGTTTGAAGCCTGTCAGTTACCCTCAACCTGGTTTAACCCATCTGCCCAGATGGTTTTACCCAGGTGTGGGCCCTGCACATGTTACAGCTTCCTGGAGCCACAGGTGAGAAATGAGTGTCAGGTGGACAACAAAGGTGGGTGAGCAGCCCTGTAAAAGGGCTCAGAAAGCCATCACAACAGAGGTGCCAGCCCTCTCTGAACACCCCATACACCCCACCACAGCACTTAGCATATGTAAACACATAGTAAAGACATGTTGATAAATGGATTGTTTTCTTCCAAGCTAAGTCTTCCCCTCTTACTGGAAATCAATTTGAAGGTTTAAATCACCCTCTAAAACCAATCTGAAAGAGTTGGATTAATGGATTAAATAAGCTCTCTGCCCTGTTCTGCTCCAAAATAAGGAGGAGACCCTAAAAAGTACTCATCTCTTTTTCCAGACCAAACCCCTCCTTCAGGGCCTTCTGTGTGCAATCCATGGTGATGGCTCCTAGGGTAGACAAAGTTTAAACACAGTCTTTGCCTTCAAAGCTCTTCCAATCGAGTAGGTAGGATAAGGTAAGTACATTAATAAATGTAATACAAACTAGAATAAGGGCAAGAGAGTAGTGCAAAGTACTTCGTGATCAGACGAGGGAGGAAGCACTTTGAGATGGCGGTTCAGGTCAGGCTTCCCAGAGGAGGTGGCATTTGAGCCAGACTTTGAAGGGTAGGTAGGATGTAGACAGGCAAAGATGGATAGATGATCACTGGAGAGATTTTTTTAAGTGTCAAAGGGCACCCACATTCTTCCAGTCACCTAAGTGGGCAACCTCAGTATCATTTTCATCTCCTTACTTTTCCTCTCCCTACATATCCAAGCAGTTGCTAAATCCTGCTGTTTCTACTTCTACAACCTCTCTCACATACCATCCCTCCTCTCCACTCATACAGCTCGTATTACCTTTTGTCTGGACTATTCCAGTAGCCTCCTAACTGGTCTCCCTGCCTTGAGCCTCCCCCTGCTCCAATCCATCTTCTAAACAGCTGCCAGAGTGATTTTCCTAAAGAATAAGTCTGATTATTTCACCATCACCACCACCTCCCCAACTCAATAAATTCTGATGTTTCCCTATTACTTCTAGGATCTGTTTGACATTTAACACCCTTCACAACCTTACCCCTTTCAGCCTTTTCAGTCTTCTTACACATTACTCACCTTCTTATACTCTACAAGCCAGCCATATTGTCCAACTTGCTCTTCTGAGCATAAGCCACTCTATTTCTGCTCTCCATGCCTTTCCACTGGTCATCCCCATGCCTGGAATGCTCATCCTCATTATTGCAACCTCTTGGAATCCCTCATTTTTTTTTAAAAGACTCAGCAAGAACAGTCTTCTATATGAAGCCTTTTCTGGTTCCCCCAGTGGCTGATACACTCCTTCCCAAAATGTGTGTCTATCTGTTATAAATACAAACATTAAATTAAATGCTAAATATAAATATTAACTATTTTATAAACAGAAATATTAACTATAACATATTTGTGCTTATATTTATATATGTATACATATATACATTTATGTGTATACATATACATATGTGTATTTGTACACACAAATGTTGCATCCTTGTTAGAACATAAGCCCCTTGAGGGTAGAGACTATTTTATTTTTGGTTTTGTATTTTCAATGCTTAGCACAGTGTCTTAGTAAATATTAAGCTCTTAATACATTTTTATTGATTAACTGGAGATGGCAGAATATGGCGGCAGGTTCAGGAGGTTGGCAGAAACACAATGGTGAGTGAGGGGGAATAATAATTGCTAATGTCTATTCATAGTGTTTTAAGATTTATAAAACACTTTAAATATAGAACCTGGTATGTTGCTTACAGCAACCCTATGAAGTAAGTATAGAATTCATTTTATATATAAGGAAACTGACTGTCAAAAAGTTTGAGTCATACCATTAGTGATTATCAGAGACAGGCTATGAACCCAAGTTTCTCCTAATTCAATGTCCAGTACCCTATCCAAGATACCACACCACCTTTTGAGATAGAAAAAGTTAAGACAGAGAAGGTAGGTTGGAAAATACACACACACACACACACACACACACACAAACACACATGCACCTCCTTCTCTCTGAGCTCCTGAGCAAAGGAGGGCTATTTTTGCTAGTCAAATGTGAGCTTCAGTCAGGAGAGGGGGCCGAGTTGTCAGGCAACCTCACCGCCTGACATTCCAGGCTCCTCGGTTGGTAGCTTTATTTGGAGTCTAATAGCTGCATAATTGGGAGAAGTCATCATGACTCATGCACCAAACACTGTTTTTGTTTTTTTCCTTTTCTTAAAAATCTCAACTATTGACTATTTTTACCACAAGGAGAGATAAACTTTTATGGGTTTTTTTTCTCCTTTCTTGGGTTTCTCAAACTGGTTGCCACAGGAACCGCAGCTTCTTCCCCTAAGCTGTCATTAAGGTAGCGTAGTGATTCCCCCAAGGGGAAAAAACAAAGTGTGTTAGTAATCGCCAGAATCACATCAGATTCCTTCTTGACTGCTCACAGGGCACCATTCAGCTCTCACATAAGAACACTGAGATGCAATCTGAACTCAAAACCCAAATGAGCTCTTACCTTGCCTGTCACTTTAATGTCCTCTCCCAGAGTCAAACCCCAGGACACTGCCATAGTCAAGAAGGCAGGACAACTGCTTTGAAGTCAGCAGAGGATGCCAATAACCCTTACAAGGGCACCAGCCTCTCTCTCCCCCCTTCGGGGGCTACCCATAGTCAACTTCTTAAAGCACAGCTAGTTTAGGATTTGGAGCTGGTGTTTCTTAAACTGGCCCTTGTACTGCAAAACAGATTGTAATGAGAGGAAAGCCAGGTGAGACCTTTGAGTGAAGGGGACCCTACTGTGGTGCAGTCAATAAAACTAGACAAAAAGAACTGAAAGGTCTCCTCACTTTATAAGTAAAGGAAATTGAGGCCCCAAAGGGGGAAGTAATTTCCTAAAGCCATACAGCTAATGAATATCAGAGCCCAAACTAGATTGCAAATCTCCTGAATCTCAGATCAGATGACATCATGGGCAAAAGTGTGGAGGTGGGACAGTTCAGGGCATCTTCAGCTCATATTCAGTAGAGGATATCAGTCTAGCTAGAGAAAAGGGTTCATTTAATGAAGTCATGGGAGATAAGACTGGAAAGGCAGGTTGGGGCCATTTTGTGAAGGGCCTTGAAAGTCAGGCTAAATCAGGAACTTGGACTTGATCCTCTCTGCCAATTCAAATTTTTTTGATTGTACATTTGTATCAGTAAAAAATTTGGAGCACATACTCAATGTGTGTATATTTACTTATTTGTAAACTATATACCTCTGCTATTTAATTGCAGCTAGGTGGTTCAATGGATAGACTGGTGGGCCTGGAGTCAAGAAGACCTGAGTTCCAATCTGGCCCCACTTACTAGTTATGTTACCCTGATCAAACTTGTTTGTCTCAGTTTCCTCATCTGTAAAATGAGCTGAAGAAGGAAATGGCAAACCATTCCAGTATCTTTGCCAAGAAAACCCCAAATGGGGTCACAGAGAGTTAAACATGACAAAAAGCTGAACAGCTACTTACTTATTTACAAATTATAGACCTGTACTACTATACTAATAATTATATACATTATAAAAAAACAAAAAATAGAAAATTTTTAAAGGATAAGACAAAGATTAAATAACATTTGATCTTAGCATCACTAGGGAGTCACTGGAGATTGCACTGGGAAGGAAAGAAGGAAGGAAAGGAAACAAGCATTTATTAAGCACCTACTATGTGCCAGGTACTATGCTAAGCATTTTACAAATATTATGTCATGTGACGCTCACAACAATCCTGCGAGGTAGGTGCTGTTATTATCTCCGTTTTATAGTTGAGGAAACTAGGTGATTTGAACTCGGGTCTTCTTAACGCCAGGCCTACTGCTCTATCCACTGCATTACTTTGTAGGAAAGTAATATGATCAGAGCTGTACTTTATGAAAGTCATTTTGGCTGCTCTGTGGAACATAGGTCAGAGTGGACAAACACTTGAGGCATAGAGATCCATTAAAAGGCTATTACAGATCAAAGACACTTCCAAATGATCCTTGATGAAAAATGTTATACACCTTCAAAGAGAGAACTAATGAAGTCTGAATGCAGATTGAAGCATACTTTAAAAAAAACTTTATTATTATTGCATTATTTTTGTTTATGTTTTCTTTTGCAACAAAGCTAATATGGAAATATGTTTTGCATGGCTAATAGGGAAACATGTATAATTGAAATCAAATTGCTTGCCTTCTCAAGAAATAGAGAAGGGTGGAAAGGAAGGAGAGAATTTGGAACTCAAATTTTTTTTTAAAAAGTTGTTTTTAAAAAAAGTATATGTAATTGGAAAATATTTAATGAAATAAATAAAAATAATGAATTAATTAAAGATTTTTTTAAAAGGCTATAGCAATATTCCAAGAAAGAGGTGATGAGGGGCTAAACCAAGGTGGTGACTTTGTGAGAAGAGAAGAGGACAGTTAGGAGAAATGTTTCAGAGATAGAAACTGTAAGATTTGGTATGTGCAGTGAATGAGAATGAGGTGTCAAAGATGACACTGAGGCTTTAAACCTGGACTAGTGGAAGAATAATGGTACCATCATCATAAAAAGGGAAGAGAAGAAGAAGGAGAAGGAAGAAGAAGAAGAAGAAATTGTAATGTCTGCTATACATATTTCAACCCATCCATGGCTGATCATTATGGGCATCTCACTCTGTCCTACTCAAAATGAAAAGGAGAAGCTGGTCTCTATCTTAGAGCTAAAGCCTATTCTCTGAGAGTTACCTGGCACAGCCAAAGGCAATCTGGGAAACATGACATGAGTATCCTAGGGGAAAGGTAAACATTCCAAAGAGCACCTACATAGCTTCTGCTGTGGGTGGCAAAGTGAGTTGTAACTGAGAGGCTGATGCCTGGTACAGAAAGGAGGAGGTTGAGAACTTGTATAGCAAAGGGATGAGGGGTGGAGCAGGGCGGAATATAGAGGCATATGAGTATATATCATTAATTGTGTTGGAGACAAGCCCCGCAATTGGCTATTGGCTATCATGGGTTGAGTGGATGGAACCCATCTTTCCACCCTCTGGTTGATTGATTGTATACCCACTGGGGCCAGTCTACCACTCCCTACAGGGCCCCAGACCTCATCACTCTAACAAAAACAAAAGCAGCAACAATGACGATGATGATGACAATACCTAACATTTATATGACACTTCCTATGTGCCAAGCACTATGGCTTAGCACTTTACAGTTGTTATCTCATTTGATTCTCATAACACGCTTATGAGGTGGGTTCTGTTTTTATCCCCATTTTACAAGTAAGGAAACTGAGGCAGACAGAGGTTTAGTGGCTTGCCCAGGGTCACACAGGTAGCATGCATCTGAGTCTGGATTTGAACCCAGGTCTTCCTGACCCCAGGGTCAGCACTCTATCCATTGTACCACCTAGCTGCACCAAGCAGTAGGCAGTCACTGGAGATATTTGAGCATGACAGTATCATGATCAATATACAATTTCAGTAAGATTCATCTTGGCAGCAGATACAGATGGAAGCAGACACTGATATTATTGGAGTTGGGAAATGACACAGAACTAGGTAGGAAGCATTAATTATGGGGGAGTGCCACGTCCATATTTGGAGGGAGTCAAATAGTTGCTTGAAAATAGAATGAACTGGGTGGGTGATATGACAGATAAGTAACACATGGGCTTCCTGGGGGCTTTCTGAATGCGTTAGAGAGCACTGTGGAAAATGGTCATTTGAATAAGAAGTCAGGAAACTTGGATTCTAGTCCAGTTTCTGTCATTAATTGACTAGGTGATCTTGGGTGACTGACTTTCCCTATCTGGACCTCAGTCTCCTCATTTGTAAAATGCCTAAGCTAGATCTCCAAGGGCCTTTCTCTTTCTTACTCTATGAGGATGTCCAAGACCACAGATTTTCCAGCCTACATTGATCCTAAGCTACACTGTACTGTTCATTTTCTGAGTCCCTTTTTTTTTTAGTCTTTCTTTCCCCCCTACTGGTCCCACCCCCTCTTCATGGAAGTAGCCAATGACTCCTCACACATACCACCATCTCCCTCCTCTGTCTCCAACTATTTCTCCTTCTATTATAAAAGCCTCCAGCATCAGGTAAATGAATTTATAGCAATATGACTATATGTCGGGGAGAGAGGGAAATCTGGCCAAACCCTTTGGTTTTATCCTCCTAAGACACTCCTGCTAATGTATCTGCTCACTTTACTAATGCAGAGCTGTACCTACTCTACATCTTATCATTTCAGGGAGCTGCCCAGGTCACTGAGATGGTAAATAACTTGCCCAGGGTCACATAGCCAATATGTTTCAGAGACATAACTTGAACCTAGGCCTTCCTGACTTATAGGCCATCTCTACGTCCATTACAGCACTCCACTCGTAACACAATCAATAAGCCTTCACCTAAGATTATAATTTTAATTAGAGATATCGTAACTCAAGAATCAGTTGAAGTCCTAGGGGGCAGGGAGAGAATTGCAGATCCAGAATCACAAGAGTGAAAAATAAAGTTTATTTTGTTTATCGTAGAGAAAGAAATACAAAATGTTCCACTCAAGAACAAAGAATGTATGACTAATTAACATAATAAATAATAACAAATCTACTTCACCTCTATGATGTAGTTTATTAAGGGAGGAAAAAAAGGAGGATGAGAGAGAAGATGAAATAAAGTGAGGATGGAACAGTCAGAGAAAAAACAAGAATACTAGATGAAGAAAGACATACAGGTTGAGATAGAAAAGGAAAGACAGAGTAAGTGATGGACAAATAACATACATAGATAAACCGAACAGATACACAGGGACCCAGAAATAGGCTCTCAGAGATTATAGAACCATAAATTTAGGGCTTGAAGGGACCTTAGAGGACATCCACCCCAACCTCCTCATTTTCCAAGTGATGAATCAGTGACATAGATGTTAGGTGACTCACACAAAGTCACATGGGCCATACAGAGGCAGGATTTGAACCCCAGCACTCTGAGTCCAGAGCCAGAGGGCTTTCCACTTTTCCTAATTGGCCTAGTGGATAGAGTGCTGGGCCTAGAGTCAGGAAGACTCAAGTTCAAATCCAGACACTTACTAGCCATTTGACTCCGGGCAAACCACTTAACTTTGTCTGCCTCAGTTTCCTCAACTGTCAAATGGGGATAATGATAGCACTTACCCCCCAGCATTGCTGTATAGATCAAATAAGATATTTACAAAGGACTTAGCATGGTATCTGGCACATAGTAGGTGCTTAATAAATGTTCGTTTCCTTCCTTCCCACTACTATTGTTGGGACCTTTGTGACTAACCACGTTTAAGTCCATGCTGCATTTTTGCAATTATATATGGAAGCTATTACTTCTTAGCATCTAAAGGCCAAGGTAAATTAAATCAGGAATGGGGTCTCACTAATGAGCTAGGGATTCCTATCCCAGACTTAACTCTAAGGACTTAATCTCAACAGGCAGGATTTCAAAATTAGCATTAGGCAGATTTGGAAGGTAGGTGATGCAATGGATAGAGTGCCAGGCCTGAGTCAGGAAGACTCATCTTCCTGAGTTCAAATTTAGCCTCAGAAACTTACTAGCTGTATGACCCTGAGCAAGTCACTTAACCCTGTTTGCCTCAGTTTCCTCATCTATAAAATAATCCATAGAAGGAAACAGCAAGCCACTTCAACATCTTTGCCAAGAAAACCTCAAATAGGGTCATGAAGGGTTGGACACAACTGAAATGACTGAACAATAACAACATGGGGATATAGTTGGGGTAAGAGTGTTCTTACCTAATGCTCTTCAAATCACAGCCCATCAACAGCTGCCCTTTCCACCTCCTCATGGAGCCAACTTGACATATTGAATCCAGCTCACATTTAACTCAATGCTATGTTGAAAGAGTTTCCCATTAGAAAGGCATCATGGTACAATAAAAAGAGTGCTAGATTAGGAATTGGGAGACCTAGGTCCTAATCTTGACATTATGGCTTATTAGATAGCTGTGGGACCTTGGATAAGTGACTTAACCTCTCTGAGTTACGCTCATGATTCTATCAATTGTATTCATTTCCACAGAGTTGATAGGAGGATCAAATGTTATAAGGTATGTAAAAGTGCTTTGAAACATAAAATACTAAATCATCTTCAGCTATTGTTGTTAACAGCTATGTGCACTCAGGGAAAAATAAGCTGCTAGAAGAAAGTGATGGAGGATTCCAATGAGAGTGTTTTCTGATGACCTATTTTGCTTCCATTTTCTCTGCCAAGGAGAATAATCTTTGGACTGGAAAGAATGGAACAGAAATGACTAATAAGATAAGTAGGAAGGAATTGAGAGAGTACTTAGCTGCTCTTGATGACCTCAAGTCACCAAGACCATATGAACTATATCCCAGGGTCCTGAAAGAATTGGCCAATGGCTGAGCTACTGCAATAGGTGATCTTTGTCAGATTGCACATGATTTTTTAAAAATGAAACTTAACCTTGTGTAACTATAATGACCAGAGTAGTACATGGGGACACCCCTTAGCTCACAGGACAGGTGCCCTTGATGAAAGTATTTATGAACATCCCCAAGGGCCCTGCTTCCATGGTCAAGTGTCTATGAGAGTGGAGTTTGGGGAGAGATTGGGAGGCATAAAGGATGCTTTAAGAATAAGAGATTTCATACTATGAAGCCTATTCTGGTCTCTTTAGTTCTGGCTGATTTATTTCCCAAGTCTTGGTGCCTACCCAGAACAGTATCAGTAAGACCAGAGATTTGAAACATAAATTCATTTCCCGGGGGAATGGTAATAGAAGAGAAAAAGCAATTATTAAATACCTACTATGTGCTAGAATTGTGCTAAATACTTTACAAATATTATCTAATTTGTTTCTCAAAATAGCCTTAGGGAGGAAGATGTTTTTATTATATATAGTTGAGGAAACTTTGGCATACAGAGGTTAAGTAACTTGCCCAGGGTCACACAACTATTAAGTGAGGCTGGATGTTTTTAAAAAAATTATTTATTTACAGCATTCTTTTTTTTTTTAATTTTGAGTTCCTAATTCTCTCCTGCCCATCCCTTCCCCACCCATCATGAAGGCAAGAAATGTGATATCAATTATACATGTGAAATCATGGAAAACATATTTCCATATTAGTCTTGTAGAAAAAAAAAGCAGAAAAATATAGTGGAAAAAATTATGCTTCAGTTTGCATTCAGATTCCATCAGTTCTTTCTCTAGAAGTGGATAGAATTTTTCAGAATTGTGTTGGATCATTGTCACCGCTACAATATTGACATCACTGTGTACAATGTTGTCCTGTTTCTGTTCACTTCACCTTGCATTAGTTCCTATAAGTCTTTTTTTTATTAATTTATTTTGATTTATCAACAATCACTTCCATATGCTCTTGAGTTTAAAATTTTTCTCCCCCTTCCTCCCACCACCCTCCCCAAGATGGCACACAATCTGATATAGTCTATATATATATATATATATATATATTCTTATTAAACATATTTTCAGATTAGTGATGTTGTAAGTAAAAATTAGAACCAATAGGAGGAATCACCAGAAAGAGGAAACAAAACTCAACAGAAGAGAAAAGAATAGTATGTTTCGATCTGCATTCAAATTCCATAGTTCTTTCTTTGGATGTGGGTAGCATTTTCCATCACAAGGCCTTTGGAGATGTCTTAGCTTATTGTATTGCTGGGAAGGGTTAAGTTTATCAATATTAGTCATCACACAACGTGGCTGTTATTGTGTACAATGTTCTCTTGGTTCTGCTCACTTCACTCAGCATCAGACCATACAAGTCTTTCCATGTTTTTCTGAAGTCAGCCTGTTCATCATTTCTTATAGCACAATAGTATTCCATTGCATTCACATACCACAACTTGCTCAGCCATTCCCCAATTGATGGGCATCCTCTCAATTTCTAATTCTTTGCCACCACAAAAAGAGCTGCTGTGAATATTTTTGTACATGTGGATCCTTTTCCCATTTGTATGATCTCTTTTACATATAGCCCTAGAAGTGCTATTGCTGGGTCAAAGGGCATGCACATTTTTATAGCCCTTCGGGCATAGTTCCAAATTGTTCTCCAAAATGGTTGGATCATTTCACAACTCCACCAGCAATGTATTAGTGTTCCAATTTTCCCACATCTACTCCAACATTTATCATTATCTTGTTTTGTCATCTTGGCCAATCTGATAGGTGTGATGTAGTACCTCAGAGTTGTTTTGATTTGCATTTCTCTAATCAGTAGTGATTTAGAGCATTTTTTCATGTGACTATAGATGGCTTTAATTTCTTCATCTTGTTCATATCCTTTGACAATTTATCAATTGGGGAATGACTTGCATTCTTATAAATTTGACTTAATTCTCTATATATTTTAGAAATGAGGCCCTTATCAGAGAGACTAGGTGTAAAAATTCTTTCTCAATTTTCTGCCTTCCTTCTAATCTTAGTTGTATTGGCTTTGTTTGTGCAAAAACTTGTCAAGCTTTAAGTTTTCCTAGGCTTTTCTGAAACCATCCTGCTGATCATTTCTTACAACATAATTACATCACAATCATATACCACAACTTGTTCAGCTATTCCCGAATTGATAGGCATCCCTTCAATTTCCAATTCTTTATCACCACAAAAAGAGCTGCTATAAATATTTTTGTACACTTAGGTCTCTTTCTTTTTCTTTTATCTCTTTGGGGTACAGAGCTAGAATGATATTGCTAGGGCATAGGATATGCACAGTTTTACATGCCTTTATATACCTTTGGGCGTAGTTTCAAATTGCTCTCCAGGATGGTTGAATTGGTTCCCAACTCCACCAGTAATGGATTAGTGTCCCAGTTTTCCAACATCCCCTCCAACATTTGTCATTTTCCTTTTCTGACATATTAGCCAATCTAATAGGGGGTACCACAGTGTTGTTTTAGTTTGCATTTTCTCTAATCAATAGTGATTTAGAGCATTTTTTTTATATGACTATAGTTAGCTTTGTTTTTTCCTTCTTCTAAAAACTACCTGTTCATATCCTTTCACCATCTATTAACTGGGGAATGACTTGTATTCTTATAATTTTGACTCTGTTCTCTATATACTTGAGAATTGAGGTCTTTATCAGAAAAACTTGCCATAAAAATTTTTTTCCAGTTCCCTGCTTTCCTTCTAATCTTGGCTACATTGGTTTTGTTTGTGCAAAACCTTTTTAATGTAATGTAATCAAAATTAGCCATTTTATATCCCGTGAGCCTCTCTATCTCTTGTTTAGTTTAAATTCTTCCCTTCTCTATGGATATGACAGGTAAAAATTTCCATGCTCCCCTAATTTGCTTGTGATATCACCCTTTATGTCTAAATCATTTATCCATTTTGACCATATCTTGGTATATGGTGTGAAATTCTGGTCTATGCTTAGTTTCTGTGAAATTGCTTTCTAGTTTTTCCAGCAGTTTTTGTCATATAGTGAGTTCTTGCCCAAAAAGCTTGGATCTTTGGGTTTATCAAACACTAGATTACTAGGGTCACTTACTACTGTGTATTGTGTACCTAATCTATTCCACTGATCTACCACTCTATTTTCTTATCCAGTACCAGATTGTTTTGGTGATTACCACTTTGTAATATAGTTTGAGATCTGGTACTGCTAGGCCACTTTCCTTCAGTTATTTTTTTTCATTGATTACCTTGATAATCTTGACCTTTTGTTCTTCCAGATGAATTTGTTATTATTTTTCCTAACATCACAAAATAATTTTGGTAGTTTGATTGGTATGGCACTGAAAAAGTAAATTAATTTAGGTAGAATTGTCATTTTTATTATATTAGTTCAGTCTACCCATGAGCAATTAATATTTTCCAGTTGTTTAAATTTGCTTTATTTGTGTGAAAAGTGTTTTGTAATTGTGTTGTTATAGTTCCTGGGTTTGTCTTGGTAGGTAGACTCCCTTGTATTTTATATTGTCTGCAGTTATTTTAAATGGAACTTCTGTTTCTGTCTCTTGCTGCTGGACTTTGTTGGTAATATATAGAAATGCTGATGATTTGTTTGGGTTTATTTTCTATCCTGCAACTCTGCTAAAGTTGTGAATTATTTCAACTAGTTTTTTAGTTGATTCTCTAAAATTCTCTAAGTATACCACCATATGATCTACAAATAGTGATAATTCTGTTTCCTCGTTACCTATTATAATTCTTTCATTTTTTTCTTCTGTTATTGCTTTAGCTAGGATTTCTAGTACAATATTGAATAATAGTGGTGATAATATGATCTTTGCTTCACCTCTGATTTTATTAGAAAGGCTTTTAGCCTACCCTCTTTACAGATAATGCTTGCTGATAACCTTAGATGGATTCTACTTATCATTTTAAGGAAAGCTGTGTTTATTCTTATGCTTTCTAGTGTTTTTAATAGGAATGAATGTTACGTATTTCTGCATCTACTGAGATAAACATGGTTTTTATGGGTTTTATTATTGATACGGTCAATTATGCTGATAATTTTTCTACTATTGAACCAGCCCTGCATTCCTTATATAAATCTCACCTGGTCATAGTGTATGATCTTTGTGGTGTATTGCTGTAATCTCCTTACTAGTATTTTATTTAAAATTTTTGTGTCAATATTCACTAGAGAAATGGGTCTATAGTTTTCTTTCTCTGTTTTTGCTCTTCCTGGTTTAGGTATTAGCATCATAATTGTGTTATAAAAGGAATTTGATAGGACTCCTTCTTTGCCTATTTTTACAAATGGTTTATAAAATATTGGAATTAGTTGTTCTTTAAATGTTTGATCAAATTCACTTGTGAATCCATCTAGTCCTGAGGATTTTTATTTTGGGAGCTCATTGATGGTTTATTCAATTTTATTTTCTAAGATGGGATTCTATTTCTTTTACTGTTCATACAAGCATCATCTAAGCATAAATAAATATTTATCCATTTCACTTAGCTAGTTAGATTTATTGACTTATACTTGGGCAAATAGCTCCTAACAATTACTTTAATTTTCTCTTCATTGGTGGCTAATTCACTTTTTTTATACAGGTAGATTGGTTTCCTTCTTCTTTTTTAAATTAAATTAACCAATGATTTATCTATTTTATTGGGCTTTTTTAATAAAACCAGCTCCTGGCTTGGTTTCTTAGTTAAATGGTTTTCTTACTTTCTATGTTACTAATCTCTCCTTTGATTTTTAGTATTTTATTAATCTCTCCTTTGATTTAATGAAAATAATTTTCAAAAAGAATGACAACAATGAGACAACATACCAAAATTTATGGGATATAGCCAAAGCAGTACTTAGGGGAAAATGTATATCTTTATATGCTTACATCAATAAAATAGAGAAAGAGCAGATCAATGAATTGGGCATACAACTAAAAACTAAACTAGAAAAACTAGAAAAAGAACAAATGAAAAATCCCCATTTTCTTCAGTATTTTTTATACTTTTTTTTACCAAGCTGTTGACTCTCTTTTTATAATTTCCTTGCATCACTCTCATTTATTTTCCCAATTTTTCCTCAACCTCCCTTTTTTATTTTTAAAATCTCTTTTCAGCACTTCAGGAATTTTTGTTTGGCTTGTGTCCAATTCACAATTTTCTTTGAGGTTTTGCTTGTTATTGTTTCGACATTGTTGTCTTCTTCTGAGTTTGTGTCTTGATCTTCCCTTTAACCACAGTAGTTTTCTTATGGTCAGGTTCTTTTTTGGTTATTTGCTCATTTTCTCGGCCTATTCCTTTACTTTTAACTTTATGTTAAAGTTGAGTTACGCTCCCTAGATGGAGGGGGTACTGTTCCAAGCTTTGGGTTTTTTGAGCTGCTATTTTCAAAGCTAGCTTTAGAGGTAGAATGATAATAAAATTAGATAGAGTAGGAACAGGTAAATGGCTGGACCCAAAGAATAATCATCAGTAGTCTGATATCAGTTTGGGAGGAGTACTGCAATGAGTACTTCAGTAACCTGTGCTAAGCCTTGGACTTTTCTCAAACTTAATATGTTTATCAATGACTGCATGTTTACCAAATTTGCAAATAACACAGAGGGATAGCTAACACAATGGATGACAATCAGGTTTGGGGCACCCTGATTGAGGAAGGATACTGATGAACTGGAGAGTGTGCAGAGGAAGTCAATCAGGATCATGAGGAGCCATTGAAGGAACTGGGCATATTAAGCCTGAAAAGCAGAGAAGAGACATGATATCTGTCCATGTGTCCAAGAGTTTTGAGTGGGAAAGATTAAATGTGTATTGTTTGACACCAGAGGGCAGAACTAGTTATTGCAGTGGATGAAAATTAGAGAGAAGAATTAGGAAAAACAATTTGATGATTACAGTTGTCATTAGTTGCCTCTCATTGGACTATGAACAAAGACTGAATGGTCACCTTTGGGGGATACACTAGAGTAGATTCTTTTCTTTTTTTGGCTAGGCAATGGGGTTAAGTGACTTGCCCAGGGTCACACAGCTAGTAAGTGTTATGTGTCTGAGACCAGATTTGAACTCAGGTCCTCCTGAATCCAGGGCTGGTGCTCTATCCACTGCGCCACCTAGCTACCCTACTAGAGTAGATTCTTGTTCATGTATTCATTGGACTAGAAGGTCTATGGGTCCCCTTTCAACTCTGAGATTCTGTGATTCTATGTGTGCTGATGGAGATCGGAGACGGAGATCCATGACTAGAAGGTAAGCAGGGGGTGTAGGTAAATGTTTTACAACTGGCTCTCTGAAAACCCAATAGACTTTTAAGTTTAATCTGCATTTAATCTCTATCATTTTTAAGCCTAGACAATTAGCAAAACAGTAAATCAAGCCTTGATTTATATAATTTGCCAGTTTCCAAGATATAAATTTCACCATCGGTTTTTCTGAGCCTTTTGGAGTTGATTCCAGCATTCCCCTGACTGTGTAAGTAACTTGAGGGCAGGCATCCTTTCTCAACTAGAAGAAGATAAGTTTCTTAAGAGCAGGGCAGGGCAAGGATCATGTCTTTCCTTTTCCTTTTAGAGGCTAGGGCTCTGAACGTGGAAGGCATCTGACCAAAGCTTGGTGAGGTGCATAAAGAAGCTATATGTTTTTTCCACTCATCATAGTCTGTGGCTGACTAGCTGTGATGTTTCTCCATTTAATCAAATAAAATGTAAGGGGGAAAATGCAAGAAAACAAAAGGAGAGAGGGGAAAAAAACTCACTTCTCTTCTTCCCAGGGAATCTGTCACTCTATGAAGTCACTGCACCTCCTGGCATGCATTGTTTCTCCTTTATGTGCAGCGAGAATTGGGAGCTGCCAATTACACCAGGCTAGCCTGGCAGGGGTTCAACATGCAAATGGCTTTCCCACTTGTATGTGCAGTTTTACTGTCCACATGGCTGAGCACCAGCTCAACTGGGACAAAAACAGCCCCTTTTGTACAACTTCATCTGGAGAAACAGACAGACAGACAAATGAGTAAGGTTAAAAAAAATCCATTTGGAGAATGGGAGGGTGGAATGGGTGGGGAGGGAGGGAGGGGGGAAAGATGACATACCAAAACACTTTAGGTTTTTTAGGTCATGGTTGTCAAGAACATGATCAATCAATCAATAGACATTTATTAAATACTTACTATGTGCCAGGGACTGTGCTAAGCTCATCACATTTGCCACAGTAGGTCAGAAACATGATTCACACATACCCTTCTCATTCATATATATCCATAACTCCTCATCTTACTCAATTCCTACCCATCCGTATAAGGCCCAGCTCAAGATTTATCTCTTCCATGAAACCTTCCTTTCAATTCAGTTGAACTTAACTCAACTAGATAGATAGATGGGTAGACATATAGATAGATAGATTGATTGATTGATTGATTGATATGCCTCAACTACCTCATATGTAACATGAAGAGTTTGGATTACAAGATCTCTGAGTTCTCTTTTAAATCAAATTCTCTATATTATATAGTGAAAATATCACTGGGTTTTGACATCAAAGGATTCAAATCCAGCTTGTTGGCTACTACCCGAGGGACCTTAGACAAGTGACTTAACCACCCTAAGTTGTAGTTTCCTCATCTGTATAATGGGAGGTTTAGGTTGGTTGGCCTCTAAGGTCCCTTTCAGTTTTAAATCTATGAACCCATGTTCTTGTGATGCCAAACACATCATCTCCCTTTGTAAAAGCTCATTTATGTTAAGTGGTGTAAGAACTAGGGTGCCAGTCACCCACTGACTTACAGTAGAGAGAATATAACCCTCTACTTGGAGGCTTGAGCTGATAGTATTTCAAGAAAAGACAGGCCACCAAAGGCCTGGTGATGGAAAATGCTATCCACAAAGAAGAAAGAACTATGGAGTTTGAATGGAGATCGAAGCATACTATTTGCTATTTGTTTTCTTCTGTTGTGTTTTGTTTCCTCTTTCTGGTGGTTCCTCCTATTGGTTCTAATTCTTACTTACAACACCACTAATGTGAGAATATGTTTAATAGGAATGTGCATGAATAGCCTATATCAGATTGTGCGCCATCTTGGGGAGGAAGGTGGGGAGGGAGGGGGGAGAAAAATTTAAAACTCAAAAGCTTATGGAAGTGATTGTTGATAATTCAAAATAAATTAATTAAAAAAAAGAAAAACACACAAAAAAAGAAGAGACAAGTCAATACCTTAAATTACCCTCTAGAATCCTAAAAAGTATAGTAGCCTGGTTCTGGGAGCCCAGAGCATATTTGCTACAAAAAGGCAAAAAATAAATAAACGGAGAGCATTCTTCCCCAAGTAGAATAACTAAAAATGTACCAATTTACCTTAATGAAAATTTTCATCCTTTAAAAGGTAGAGGAACCATGGAGAGCAATTTCTATTCTGGATCTGATTCTCACAAATAAGGAATAAATAGTTGCTCTACTAAAAATAATAGGAATCATGGTGAGAAGTGACTTTCTATCTGTGATAGAAAAAATGGTAAGATTGCAGTAAAGCAGATTTCAAAGGGTTCCAGGTAGGATCCCATAAACTAAAATTCAATGAAGAAATCAGCTTATGAGGGATGGGAATCTCTCAAGAATAAAATTCTGAAGCTATAAAGAGGCAGCTAGGTGGCGTAGTTGATAGAACATTATAATACAGACATACCTCCTTTTATTGCGCTTTACTTTATTATACTTCATAAATAATGCATTTTTTTACAAGTGGAAGGTTTGTAAACCTTGAGTTGAACAAGTCTATCAGCACCATTTTCCCAACATCATGTGTTTGCAATGTGTCTCTGTGTCACATTCTGGTAATTCTCACGATATTTCAAGCTTTTCCATTATTATTGTATCTGTTATGATGATCTGGGATCAGTAATCTTTGATGTTACTATTGTAATTGTTTTGGGGCGCCATGAACCATGACCATATGAGATGGCAAACTTAATCGATAAATGTTGTGTGTATTCTGACTGCTCCACCAACAAGCTGTTCCCATCTCTCTCCTCCTCAGGTTTCCCTATTCCCTGAGACACAATACTGAAATTAGGCCAGTTAATAACCCTACAATGGCCTCTAAGTGTTCAAGTGAAAGGAAGAGTCAATCAATGCAGCAAACTTCATTGTTGTCTGATTTTAAGAAATTACCACGGTCACCCAGCCTTCAGCAACTACCACCCTGATCAGTCTGCAGCCATCAACATTAAGGCAAGACTGTCCACCAGCAAAATGATTACAACTGGCGGAAGACTCAGATAATGGTTAACATTTTTCAGCAAAAACTATTTTTAATTAGAGCATGTACATTGTTTCTTAGACATAATACTATTGCACACTTAGTAGACTACAGTCTATAGTATAAACATAACTTTTATATGTACTGGGAAACCAAAAAATTCATGTGACTTGTTTTATTGTGATATTTGCTTTATTGCAGTTGTCTGGAATCAAACCCACAATATGTTTGAGGGTATGCCAGTCAATAAATGGCACAGTCCTATAAGACTAGTAGAAGGAGTACTAAAACTTTAGAACGAACTGAGATCAATGTGAAAAAAACAACAACAACAATCCTCTGAATCACTAATTATATAAATGAAAATTAAAGAAACTGTGAGGTTCCACCTCGCAATTGGCAAAAATAACAAAGAAGGAAAATAACAAATTTCAGAGGAGCTTTAAGAAGCACACTAATGCATTATTGGTGGGACTGTGAATTGATCTGGCTATTCTGGAAAATAATTTGGAATAATGCTCAAAAAGTTTTTCGACCTACACTTCAAAGAGATCAAAGAAAGGGGGAAAGGAACCATATACACAAAAAATATTTATAGCACCTGTTTTCATGGTAACCAAAAACTGGAAATGGAGAAGGTACCCACCTACTGGTTAATGGCTAAACAAATTGTCATATGTGAATCTAATGGAATATTATTATGCCGTAAGAAATGATAAAATGAATAGTTTCAGAGGAAAGTGGAAAGAACTACTCTATGAACTAATGTAGAGTGAAATGAGCCAAACTAGAAGAATAATTTATACAATGACAATAACTCTATAAAATAAAACAACTTTGAAAGACTTTAGAACTCCGATTAATGTAGTGATAAACCATGAGTCCAGAGGACTGAATATAAATCTGCCACTCACCTCCTACCAGAGAAGTAATGGACTTAAAATTCAAAATGAGATGTGCCTATTTGGGCATGGTCAATGAGGGGATTTGTTTTGTTGGACAATGTGAATTGTAATTTTTTTTAAAGAATGAATTAAAGTTGGCAACAAAAGCTATGATTGAAAAAAAAGTTTTCTTTTGTTTTTTTTGTCAGCTATCCTGGTGAACGAGGATGATCAGAAGAGGACTGGACCTGCTTCTTAAAGTGGATTGGGTGATGATAATTGACAGTGCACATGGACTATTTAGCCAACTTTTGGACTCTGGGGAAGGTGCCTTAACCTGGTGCCTCAGGGAACAGGAAGCTCAATGCAGGGTCTTCCTCGGCACATAGTTAATGTTTCTGCAATCCATAATTCCAGCCTTCTTGGGTTGATTTCCCAGAATCACTGCTCATCCATGACACAGTCAACCCGATCATAGAACCCAAGGCCAAGATCAACCAAAAGGGAGACTGAACAAACATCCAAGACCATTGTTTAAGGAGTCATTAGCGACAGGCTTAGGATCAGGGTGTACAGAGGAAATGTGGTATAAGTGAAATCTAACTACCAAAAATAACTATACACTGATGATTTTTGTATGAGAGCCGTCTTTGTGCATGTCCTAGAAAAACTGTACTGGGATGAACTGGTTATAATTAATTCTCCACACTGAATACTATCAGATTCCCACTTCATTGGATCAGTTACTTTCTGGATGAAGAAGTACACGAATATATGATATTTGTAAAACACTACAAGTTAAATTGTACAGAAGGTGGGGAATAATACTAACTCACCTGTGCATAGTATTTTAATTCCGTATGTATTGTCTCCCCTACAAATATATGAGCTCCTTGAGAGTAAGAGCTGTCTTACCAAATTTCACTGCGTAATTGTCGCAGATTTTATGACAAAAATTTTTGCCAAAAAGGGGATGCAACCATTATGCGAAGCTTTAAAAATTGTGCCAGTATTACTTTAAAATCATTTGTTACTAAACTGTATCACTGGCAGACAAATTGTACAGTTTAGTTAGCTTGGGAAGATGCAAGTCTTGCCATATTACGTGACTCACTCACGGCAGCTTCACCTGCCTGCCTACTTCTCTTGCTCCTTCATTGGCATCAGTGATAATACCATTAGCACTGCTGTTCTAAACAAACCACGCGACTCGGCTTTTGGAAATATATCAACAATGCACATGCACTGATAATTCTAGGATGAAGCCTCAAAATGTGGGAGAGATAAATATGTATCCATATTCCACCGGTGAATACATTACCGCTTTCTTTACCTTTTAAGCTGTGTGATAAACAGAATTATACTATGTGACAATTATGTGATAAAAGGTTATAAACCAATTTTTGGACTGAAAAAAAAGGGTGTGCAACAATTTTGTGGTGCAATTATACAGTGAAATACAGTACTTTTTTATTTATATCCCTGGCCTTTAGCACAATGCTTTACACTTAGTAAGTGCTTAATAAATGCTTCACTTATTCATTTATTCATAAAGGTTTCCTCACATTAATTCTGAGAAAGAGTGCAAATACAATTACTCCTATTTTACAAAAGAGGAAAGTGAGGCACAGAGAGGCTAAATGAGTTACCCAGGGTCCCACGAATTAGTAAGTATAAAAGCCAGGGCTCAAACCAAGATCTCCTGACTCTAAAACTTCTATTCTTTCCATTGCACTATGCAGGGGAAGAGAAAAAACTTAGTTAAAGTGGAACTCTTTACTGATTTCTTAGTCCATTTAACTGTACGCTCCTTGAGTGCAAGGACTGTCTTTTGCCTTTTTTTTTTTTTTGTATCCCTAGCACTTAGCACATTGCCTAGCACATATTAGGTGTTTAACAAATAGTTATTGACTGATTGACTGTTCTGCTCAAATACCAAAAAAGTAGTCATTGGTTGCCTTTCTTATCTCAAAGGATCTTCCCCTCGCAGATGGGCACTTTTGAGATGGTAAAGTAGGTCATCTTTTGTCTCAATTCTTACCTAACCCTTAGATGTGGAATGGGCATTGGCTCAGACAAACTGAAACCTCGGAAAGACCTTAATTTTAAAAGTTCAGGGTCACCCACTACCCCCTAGGCCATCGCTAGTCGTCTTAACCTGCGTCTTGCCTTTTGGACTCCAATGATTCTGGAGAAGAGAGTGAGGCTGATGACATTTTGCAGCTCAGCCTCACTTAAGTCCAACTCATAAGCAAGTCAAGACGTCACCCTCGTGATGTAATTGTTTGTCTTTGAGAACAAAGGATAAACAACAATCTCACCTCAGACATTCCAACAACCCCCACCAGAACACACACACACACACACACACACACACACACACACACACACACACACACACCATCCAAGAACTTAGAAAATAAAAAGAGTGGCAATCTGTTACTATATTCAGAGGGCTTCTTTTTAATCTGCTTTTTCACTGCTGTTCTCAAAAAGATTGAGAAGCTGGACCAACACCTTTGTAGGTCCCATCCCAGAGACAGTAGAAAATGTGCAAGAGATATGGATTCCATCCAAAGAAAAGCCAAAAGCATTTCTGCAATATGTCACCAGCCCCCTCACACACACATACACAAATGCCACACCTATGAAAACTAGACTTTCCCTGGAACCACCACTACATCGGCGAATTATTCTCTTACTTCCATTTTCCCACCAGAGATAACAAAAATTCAACCTCGATAGAAAAAACATTGATATAATTAAAGCAAAGAGATACTCAAAGGGAACTAGGGATTTTTCAGGACTTCATGAAGCAAGAGAATAAAAAAGGGGAGGAGGGAGCCCTGAAGGTAAGAAATGGAAAGAGAATAAATAGCTTAGAAGAGAAAGTGGCAAACCTCACCCCAGTTACAGACTCCTTGAAAATTAGAATAGACTAAACAGAAATCAGTGACTCTCTGAGACAGTAAAACAGTAAGGGAAAAATCAAATGATTGGAGAAAATAGAAGAAAATTAAGATACCTAATCTAAAACACAAATGACATAAAAATAGATCAAGGAGAAATCATTTAAGAATCAATGGACTCCCTGAAAATGATTTTTTTAAAGACTAGATACTATATTTCCAGAAATCTTTAATTAAAACTATCCAGATGTATTAAAAACAGAAAGCAGGCTCTTAAGCCAAGATGGCAGAGTAGAGGCAGTAATCCAGCCAAACTCTCCCAACATTCCCTTCCAAATAACTTTAAAATAACACCTCAAATTGAATTCTGGAGTGACAGAGCCAACAAAAGGTCAGAGTGAGATATTTTTCCAGCACAAGACAACTGGGGAGGTCAACAGGAGAGGTCTGTGACACCAGATGGGGGCTGGTCTGGGGTCATCACAGTGACAACACGAGGGGTGGGGCTTGAAGGCAATTTTGACTTGCAGTAGCAGCTTCAGGAGCTCTCAGTCCAGAGATGGTAAGGGGGTTTGACAATTGGTCAGCAAGAGATTACAGAAGACTCTGAGCTGACGGTGGGTGTAGGACCTTGTTGCATTGACCATACATGGTTCTAGGTCACAGTTCTAGGGCGGAGAAGAGTACTTATAGTCTCTCACAAGGGAGCAGGGGCCCTGGTTGCAGTTCCAAGGTGGAGAGGAGTACTGGTGCTTGAGGTTTCAGGAGAATAGGGGACCTGCTCACAGTTCTGGGGCCAAAAGGAGCACTAACATTGATAACTACAGGGAAACAGGGGAACAGGGGCCCTTCTCGGGTAAAAACCAGAGCACAGATCAGGAGGGTAGTGACCACACCTCTACCTGGATCACATCACCTTGGAAGAACTGAAAACTTGCAGACTCCCACAACTAGCTCTGAAAACAGCAGTGCAAAAAAGCCTGAAAATTGGGACAGCATCTCCCTACCCCAATGTGAGCAGAGCCCAACTTTAATATAAACTTTGAACTTTAAGTTCAAAGTCAAGAAATAGGCTAGAAAAAAAAATGAGCAAACAGCAACAAAAAAGAACCTGATTATAAAAAGTTACCATGGTGACAGAGAAGTTCTAGAAACAAACTCAGAAGAAGCAACAATGTGAAAACATCTATAAGCAAAGCCACAAATAAAAAACACTAATTGGACACAAGCCCAACAAGAATTCCTGGAAGAATTTAAAAAAAGAGAGAAGAGGAAGAGGAAAAATTGAGAGAAGAAATATGAATGATACAAGAAAATTACAAAAGGAGATTTAATAGCTTGGTAAAAGAGGAACAAAAAAGACTGAAGAAAATAACACCTTAAAAAACATAATTGGCTTAATGGTAAAAGAAGTACAAAAATTCACTGAAGTAAAAGAACTTCTTAAAAGTCAGAATAGACCAACTGGAAAAGGATTCCAGAAGGAAAAGGAGCAAGGATTACAACCAAGAATAACCTACCCAGCAAAACTGAGTACAATCCTTCAGGGGGAAAAATGGATATTTTTAAAAAATAGAGAATTTTCAAGCATTCCTAGTGAAAAGAATAGAACTTAATAGAAAATTTGACATTCAAACACAAGACTCAAGAAGAAACACAAAAAGGCAAATCTGAAAGAGAAATCATAAGGGTTAAACTGTTTTAACTGTTTAAATCCCTATGTGGGAAGATGATACATGTAACTCCTAAGAACTTTATCATTATTAAGACAGTTAGATGGAGTCTACATAGACAGAGGCCATGGGTGTGAGTTGATTATATTAGAATGATCTCAAAAAAAATGAAGGGGTGAGAAAGAATAATGCACTAAGAGAATAGGGAATGGAGAAGAAGAATGGGCAAAATTATCTTACATAAAAGAGGTGCATAAGGAAGAGGTTTTACAGTGGAGATGAAAATGGGGGCAGACAATGGTTGAACCTCATTCTCATCCAAATTGGCTCAAAGAGTAAAGAATATATATACACACTCAGTTGAGTATAGAAATTTAACTTACCCAACAGGGAAGCAAGAGGGGAAAGTGATAAGAAGGGGAAGGGAGTAATAAAAGTAGAGTAGATTAAGAGAGGCAGTGGTCAAAAGCAAAACAGATGTTTGAGGAGGGACAAAGTAAAAAGAGAGAGAGAAGGATAAACAGAAGAAATTAGGATGGAAGGAAAGAGACAGTAATCATAACTGTGAATGTGAATGGGACAAACTAATTCATAAAATGGAAGTAAATAGCAGGATGGATTAGAAACAAAAAAAAAGTTGTGTACGAAAGACACACTTCAGACAGTAAGACACAGACACACAGTTAAAATAAGGGGCTGGAGAAGAATCTATTATGCATGAGCTTAAGTTAAAAAAGCAGGGGTAGCAATCATGATCTCAGACAAAGCAAAGCAAAAATAGACTTAATTAAAAGAGAGAATTAGCTAAACCACATTTTGCTGAAAGGTACCATAGACAATGAAGTAATATAAAAAAAATACAGCAGACTTTTCTCTGAAAAAAGGCTCATTTTTCAAATATATAGGGAGCGGAGTCAAATTTATAAAAATAAGAGCCATTCCCCAATTGATAAATGGTCAAAAGATATGAAAAAGCAGCTTTCAGAAGCAGAAATCAAAGCTATCTACAGTCATATAAAAATGTTATAAATCATTATTGATGAGAGAAATGCACATCAAAACAATTCTAAGGTACTACCTGACACCTATTAGAAATGACAAATGCTGGAGGTGATGTGGGAAAATAGGTATACTAATGAACTCTTGGTGATATTTTGAACTGGTCCAACCATTATGGAGAATAATTTGGAACTATGCCTAAAGAGCTATAAAACTGTGCATACCCTTTGACACAGCAATATCACTACCACATCTGTACCCCAAGGAAAGCAAATAAAAAGGGAAAGGACAAAAATAGCTATAGCAGCTCTTTATGTGGTGATAAAGAACTGGACATTAAAGGAGTGCCCATCAATTTGGAAATGGCCGAACAAATTGTGGTGGATGACTGTGATGGAATATATTGTGCTGTAAAAATGATGAGAGGAATAATATCAGAAAAACATGGGAAAACACATATTAACTGATGCAAAGTGAAGTAAACAGAATACAGTAAAAGAAATATTGCATTGATGATTGACTGTGAAAGACTTAGCTACTCTGATCAATACAATAGAGGAGAAAGTGAGGCTGGTGACTTTGCACAGCCCTTCCTCACTTAAACCCAATTCACTTGCAAGTCACAGCACCACCTTCCTGATGCCATGGTTCTCTTTGAAAATGAAGGACAAACAACAACAACACACACACACACACAAAGTTTGGCATAGAAATACATCAAACTCAACAGGGTAGTCAAATAAATTTGATTCTGAAGGGAGGGGCTAAAAAGCAAGAAAGGAGAGGAGAGAACTGGTCCATCGAAGTCCCTCAAGGTTGCTAAGACTCCTCCCAGTATCCTCCAGAATCTCACCCACTTGTTCTCAAGCTGAAGCAACTTGAACATAGAAGACTCCATATCTTCAGATGCTACACTGCGTTTGATAATGAATCCCAGTCTGGTGCACCCTGGCCCCTACTTCACCACCACTGCCACTCACCTTCGCCATACCAAGTATTATCCTCCTTCTACGGAAGCAATAAGCAAACCTGATAACAGTTGAAAGTGTTTTGGGATAGGGAAGAGAGGCAACTCCAGTGGAAAACTAGTTGATTTAAGGGGGAGAATAAGTATACATACATGAAGATTAATTAATTAATTAATTAGTGAAAAAGCATTTATAAGGGCACACAATGTGCCAAGCCCTGAGTATACAAGTACAAAAGTTAAGACAGTGCAGAAGGAATGAAATAAAGAATTCGTTGTTCTACTTATCTGCTTATCTTCCTACTTTGGGTAGGCAAGGCAGCTAGCAAATTGTCAGGAGTTTGACGAGCGGGGAGGGCTCTCTTCCCATTTCTTGTGGTAAAGCATCCTGCAGTTATCTGCACAGATTGCCTGGCTTGAGCCCCACTTCTCACTCAGCAGTGGCCCTTTGGGGAAAGGAATGGCGTGACTCAGATAATGGGCTAAGAGCCACGTAGGTTCTGAGGGCCTGCACTGATCGGAAGCTATCGAGAGTGTGATGGGGGGATGATATTGAGGAGAGCCAGAAGGGCTTTGGGAACATTGGCAGGTACAGTTTGTTTGCCAGAGGGATGCCACATGTGACTCAGTTGCACCCTGCAGAAGGTGAGTTCCGTAGCTTGAATGCCCTCAGGAATGAAGGAATAAGATGAATTGATTGGATTTCTCCACTTCACCAATAGAGTTGCTCTTGGTCCAGCCCCAACTTGGAAATTATGGGTCTCAGTTACTGTTTCTGGGTCAGCTCCTCGAATTGGGGGGTTGCGGGTAATTGTGGTTAAGAGCTCCATAGCCTAGCTGCTCATTCCTGAACCATCCACTTTAATCAGGAAAGCAATGATCTACAACCCAGACTGTTTTCACTCAAAGCTCAGTTAGGATTGGCTGGTGAGAGGCTGGATCCACGCTTCTGCCGCATAGAATTGCATAGCAGAGGCAGTTTCCTTTACCTCCCTCTCCTCAACTTACTAGGTGCCCTGGAAATGGATCTTATGGAAACAACCTGGAGCTGCTGAAATAACAATTCTGCATTTGTGATATTTGGGAAGACTTGGATCCTGGGGTCTGACTATGTCATTAGTCTGTTCATGAAACTTCAGAGGCCCCCTATTGTGTCTAAGATAAAATATACACTCCTCTGTTTGGCATTCAAAACCCTTCACAAGTTGTATCCAACTTATCTTTCCAGATTGATAACACATCACTACTCCTCTTGCAGTCTATATTCTAGCCAAACTAGCCTGTTCCCCACACTCAATATTTCTTCTATTTTTGCAAGCAAGTTGGGGTTAAGTGACTTGCCCAGAGTCACACAGCTAGTTAAGTATCAAGTGATCAAGTGTCTGAGGCTGGATTTGAACTTGCGTCCTCCTGACTCCAGAGCCAATGCTCTATCCATTGCACCATCTCACTGCCCCCAAACTCAATATTCCGTTTCTTGCTTCTGTGTCTTTGGACAATGACGTGCCTGAAACATTCTCAAAATGTCTAGCTCCATTCAGACTCAACTTAATGGCAATCTCCTTCCCACTCCCAAGGCCTTATTAGTGCTCTCCCGCACCAACAACATCAAAATTACATTGCCATTATTGTGACTCTAACTGGAATCTTGAAGTTCATTTGTATGGGACTCTCCTCATTAGAGGAAATTGATTACTCAGAGCTCTGCACCTGTGTGAGGGATGGAGCTGGTGAGAACTTGAGAAAAAAAAATCCTAGTCTTCTGACTTTCAGCTTCAAGAGAGAAAAGACATGCTTTCAGACTCTCCTCGGGCCCTGAAGAGAGAGAAAAACTCTGGGAAGAAGATGACATGTAAAGGAGCCAACACTTCATCATGTCCCTATTCCTAGCTTACTCCACTGGAGACTTTGGGGAGTTTCCCCTCTGGTGAGACCCAAAATATTCTCTCTCTGTCTCTGACTCTCTGTCTCTTTCTTTCCCTCCCTCTCTCTCTCTGTCTCTCTCTCACTCTCACTCTGTCTCTCTGTCTTTCTCTCTCTGACTCTCTCTCTCTCTCTGTCTCTCGTGCTAGCTCTTTATCTGTCTCTTTCTTTCTCTGCCTGTCTCTCTCTCCCCCATACTTTCTCTTCTCTTCTCTTCTCTTCTCTTCTCTTCTCCCCTCTCCTCTCCTCTTTCTCTGTTTCTTTCTCTCTGTCTATTTCTCTCTCTGTCTCTCTCATACTTTCTCTTCTCTTCTCTCTCTCTCTCTCTCTATCTATCTATCTCTCTGTCTCTCTCTGTGTCTCTCTCTTGCTCTCACTCTCTGTCTCTCTCTCCCTCATATTTTCTCTTCTCTTCTCTTCTCTTCTCTCCTCTCCTCTCTGTCTCTGTCTGTCTCTCTGTCTCTTTCTCTCTCTGTCTGTCTCTCTCATACTTTCTCTTCTCTGTCTCTCTCTCTCTCTCTCTCTCTATCTATCTCTCCTCCCCTCTTCACTCACTGAGTATTCTCACTCTTAGGAGAGTTCATTCACTTTGTATTATTTGATATAGATATATAGATATATTTTTCCTGATTTCTATTTTTCTATTGGCTTGGATAAATGGGATTATTTATTTACTATGTATTTTCATTGTGGAAATAGCATCTGGTGGAAACAGAGTCAAGCCTTGGCTATATAGTTCCTTTCCCATTAAAGAATAGCAATCAGGAACATAGTTTGAACCTAAAAATTATTTCCCCTAGACTAACAATGTTTAAGAGAGCAAATAGATATAATTACAGCATGGTATTCCCTCTCTTTGAGGACAGCAGAGTGGTCAACCTCTGGCCCCAACTCCCTGCTTCCTCTCCTGGCAGCAATCAAAGTCTCCTTTGGAGAAGTTAGAGGAAGGAGATTCTAGAGATCTCTATGTGTCTCCCTGAGAGCCACATTCAGACAGACCTATGTGGACACATATAACCTACATGGGCCAAATCCCTGCACGGGTATCCCTTATGTCTACTTATCTGTACATTCTGTATCCACTCCTTTGCCCAGTAGAATGTAAGCTCCTTGAAGGCAGCTCTCACCTCTAGAACTGCAGGGCCCCAATGTTCTTTCCTTTCTCCTGGTGGCCTTACACTGCTCCCCACTGGGCACAGCATCTCGATGGATGATTTGCTTAGCTTAGTTCTCACAGGTCTTAGTTCGCTTAGTTCTCCGCAACTTGACCCTCAGTTGCCAGAACCAGTTGTCATAGGAGTCCCCTAGTGGGTTTTTTCTCCATCACTACAAGGCACGTTTCTTGAAACTTCTTTCTGCCAACAGCAGTCTATATCTGCATCTCTATCTGTGCTCCCTGTTGGATGCGATGTCTCCTACTGGGTAAATAGTATTGCTTCAAGATACCATAGTTGGGGGCGGGGGGTTTAGGAAGAAAGAAAAATCTCCTCTCACCTCCCCCACTCAGTTGGCCTCTTGTAGAGTCCCAGGGGTAACACTCCATGAGGCTATGTGTATTCCTTGTCTCCAAGGCAGGCAAGATGTTCTGTTTTTTTTTAAGTCACCAGGAACATGGCCAATATTTGGTCAAATAATGTCCAGCTGTCCTTCCAATTCCCATTTGGAAACTTCATAATTTGTAAAGTGATAACTAACTGATCTTTATATTTCATTTTAACATATTAATGCATCTTCCTTTTGTTATATGCCCATTACTTTCTGTGATTACATCAATTAGTAGGAAGGGAGGAGAGTAGTACACCCACTGCATTTGTAAACCAGTATTCAGTGAAGGGGAAGGGGAGAGAGAAATAGAGAAAGAGACAGAGACAGAGAGACAGTGAGAGAGAGACAGAGACAGAGAGACAGAGAAAGAAGAGAAGAGAAGAGAAGATTAGTACTAGTGGGAGTACTAATCCCTGCCCCACTGACCTTCTAACATGGTTAAAAGGAACAATGAGATCATGGATATGAAAGCACTTTGAAATATTAAAAGCATTACACAAATTTAAGGGATCATTCTTGGACTAAGGTCAATTTCTTTTAGAGATGCAAAAAAAAATCTGAGATTGGAATCAGAGATAATTTGCATTGCTGAGTTTTTGTTCAGATCTAAGAGTTTCTGTCTTTTTTATAATCTGTGAAGGGGGGCAAAGAGCTGAGATGCCAGAGTTTTCTTGTAGTTACAGTGAACAGTCTTCTTGGTTTTTTTTTGTTGTTGTTGTTGTTTTTTACATTTTTTTGACTTCTTGTTTAATGGACCCATTTATTCTCATTTCATTCAGTTTATTTTGGTCCTCACTGAAGAACTTTCTAGCAAGTAAAACTGTTCAGCAATGGAATAGGGATACCTCATAAGATAGTGAGCTTCTCATCACTGAAAGTGTTTGGGCAGTAGCTGGATCACCATCTGTTAGAAATGTTGTACAAAGGGTTACTGTATTGGTTGGGCGATTTAGAGCTCTAACTCTAAGACGTCATGAACGTAAGATTCAGGGACTCTGTTGCTTTTATGTATTGGTCTGGCTTTCATTGTAAGTTCCTCTAGTCAGATATCAAGCTTGTATGATGAGCTCTGTCCAGCGATGAGGCAGCATGGTACCATGGAAGGAGCTCAAATCCTACTGCTAATATTTATTACCTGTGTGACCTTAGACAAGTCCCTAAGCTGAGGCTTCAGTTCCCTCATATGGAAAATCAGGGGGTCACTTGGCCTCTCAGTATCACTTAACACTAATGACCACTCCTGGATGCTCGTTTCTCCTGTATCATGTAGCACGCATCCTGCTCATTCTTCTCCCGCCTGATCAATCTTTCCCAGCTTTGGTGACTGGTCTATTCTTCCTCCTGATTGCTCTTCTTTCAACTTTTTAAAAAAATTAACAAACACCTATTTTCTCTTCCTTCCTGCTTCCCACCCCCCAACTGAAGAAAAAGAAAAACCAAACCCTTGTAACAAATATGCATAGTTAAGCAAAATAAATACCAGCATTGTCCATATCTAAAACATATCTCATTCTACACCCTTGATTCTATCACCTATCAGGAGGGGCTTCATCACCAGTCCTCTGGAATCATAGTGAGTCATTGCACTGAGTGAATTATTAAATCTTTCAAAGATACTTCTTTTTAAATGTGAGTGTCCCCCAAAGTTCTATCCTCAGCTCTTTTCCTCTCTCTCCATTCTCCCTTGGCAAACTCTTCTGCTCTCTTAGTGTCTCTTTCTAGAACTCCTACGCTGTAATAAATCCAGCCTCAGACTCTATCCTGAGCAAATGCATTTCCAGTTGCCCACTGGACATCATCTCTACCTGGATCTCCCAGTGTTACCTCAAACTCAATCAAATGTGAACTCATCATTCTTCCTCACAAACCTGCTCCTCCTGCCAACTTCTCTGTCTTGGTTGGTGGCACCACCATCCTCCTATGAGTGAGAGTCTCGTAAAATATAAGCTCCTTGAGGGCAAATACTGTCTCACTTTTCTATTTGTATCCCACAAGGTCTAGCAGAATGCCTGGAACCTAGTAGGTGCTTAATAAATGCTTATTGTCTTTCATTCCTCTCTCGGTAGAAGACATCATGTTCAAAAGAATACTTCATGAGTAGCAAGAAATTCCCTGAAATTAGGGGAGGGGACCCTCATCAAAGACCTTGCAGCTGATAGAATTGACATGGTTACTTTTATTTTTAAATTCTTTACCTATGTTTTTCAACAATTCCCTTCCCACTTTGTGAACACCTCTGCATATTTCTAGAGGCTGTTGCCAGTCTGTCTTCCTTGGTGATCTGTGGCCTTCATGGTGCAAAATTCCAGCTACTGACACTTTGCTTAGCTAACAAAGTAGAGTCTTACCACCTGTGAGCTGAAGGTTGTCTGTCACCACTGCCATAGAGTGGTGTCACCATGGTGTGGGAGGCTGATCCTCTGTGAACCACAGAATGCCAAAGAGTTAGAAGGGACCTTGGAAATCACCTAATCCAATGCATTCATTTTGTGGATGAAGAAACTGAGGCACAGAGGGATCAATGACTTACCCAAAGACATGGACGCTAACACCAACCATGGTGTTAGCAGATTCAATGCAATTCAACAGGCATTTATTTATTTATTTGACTCTCACTTGCACTTAATCTCAAAACAACTCTCCCCAAAACTCCACTCAGACATAAATCTCACTTCAGATGAGCCAATAAAGTCACATTGACTTGAATAATAGTTTTGAAATCCTTTTGCAAGTCTATGATTCATTTCCATGCTTGGGCAAACAATAATAAGCCCTCGTCTTTTAGACACATGGGCAAGAAGCATACCCTAAACAAAGAATTAAAGATCACTTTTATTTTTTGGCCAGACAATTGAGGTTAAGTGACTTGCCCAGGATCACACAACTAGTAAGTATCAAGTGTCTGAGGCCAGATTTGAACTCAGGTCCTTCTGACTTCAGGGCCAGTGCTCCATCCAATGCAGCACCTAGCTGTCCCTGAAGGTCACTTTTTCAATAAGCTTTTAAGTATTTTGTACATAGGACAAGCAGTATAGCATAGTGGATAGAGAACTAGTCAGGGAGACCTCAAGTCTCACCTGGGACACAACCTGGCCATGTGGCTTTGAGCCAACCACTGAACCACCCAGTACTCTAAGCAATGCTCTAAGACTATGGGTTGAAGAGGAGGTGCTGACTTGTATTGGAAGAGGAAACTCCCTCATCAGGGATTTCCCCATTCTAATGGAAGTACCTTATTTTATCTCTAGTATAATGGCACTATGGGAATACAAAGACAAAATGAAAACCAGCCCTTGCCCTCCTTCTACTAGGGAGATACAACACATACGCAGTTAAGTAAATATAAGGTCATTTGAGGAGAGTTGTTGTTGTTTAATTGTGTCCAACTCTTCGTGACTCCATTAGGGTTTTGTTTTGTTTTTTGCTAGTGATTTGCCATTTCCTTCTCCAGCTCATTTTTCAGATGAGGAAAATGGGGCAAACAAGGTTAAGTGACTTGCCCAGGGTCACACAGCTAGTAAGTATCTGAGGCCGGATTTGAACTCATGAAGATGAATGTTCCTAACTTCAGAACTGGTGCTCCATCTACTCTGCCACCTAGCTGCCTACCTGCTTACTGCCACTTTAAGGAGAAAGGCAACATCAATAACTAGAGGTACTAAGGTTTCCTATAAGAAATAAGGCTACAGAGTCAGGAAGGGGGTCAGGGAAGGAAGAGAGGAAGAGCCCTGGTGGCTGACATATACTAGGGTGCCTGTAATTGAGAAAAAAACCCTACAGCTTTATCACTAACCAACTGTAGGAGGGTTATTTCTAAAGTAACATTCCTTGGAGTGAAAAATAGGAATGTAAACAGAATCTAGAAAGCGCCAGAAAAATATACTTCCCTAAGTAGATGTGAATTCCAAAGGACCCAAGGTTTACATTTGGGCTCACCTTCTGGTAGCCCTTTTACTTCATGGAGAATTCCTGAGAGGCCCCAAGTCAGTTTCCTTCTGTGGCTTATAATTCATAGAACAGACTCCAAGGGCTATGGTGAAACTTAGAGGCTTCCACATGCCTCTCTTAGGCCATTAAAGTCCACACCTGTGAACTAATGGAGACAACTTTTCTTCAGCATCCATCCATCTGCCCATGCATATATTTATATACAACCCCAATCATCACACAGAGATACAGAAAGTCACAGAATCATATCTCCAGAACCCAGATCAGGCATTTGTGTGCCACAGGGAAATTTGAAAAGGTGAACCTTTTGTGTGTTAACCATCCATGGATGCTTCATTTTAATATGCACCTTGTTTCCCTAAATCTATCTTTATTGTCTGGCTCAGTGACTTCCAACTAAGATTTATTAAGCCGTTACTATGTACCAGGCAACGTGCTAGGTCCTGGTGGGGCAGGGGGCTGCAGAGACAAAAATGAAACAATCCCTGCCCTCACAGAGCTTAAATTCTACCAGGGGAAGGGGGGAATACTATAGACATACATCAGCAAATACAAAGTATATACAAAATAATTTTGATAGAGAGATCACTAATAACTGGATTAGGAAAGAGGAGGCAGCTGAGATGGGGTCTGAAAGCAGCTAGGGAATCTTCAGAGTGGAGGTGAGGAGGAAGCCCATTTCAGACTTTTACAGATGAGAAAACAGAGTCTCAAAGAGATTAAACAATTTGCCTAGACTATCCAGCTATTAAGGCTCACTTTCAATCCTGAGACAGGATTCAAACTTGGGTTTTCTCAACTCCAGTTTTCCCAACTTCTTTCCACTTCACTCTAGCTGCACCAGCCAGCAGGAACTGGTCACACTTGGGGCTCAGCTCTTCTGTCCTCTCATTACTTCAGCCCTTAACTCTATCCTAGGGTCTAGGTATCATTACTGGGTCTGATATCTTTCCATCTGAGTGTTGGACTATAGAAGCAGCAATCACAGCTTCCATGGCTCTTCATCTCTCCCTTCCCCTCCTCCCATCCCTGCCCCCTGCCCGACTCCATGGGAAGCCTTTCCTGGTTCCCCCAGTCATTAGTGTTGCCTTTCTCCTCAAAGGGGCAGCTAGGTGGCGCATATGGAAGCGTGACCATTCAAGAGTGGTTCACCAATAGTCACTCACATGTTGGTCAGTAAGTCTGAATCTTAAGAGCAGTGGAAAAAAGAAGGGACGCTGTTCCTGTATACCAAAGTCTAGACTCTGTACATCCTTCTGAGCTATCACTCAGGCTCATCACTCATTGAGATTCCTTTCATGGGGTAGGGAAAGGAGAAGCCCAGAGCATTAGAAATTATTTTACTTGACTCATCATGATATCCCCTGGGCCCAAAGATAAATAAAAACCCCTCTAAAAACAAACAAACAAACAAGCAAAGATTAAAAGGACCAAGGTTACATCAGAATTATGAAATAAAAAAGTCATCTTAAAAAAGGACCAAGGTTACATCAGAATTATGAAATAAAAAAGTCATCTTAAAAAGTGTTCCTCATTGTGGGCCCTCTGACATGTTGTGCCCTGGGTTGCTCCCTACTTTTCCTAAATCCAGCCATGATCCCTCCTCTCTTTTTCCACCATTGTTCTCATCATCTCCAAGTTCAAAGGAATATCTCAGTCCCAAAAAAGTAAGTAAAACAGTGGTCCAAGATGTTCTAATCCTCCCCTAGTGGGTTTCCTCCATAAGCACTGAAGGTAATGTGTGACCCAACCTGCCTCCTGGCCAGAACTTGGGTTTCCATGGGCTGGAAGGGAGAGAATCCAGCTCTTAGCTCCAACTCCTTTGAAGTTCATACACACTCAGGGTAATATTTTTCCAGCCCTTCCTGAGTTATGTTTATATTATCCATATTTCATCCAAGTTCTTTCATTCCCCCTGCCCTCTCAGTCTTCCTCAAAGGTCCCTTCTCCATTTCATTTCTCTGACCAGTTGGGCAACTATTCAGAGGTGAAGTATATCACTAAGAAAGGAAATGCTGACCAGGAGAAATGGACAACCCACTTTGGGAATGTCTCCTGAACACTCCTGAATCCTGGCCCCAGGATTGATGGATGAAAAGGATTACCCAGAGCCCTCTACTTCATTAGAGTACCATAGAGCTGGAAAAGACCTTAGCCCTCTGCTAGGCAAACCCCTTCATTTTATGGATAGGGAAGTGACTTGCCCAAGGTCACACTTTTGGGTCAAAACTAAGACTAAATAGGATCCCATGATCCTAAAATCTAGGTGTTCTGACTCTCAGTCCATTGGTCATTCTACTTGTCTACACTGTCTCCTAATATCAAGACCCTGGCAGTGTATATATAATAAAGTAGGGAAGTATATGCATATATATGGTCCTCCTTCCCTCCCTACCTCTGCTAGGTCTCACCAAATGCCTGTGTGTACACACTCCAACATCATCTGCAACTTACAATAACATAGAGGGACCATTCTTCACCCATTCCCACCCTGCCCACTTCCCCAGTCCTCAAAGTTCCAAGGTCTGGATCCAAGAACGGTGACTGAAAATTCTTCATGGGAGAATGAGGGAATTCCCCATTACCATATGTCAGCAGTACTATTACTACTACTACTACTACTACTACTACTACTACTACTACTACTACTACT
>NW_020948983.1:58909502-58916734 GCF_900497805.2 Vombatus ursinus | reverse complement strand
CTACTACTACTACTACTACTACTACTACTACTACTACTACTACTACTGCTTCTGTTGCTGTTGCTGCTACTACTAGTACTATTACTACTACTAGCTATCTATGTGGTAACTTAAAGTTTACATATTTTTCCTTTTGATCCTCATAGCAACCCTGGGAGGTAAATGATATTATCACCACTTTACAAATGGGGAAACTGAGGCTCAGGGAAGGTAAGTAAGTTATCAGAGACAGGATTTGAAGAAAGGTCATCAAGACTCCCAAGTCAAGTACTCTTTTCAGTACAGAGCCTCCTCCAGCTGCCTCTCTCCAGAGTTGATGCTGCTCCAATTCCCAGAAAAGCCCATTTTGTCTGAGGGGCAATAGAGACAGTTGTTTCTGAGTACCACAGGCCGAGCGGAAAGTTCTGTAACCTCGTCCCTAGGAAAACTGGATTGTGGCTGAACTCCGAAGCAGCTCTAAGGTCCAGGAAGGAGATGGTGACAACTCTATCCCCTCAGTTGCTTAGTGCAATATCCAAATGGAAGATGTTCAACAGGGTCAGGCCAAAGAGGATGCTCTCATCTGCATCCCTCACTGTCAGCACAGCTGCAGGCCAAGGGAGGCCTGGGGAGGGTGGAGAGCAGAGAGGGAATAAGGTGGAAGGACTCTTGGTCTGAGTAGCGATGGGAAGTATTGGATGCCACTGGATTTCCAGCTCTACTTCCAGCCTTGATAGCCACACTCATGACTATTTCAGTGGCAGACAGGTTTAGGAGAATGTAAAGAGACGGCAGTTCTCTCAGAGTCCCCGTTGTGTGGGATGCCAGGGGTGGAACTACAAATGTGGGAGCCAGAGCTGTCAGGCTGTGGCATAGTCTAATTCGAGAAGTAGAATCCTGTAAAGGAAGGAAAACCAAAAATCAGGGGTCTTGCCAACCGCCAAAGAAAACTAAAGAGCCAAAGAATAGTCTTCTCCTTTAAATCTTATTTTCCTACTGGAAGCAATTACTTTGAAGAAGCTCCTTTGTTGTGCAGATGAAAAATGATGTGCACAGAAAACTCATCTCTCAGCCTGCCCGCAGAGAAAACATTTGTGTGCTGTGCTGAAAGAGGTCCACAGGCTGATCTTGTTTCTGGCTTCTCGCGGGTGGGTCATTGAGTCATGGAATCTGGAGATGGAAGGAACCTTAGGTGTCATGTAATCCAACCACCTCATGTTATCGCTGAAGAAATGGGAGGAAGTGATTAGATAGCATGTCCCACTTCCCACAGGTAGCAAGTACCAGATGCTGGGAGCTAAGCCTCCACACTTCTTTGTATTAGCAAATCCATTGGAAGCAGCCTTGATGTACAATGATTGAAGATTAGCTGAATAAATGGTGACATTTTAATACAACAGCTTACTGAGTTTGTTTGGTTTTTGTTTGTTTGTTTGTTTTGTTTTTCTGGAGTCAGGATGGGGAATTACTGATCTGGAAACTCCTCCCCACCCGGCCCCCATGTAAATCAGCAACTTGTACGTAACTTTATAGTCTTATAGAATTATCTGGGACACTAAGAAATTAAGTGACTTACTCTGAGTCACACAATCAGTTTTACCAGAGACAAGATGAGCCTGGAGGTCTTCCTGACTCTGAAAATTACTCTCTCCACTACATCAGTGGTGTCAAACGCATATAGACACAGGGCCATTAAACCATACGTAAGGATTCCTGTAGGCCATCTATTGACTTAGAAAACTGCACATTAACATTATCTGTGTTCTAGTGTATTTTTATTTATTTTGTTAAATATTTCCCAATTACATTTTAATCTGGTTCCAGCCTCACTTGGGACAGTTGTGGGCTACACACAGCACACCGTATAGTTGACACCTCTATACATCTTGTTGCCTTTCAAATGGAATAATAAAGTGCTGTTACAATAAAAAAAAGATAGGAATAGGGACAAGACCTGGTGATTCCATTCATATGATGAACTCCTGTATGAGAAAACTCCCATCACCAGTGCAAATGATGCCTTCTCTACAATGCAGAGGTTAAATGACTTGACCAAGGTCACACATCCAATATGTGCTAGAGGTGAGATTTGAACCCAGGTCTTCTTGGTGTCAAAGCTGATTCTCAATCTACTACCACACAGCCACTCTCTGATAAATATGAAGACTATATGGAAATATGGAAAGACCTACAAGAAGGGCATAAAGAAAAGTCAGTATAACCAGAATCATATTCGTGTTGTCTAGAATCCTGAAAAAACAAAGAACAAAAACAGAGAACAGCCAAAAGGAGCAGAATTTCAGACAGACTTTGAAAGAGACACAGAGCTAACATGTTTTTTGCTTACTCTTTTTTTTGGTAATTCATTTGGTCATATTTTGTTATAAGCCAAGGGTTTTACTCCTTCTGTAGGTTAATTTATTTGTTTCTGTTTCCCATTAACATTATGATAAAAATAATTGGATTTTCTAAAACTTAGAGTAAGGCTGCATATTAGGAAGGAAACAAGCATTTATTTAAAGACCTACTATATGCCAGGCACTATGCTAAGTGCTTTACAAATATTATTTCATTTGATCCTCACAACAATCTTGTGAGATAGGTGCTGTTATCCACATTTGACAGTTGAGGAAACTGAGGCAGAAAGCAGTTAAGTGACTTGTCCAGGGTCATACAACAAGTAAGTATCTGAGGCCAGATTTGCAATGAGGTCTTACTGACTCCTGGCCCAGCACTCTGGCATGGATATAACTGTAGTCAAGGCAAATTATGAAGAACAAGCCAAGAAACTGCTAGAATTAATGCTAAATTAGCTAGAGTCAACCTGGCTGCCTCTCTTAGGAGGCAATGATCCCTCTGCTAATGCATCCTGGCTGACCACTGATCAGGGATTTTGAGAGAGATCCTGCTCAGGTATTGATTAGACTAGCTCAGAGTCAACAAACTCAGCTGCTGAGTTTAGCCAAAGCAGATTAAAATATAATTGGGAAAAGTTTAATAAGATAAGTAAAAATACAATAAAACCTAGATAAATGTTAATTTAGGTTTTTCTAAGTCATTGTGTAGCCACAGGGATATTTCTGTTTGGGTTAGACACCACTGGACTAGATGATCTCTTAAGCACCTTCTTGAGAATCTGTGATTCTAGGATGGATGGAGAAGATGGGACTAGAGCCTAGCCCTTTTATTAAGGAGATTTGTTCCGGGAAGTTTGGATTCAGTCAAAGGACCACACTTGAGGACCTAGAGGGCCACATGTGGACTCGAGGCCGCAGATTCCCCGCCTTTGCCCTGGACAATGACAGTTCATGTAAAAGGGACTTGAGGGTTTTAGCAGACTATACTACTATATGAGTTATAATTATTATATGACCACCAAAAAGTTATGTGATTTTAAACAATATTAGTAGAACCACAGTATTCCAAAGAAGTCAGGTGGTGCAAATGGCTGGGCAGACAGTAAGACCTGAGTTCAAATCCACCCTCAGATTAATCTTCCTGACTTCAAATTTCTCCTCAAATACTAGCTGGGTGACCCCAGGCAAGTCACTTCACCCTGTTTGCCTCAGTTTCCTCATGGGCTGGAAAAGGAAGTGGCAAACCACTCCAGAATCTTTGCCATGAAAACCCCAACTGAAGTCATGAGGGTGCGTCATGACTGAACAACAACAAATAAGTTAAATAAATTCTTGGGCAGCTGGGTGGATAGAGTACCAGGCCTGGAGTCAGGAGGACTTGAGTTCAAATCCTGCCTTAAACACTTACCTGTGTGACCCCAGGCAAGTCACTTCACCTCTGTTTGCCTCAGTTTCCTCAACTGTTAAAATGGGGATTATAATAGCACCTATCTCCTGTGGTTGTGAGGATCTATAAAGCACTTAATAGTGCCTGGCACAGGGTATTAATAAATGTAGATTCTTTCTTTCCTTCCTTCTGAACAAGGGAGGCCATGGTCCCATTGCACTCTGCCCTAGCCAGATCACAGTTAACGCATCCTATCCAGCTCTAGGCTTGTTTTGGGAAGGCCATTGACAAGCATGCCCAGAGGCAGCGTATCATCTAAGGCTTGGTGGAAAGACTAGGGGTGTTTGTACTGGAGAGCAGGAGCCTCAGGCTGGACACGATAGCCCTTCAAGCATCTGACAGGTTGCTACTTTGAAGAGGAATTAGGCATGCTTTACTTGGCACTGAAGGACGAGTCAGAAACAATGGGTGTGACTTTCAAAGAAGTAGATCTTGGCTCAATAGATGCAAAAACCTCCCAATAATTAAAGTTGTTCAAAATGAAACAGATAGTAAGTTCTCCAACAAATAGGCACCTTCAAATGGACCGTGGGATACTGCCTGTCAGCAGAACTAGAATTTGTGGGGGATGAGGAATTTGCCCCAGGCCACTGATATTTAAGGAGAATCAATAACACCATTCTATGGAGTACTTCCCCAGTCTAGCAAGCGCCATTGGTAAGCCTCTATCAAGCACCTGCTCTGGGTCAGGCACTGCACTGAGCCCTGGGGATACAAAAACAAGGAACGAAACCACCTCTACACACAAAAAGCCTACATTCTAATGGGAAAGGCTACAGAAAAAAATATACAGCAAACATATAAAAATATATACAACGTAAAGAGAATAAACACAAGTAAAGAAGTTCAATGCAAGGATGCTTAAGAGGGTGGACTCTAGCGATTGAGGGGATAAGGAAAGGCTTCATTTTGAAGGCGGCCCTTAAACTGGGTCTTGAAGGAAGAGAAGGATCCTGTGAGACAGAGGAAAGGAAGGAGTGCTTTCCAGGAATGGGTGACAGCCAGTGCTAAATCATGGAGATGAGAGATGGACTGAAGTGGGTGAGGAATAGACAGAAAGCCAATTTGACTGAACAACAGGTGGAAAGATGGTTTGAGGCAAGACAATGAAGGGTTTTAAAAGCTAAACAGAGGATTTTATATTTGATGCTAGAGGCAATAAGAAGTCAGTTCAATTTACTGAATAAGGGTAGTGACATGGTCAGATTTGAGATTGAAGAAAATTCCCCTCTCTGGTCCTCTCCTTTGCCCCAAAGCACAAAAATACCTAGTTAAAGCTCTGCTTACCAAGAATGTTGTAGAGGCTATTACTGTTTGGAAATAGGTTGAACTAGATGTTCTTTGAGTATCTGTCCAACTCTCAGGTTCTGTGACTGTAAAACACTTGATGGTTTAAATGCTAAACTGATGTTGGCTCAATTTAAGGAAAAACTTCCTTCCCACTGGCCCAGGGACAAAAACACATTTAGAACAACATAAAAGAGCAAGGGAATAGGATCTCCCTTGCCTCCTTTGCAAAGATTCTACCCAAGATGTTTGATATGGGGATCCCAAGGAAATACTGACTCAGATTCAATACTTTCTAGGCATTTTCTAGTCATTAATACTCACCTGACAGTTTACTTGATTTCTCCTATGCCGGCAGCACTAACCAGATTTCTCTCCAGATCAAAGATCTGTTGACTGATCTCCAGAGTTTCAACCTTGATCAACTCTCTCTACTATCTATCTCCTTGGTAGAGTATTGGGTTTCCTTTGTTCACTACCACATACATGGAGCCACGGTAAGGGTAATCTGTCTTTCCAATTTGGGATTTAAATAGAAGTGTTTTAGTGTCTCCAACCCCTCATGGCTACCCCTAGAGTCTTGAAGGAAAATGTTAGCAGCCTAGTTCTGAGGACACGATTTATCAGTGCAAGTGGTAACTGGGAGTTACTCCAGAAAAGTTTTACAAAGGCTGAAGTACTATCCAAGTATGATGGATAGGTGCACCCCCATTGTGCTCAGAAATATTTGATTGACTGGCATGCTTTTTGTAGTTTCATTGTTTGAATTCGCATAATAATAATAGTTGAACTTTTCTAGTGTTTTAAAATTTACAAAGCGTGTTCAGTTACACACATTACCCCACTTGGCTCCTCACAACAGCCCTGTGAAGTAGTTATTATTATTACCCCTGTTTTATACAGAAGGACACCAAGGCTCAAATAGTTTAAGTGACTTTCCCCAGGGCAGTAAGGAACTGAGGCCAGATTCAAGCATGCTATCGCTGCTCAGTCTTTTCAGTCGCGTCCAACTCTTTGGGATCCCGTTTGGGTTTTGTTTTTGCCAAAGATACTGGAGTGGTTTGCCATTTCCTTCTCCAGCTCATTTTACAGATGAGGAAACTGAGGCAAACAGGGTTAAGTGACTTGTCCATACAGCTAAGTAAGTGTCTGAGGCTGGATTTGAATTCAGGTCTTCCTGACTCCAGCCCCAGCACTCTAACCATTGTGCAACCTAGCTTTCCAAGGTCCTCCTGACTCCTTGTCCAGTACTTTACGCACAACAAAATAGTGCCTCTTTAAAAAATAAAACAAAAAAACAAAAAAAAGAAAACCAAGGCATGCCACACAAAAGACTAAGTGACAGAATCCCAGGTGTTTTTTGTTCAGCCCCTGGCCCCTGCAGACAGTGGTTGATGTGGGACAATGAAGGCAAGGCAGATTGAATGATATCTCAAGTTCTACACTCACCCTGAAACTTTCTAATCATCATTAATATTGAACTGCAAAAAAAAAAAAAAAGATGCTCTAGGAAACATTCATCATCCAAATAACAAGTCAAAGGCACACACACCAAAGCACTTCTGCCCCCAGCTGTGCATCAGTCCAGAAATGTTTATTTCTAGAATATGAAGAAGAGAAACAGCTGGAAAAGTTGGGGAAACAGGCTCAGCAACAGCTTCCCAGGAAAAATGGCATTTCCAGCCACGCAGAACCAGATTGTCTGAGTGGGCACCTCCTCAGAGCTGCTCCAGTCTAGCGGGATGGGGGGAGGGTAGAAGGGCTTAAGCTCAGGTTCAAGATCAGTGTTTCAAGCCCAAGCTTGATATCTGAGCAGAAGGTGAAGAAATGGGCCAGATTTGCAGGTGCTTCTGCAGACCTCAGCTGAGAAGCCCCAAAGCCAGGGATTAAAGAGCAGAGTCCATTCCATCTCGAGTTGTTCCTGGAGGTTTACGAATTTCTCTTGCAATTTATTCGTCTTTTTCCTCTTCTTCTACTGTAAAGACCTATGATTAAGTAAAGTTAAGTAACTTTCTCCGGGACCACACAGCAAAGTATCTGATGCAATATGTGAAGTCTTCTTGAACCCTAATTCAGTGCTCTTTACTCACTAAGCCTCCCAGCTAACAGATAGATAGATAGATAGATAGATAGATAGATAGATAGATAGATAGATAGATAGA
>NW_020948983.1:58766369-58909492 GCF_900497805.2 Vombatus ursinus | reverse complement strand
GATAGACAGATAGATAGAGCTTGCATTTCCTGAGCACAAAACCAGCTTAATTGTGGATGGAGGTGGCCCAGAAGTGTATCAAAGAGAAAACTTACCTGGCAGCCAGTATTTATCACAGCAAATCTACATACAAATACTTGGGAATCGACTCAATGTCAAAACCTCTTAGTGTAGGAGAAAAAGGAGAGAAGGAGGGAGAAAGAAACAGAGAAAAAGGAAGATGGCAAAAAAAAAAAAAAGAAAGAGACAGGGAGAGAAATAGAGGTTGGGAAAATACACACCTAAAGTCACCCAGATATCTATCTTGCATCATTTACATATCTCCTGAAATCACCCACTCCACCACCTTAAATAAATCAATCAACTATTGATTGACTAAAAGGAGTTCAGTGCTGTGCTGTGCTGTGCTAGGTACTTCCAAATCTTAGGAAGATTCTGAAGATCACCTGGCAGGATAAGGTACTGGACACAGAGGTTCTTTCTTCATCTAAACCACAGTATTCAAACTCTACTGCACAGATTGCGACTCTGATGGGCAGGCCATATGGGTTTGAATCCCAAACATGCATTTGCCTCAAAAGACTATTTCACAGTGAACTCATGCAAGGAAAATGCTCACATGGTGGTCAGAAGAAGCAATACAAGGATGCTTTCAAGGTCTCTCTGAAGAACCTTGGAATCTATTTCATGACGTGGAAGACACTGGTAAAAGACCACCCAGCATGGCATGCCCACATCAAAGAAGATGTTGTGCTCTATGAGTGAAGCAGAATTGCAGTAGCTCAAAAGAAATATGAGGTGCACAAATTTAGAGACATCTCCACTCCAAATGTTCATATGGACTATTTGTGCCTGACCTGTGGTAGAGTGTTCTTGACTCCAATATAGTGATGCCATTTCGGTCCTCAACAACCAACCAACACACTGGTGGGGGAGGGGGAATGTAAAAGAAGTATATGACATGATCTCTGACTTCAAGAAACTTTTAATTCTAGGGGAAAAACATGGAACAATTAAGGAATAATTAAATGTCAAATTGACTGGAACTGGTTGAACTTCAGAGAAAGGAGAGAAATCAGTATAGTTGGAGTAATCTATGGAAGCTTGACAGAAGAGTTAAACCTCAAGTTGGGCCCTGAAGGATAGGTAGGCTTTGGTTTGGTGGAGAAGGACAAATACCTTCTAGGAGCTATGAAACTAAATGGAGAAGGATAAGAAGGAGAGCTAAGTTGAGTTGATCATGGCATATTTGTGAAATAGTGAAGTGATGGGTCTGGCTGGAGCAGTGGGTGAGTGGTGCAAAATAAGGTTGGAAAAGTAAAGTAGGACCACATTATGGAAAACCAGGCAGAGCAGTTTCAACTTGAGGCAGTAAGTCATAGGAAACTTTTTAGGTTCATGCACAGAGGAAATAATTTTTGAGGAAGATTAGAAGAGATTGGATCAAAGAATAGAATAGAAGAAACAGTGCTCAATTTGGGGTTAAAGGACCTGAATCTGAACACCAGAATTGTCACTCAATACCTGTTTAAACTCGGATATCACTTAACTGCTCTCAGGATCTCAGTTTCTTCGTCTATAAATTAATGAGGCTCAACTAGTTGACCCCTAAGTTGCTTTCCAGATCTAAACCTGAAATTCTATGATCTTTCCCCATAAAATCTTCCTGACTTGAGCCTAAGAGATGGACTATTTGGATGCATCAATCCTATAACTAATTTCCCTCTTCCCTTTCCAATTATGCACTTAACTTTGACCTTTATAATATGGGATTTTTCTTCTCTGTCAATATATATCTTGGTTTAGTCTTATGGAGCCCAAAGCCCTGCCTCCAGCCCTTCTGACACTTGGGGCATGTTAAATAATGTTCTATCCCTTGATTATTCCTAGACATCCTGAGTCCTCCCTAGGTCTAAATGGAAGAGCCATCATCTTGGTTGCTATGCAGTTGTCCTCCTGACCTGATACTGAGGCCGATCACACAGGCCTCTGAGACCCAGATGTGCATTCCTGGCTGGGATCCTGGCTGGAATCTCCAAACTTTCCTTGGAGACTTCCCACATCTTTTAGGCTGCAGCATAATTCTCCTTCAAAGGGATGCTTTCTTCATCCATCAAGAGGGCTGTTTGTGTTTTCAATGTAGCTGTTCCCCTTTGATATCTTTAGTGTAGATGCTGTACATACTTGTGGCCTGATAAATGTAGATTATGATGTAACTTCCCGGATCTAATATATGTACACAAAGTTGTCACCGGATAAATTCTGGTCAGTGTCCCTCATAAATGGAAATGAATAAGTGATCCAGGGATTATGGATTTGTTCTTGGAAGAAGAGTGGAGGCATTTTGTGTTTGATGTAGAAGCAGATAGCAGTTTGGGAAATCACGAGTCACTCCTGTGGTTATTACCTAAGATTAAGCTCCGTAAATTGGTAATCAGGGTGAGATCTAAGGTGATCAGTAGAAATCAAGGGAGTTCAGGAATAGTCTCAGAGCCTGGCAATAGGCAACAGATACATGAGCTTTCAGTTATCTTTGCTAATACTAAAGCTTTTATTGTGCTCATTCAAATCAGCAATGTGATAAAAAAAATTTGATAAAAGCAATAGACTTGCCTTCCCAGTTATATTTTGCTTGGGTTGATGTTAAAAAAAATTAGTTTTCATTCCATGAGTACAAACCATCTTGACCAAAGATGGAAAAGTATGATGGATGCTGAGAAGGAAATGTTCTTGGGAGTCAATATTTGCCATAGTATTTTCACTAGCTGGATAATCTGCATGCAGATAACTGGGAGTGAACTATGTCAGAGTACTTAAGTATAAAACAAAAAGAAAGATGGAGAAAAGGGGGCAAAGAAAGAGCCAGTGGGGAAAAAAGAGAAAGAGAAAAGAAGAAAGAAAAAGATGACAGAGAAGAGAAGAAAAAAAGAGAAAGAAGGAGGGAGAGAAGAGGAGAGAAGGAAGGAGTGTGCCTTATGTGCCAAATGAGAAAGCTGGACTAGATATTATGTCTTTGGCCCTTCCTAGCTCTAAGCCTTACAATCCAATGAAAGGAAGGAAGAAGGGAAGAAGAGAAATAGAGAAACACAAAAACAGAGAAAGATTTTTTTAATGACACAATGAGCCAGCTCAAATATTAAAAGCTGCAAATGCATTATAGAAAAATGGGATAAATTGTCATGAGTTAAAGGGATGACAATGGAAGAGTCCAAGAGCTATACTGGTATCCTAGGGAGAAATCAAGGATGGCCTCCAGCATGCTAGGTAGGCCCTGGTTTGGCAAACTCATAGGAGAGTATGAAAAAGAGTGACACAGTATGGACAGACATGGATGAGCCGTGTTCTGCACCATTGGAAGGAATATTCAAATGTGTGAGATCACAAGCCCATTTGAGTATGTTTGGAAAAATAAGCATTTTGGTCCTTGCTGTTAACTAGATCTCAGATTGTCTCATTAGGGAGGTGGACTCTTGCATTTCCCTCACTTTTTTCCCAAGGCAGACCTGGGCACTGTTCAGGACAGCACAGAGGCTTGAGACAGTTCAGAATGTGGGGGCACCATATTTTATGAAGGCAGTGATCCATCCTGGTCCAGATAGTCTTTAGGTCCTCTATCTCATAACTTTCAAGTTGCTTCTTCTCCCTGGAATGGCCATCTCCTATCCAGAGAGTTCTTCTCTTCCTGTGCTGCACTCTTTCTCTGGATGATTTTATTAGCTTCCATGGGTTCAGCTATCATCTATGCAGATAATTACTAGATCGATATAACCAGTCCCAGCCTCTCTCCTGAGGTCCAGTCCCACATCACCAACTCCCTATTAGACATCTCCAACCAGATGTATAGTAGGAATCTCAAATTCAACATATTCCAAATAGAACTCAATGTCTTTCCCCCAAAACCCAATCCTCTTCCTAACTTCTTTATTTCTGCCAAGGGCATGACCAACCTTCTAATAATGCAGATTTGAAACCTTGGAATCACCTACAACTAACCATTTTCTCTCACCTCCCATATCCTTTTGGTTGCCAAGCCTCATCAATTCTACCATCACAGCAACTCTCTCTTGTCTTCCATGCTCTCTACTCACCTGACTATCACCCAAGTTCAGGTTCTTATCATCTCTCAGCTGGACTGCTGCAAAAACCTCCTAATTGTTCTACCTTCCTCCAGGCTTCCTCATTCCAATTCATTCTCCACACAGTTGCCAAAGTGAATATATCCCTAAAGCACAAGTCTAAAGAGGTCACTCCCCTACTTAATAAATTCCAATGTCTCCCTTTTACTTCTAAGATCAAATGTAAACCCCTTTGTTTGGTAGTTAAAGCCTTACACAATCTGGCTCCAACCTATCTTTCTATCATCATACATTATTCTCTTTCATGCACTATTCGGTCCAGCCAAAATGGCTATATGATGTTATGCATGTGATAGTTTCCCAATCTGTTTATCTTTGCACAGATGACTGGACTCCACTTTCTCCTCATTTTTGCCTCTTGGAATCCCAAGTTTCTTTCAAAGAACCAATCAGATGCCCCCCTCCTCCTCAATGCTGGCTTTCCCAACTCTCCTAGCTGCTAGTGTCTTCCCTTCAAAATGACCTAATATTTATTTTGAACATATATTGTACATGACTAATGTGGAAATATGTTTTACATGATTGTACATGTATAATCTATGTCAGATTACTTTCTGTTTTGAGGGGAGGGAAAGTAGAAAAATTTGGAACTCAAAATCTTATCTAAAAAAGAATGTTGAAAAGTATCTTTACATGTAATTGGAAAAAATTAAATAATACTTACATTTTAAAAAGAAATAGATGTTGTATGTAGTTATTTGTGCATGTGTTGTTTTCTCCTAGAGAACAGAGACTGTCTCATATTTGTCATTGTCTCCCTAACACCAGCACTGTGCCTGGCACATGTTAGATATTTAATAAATGTTTGTTAGTTATGAATTGATTCTTCCATCCATTAGAATGTAAGCGCCTTTTGAGCAGGGACTATCTTTTCTATTTGTATCCCTAGCATTTAACACAGTACTTTGTACCATAAGTGCTTAACAAATGTCTCATTCATTCATTGCTCGAGAAAGAGCCTAGCATACTATAGATACTCAACTGGCAAGGCTACCAAAGTGTATAAATGATTATGGACCTGAGCTGCAGGAAGGAGAAGAAAGGATGGCCTTTGCATCCCTTCATTCATTCATTATAGCCAGTAATGCAAGGCAAGACAGTCTTGCTGAGAAGGCTAGGCCACTGGGCAGTGTTTGAGGGGTTAAGGGGCCTGCTGCTCCACCTTCCCCCCAGGAAGACACTAATAAGACAGTTTCCTCCACCTAGGACACGGTGCCTCATCATCCTCTTGAAGATAATCCTTCCCCCCACCCCATTTAGAATCAAAAACTGGTAGGTCCTTCTAGCTCTAAAATCACATTCCACCTCCTTCATTTTATTGATGAGGAAACTGAGACTCGTAAGGGAGATGTGGCTTGCCCAAGGCCAGCTGGTAAATTAATGACAAAGTCAGGGCTTAGAGGCTATCCCTAAACCAGTACTCTCTTCACAGTACCATGTGGCTTTGGAGATCATTGTTTCTTGGCTAATAACCAAAACAAGTTGACAAAACCTCTGTGCGTATCCAGAACTCACCCTGGTGGAGTCACCCACATAGGGAACATCTAGCAATCACATCTGAGGATGAGGAATTATGGGGAAGCACTGGATAAGTGAGGATCGTGAGGACCAAGGATGTTGTGTAGGCAATGTGGGCAGCAGCAGCAGTGGGGGCAAATGAGGGGATAAGCAGAGGCATCTGCAACAGGATAGGACTTATTTCTGACCTGCCCTCAGACACTGATGGAATAAGTGGATTCTGTGGAGAAGAGTCTTCTCTCCAAATCTCACTTCTGCACTGCCTAAAATTCATTTCATTTCTATCCTGTTCCCTGGAATTCCACCAATAAGAGTCACTTAGGTTAATCCCCAACTACCAGTCATTAACACATTAGTAAGAATTAGTCTAATCAGATGATTTTCTTCCTGATACCTGCAGATAAGGAATTTCCATTTTGGTGGAAAGAGGTAGAAGAGCAAGAGGGAGGATCCTTAGACACACGTAGGTGTGGGTGTGGTGGGGAAAGAAAAAACAGAGTAGTCCTATGCAAGATTATCCAGTGACAGCCTTTAGGAAGCCAAGAGGCAGCATGGGGTTGGGGAAAAGAATAAAAAGAAGCAGAGGAGAAAGGAGCTACTACTTCCTACCTGTGTGGCCTTGGATGAGTTGTTCCTCAGTTTCCTCACATATAACATGAGGGAGTCTGATTTGATGATTTCTAAGATCCGCCCTAGCTTTAAATCATATGATGATCTTGAGAGCAGGGAGATGTCAAATTGTTATCCAATTACTTGGCAGAACCCTTGAATGGCTTTGCGTGAAAGACCTTTCAGGACTCCACAGTCGTTTTATGGTCGGAAGGAAAGGTTGAAGTCATTCCAAAGCCTTTAGAGTGGGACTCTCAGAGGCATGGACCACTTCCATTTTTGAGGCATCTAGCCAGAATATAAACAATTAAGATACATCAAAAGAAAACAGTTTTCAAAAAGCGACTTATTTTTTATTCAGCAAATGTCTTTCTAGCCTTCTGTACTATCTAGCTTTTTGTGTAAGGTTACTACTGCTATTAAGGTTGGTGAGACAATGAAAATGCTCAGGTCCCTTGGTTGAGCCAGGAGAGTTCTTCACTTTCTAAACTTCAACTAGACCAAATGGATGGCCCGTGCTTTGCCCTCCACTGGCCCTAATTTTTAAAGAAAAGGAAAGGAGGGTGTCTCAGTTTCACACACCCTCAGGCAAAGGAGAATCGAGCCCCCATCTGTGTTTACTTTGTGGGCAAATCACTTCAGACTCTCTGGAGCTAATTTTCTTCTTCTGTTAAGATTTGAAGTCAGAAGACCTCAATTGAAATTCAGATTGTACCACTTTTCCCTGTGTGACCTTGGGCAAATTATTTCACCTCTCTGAGTCTCAGTCTTTCCAGTCAAATAAAAACGCTTAGTCATTAGATCATCTCTAAACCCTCTCCCAGCTCTTTATATAATATTGTGATGCACGTGCTTGGACCAGGAGCCAGGAAGAACGGAGTTCAAATACTGTCTCAAACAAGCTGTGTGATGCCTGGTCAAGTCCTTAACTTCTGCCAGCCTGTTTCTTCATCTGCAAAATGGGGATGTTAACAGCATCTACTTTCCTGCTGTGAGGATGAAATAAGCTAACATACCTAAGGTGCTTTCAAACCTCAAACCTCTCTGTAAATGGGAATTACTATTACTACCTGTTGTAAGGATCAGATGAAAGTATGAATGCAAAAGTCCTTTGGAAAGCAAAAAATCTTATACAAGGGGGAAGTAACAATTATTATTAATAATGATAACAATAACTAGCATTCACGTAGCACTCTACGGTTTGCAAAGTGCTTTGTCTATGTACACTTAGTATCTTATTTGATTATTGCATAATTTTTTAAAATCTCTCCACCTTAAAAGTCCCTTTTTGGGGAGGGAGTGTGTGTGCAGGTGGGAAAGTGAGCCCTAGAGGGTGGGGGTGGAAGGGGGAGCGCAGTGAGCCAGGGGCTGGGCAGTTGCCCGGACTGGAGCTGAAAGGACCAGAGCCAGCATTCCCGAATTCCCGAATTGGAGGAGTGTCCTCGTTCCCTCCTCCGGGCTCGGCTCGACCCCTCCCACTTCCTCTCAATGAGCTGCTCCTGTCAGGGAGCTGGGGCAAAGAAGAAACTTTCTCCTCCGCGCCGCAGGCTGACACTCTGGCTCCTTGCCTCCAGCGGCCGGTCTAAGCGAGAGGACCCAGCAGCCGCAGTAGCACTTGCCATGGCCTTGCCCAAAGGCTTCTTGGTAGCCTGGGTGCTCAGCCTATGGCCAGGTAAGTGCTGCCCTCGGGGTCTGAGCCCCTGCGTCCCTACCACCACCGCCATCACCTCCACTGCGCTCAGGGAATTTTCTATGGATTCGTAGGTTTGTCCGCACTCTAAGCGCCTGGAGGGCTTGGGGGAGGCTTGCGGAGCTGCGGGCAAGGACTTCTCGAAATTCTGCTGAGTCTAATGTCAATCAAAGTGTCTTTAAAGAAGGAGGGAATGTGGAGGCTGCTTGGAGTTGCATTTTGTTTGGATTTGGTATTTTGGTCTTTGAAAGTTGAAGAGACAGTCGGGACGACTTAGCCCCTGTCCTGCAGAAGCAGCCCTTGACTCGTCACTGGTACATCTCTTGGCCCCCGGAGGCTGGACTAAACTCCAGGCTGGCTCAGGGAGAGAGAGGGCAGTGGATGGCAAAGAATGACCAGAGCCTGCGAAGGCTCTAAAACTTCGGTGGGCTGGGACCCCCAAAAGTGAAGAGAGCTGGGACCCCCAAAAGTGAAGGGAGCTGGTGCAATACACGGGGTTGCCCGACGAAGTTGGTTTTCACCTAGGATGGGCAGGCGGGAACTGAGGGCTCTCTTGTCTCTCATTGCTGGAGTTCTGTCTGAGAGCCGCCGCAGGCTAGACCCTCACCCAGAGCTTAAGGGAATAACTTTCTGTACTCCTCGCCTTCCATCAGATCGGGGCGCAAGGGAGACTCTGCAGGAGCCTCCCGCTTTAGACGTGACTGACCCTCAAATCTGGGGGTCCAGTTGGCACAGGGCAGGGGAAGGGCCGTGTTGCCCGTAACTCGGGTAACGAAATCTCCTGCCTCAATGTAGCTGCACTAGCTGGTTTTGGCTCCTTAGGGACCACTGGAAACGTTACAGGATACCCCGGGCAAGAAGGAGGCATCTCCTCTCTTCCTTCCTTTCTGCTCTTTCTCTCTCTTTGTTTTTCCTTGTCCCCTTCCGAATTATGCAATTACTTAATAATCCGAGGGAAGCCGCAGCCGAGGCTCCCTTCTCTGTCTAATCCAGACCATGTGTGCAGCCATATAACACGTTGACAAATTTGGGTTTACATTGTGCGCACAGCCCCTAAAGCGAGACTCCAGGATCCTACCAACCCAGAGGGCGCTCAGCGCCGTGCCAAGCTCCAAGCGTCCGGGCCCTCGGGGTAACTGGGACCAATTGACCGCTCCTGGATAGCACGTACTTTTCCCATTACCCAGATCCCAGCAGTGTGCAGTGTGCTCCCGTGAGCTTTGAAGCCAATGACGGGGTTTTTTTTGTTTGTTTTTTGTGATTTAGAAACTCTGTGTGTTTCTTGAAGTGAGGATGAGAGGAGAGGAGGAAGAGAGGTGTCTGACCCCTAGAGAGCCAGAGTCCATCGAACACCGGCTAGGGAACAGGAACTCCTGGCTCCTAATTGAGACAAGGGAAAAATACTTAACCTGGAGTCAAAGAATGTACGTTCAAATCTTGTCTCTGCCATTTTTAGGTGTTACCTTGGACAAGTCTGGATCTCAGTTTCCTCACCTGTAAAATAAAGGGGTTAGGATGATTTTTAAGGTCGCTCGCAGCTCTAATTCTCAGTTCCTATGTATGACTTGGGTTCGAATACTGACTACAACTCACTTCTTGTGTGAGTACTGGATTAAATGGTCTCTAGGATTCCCGTCCGAGTCGACTTCTAAGTACCTAAGTACCTAACAACCTAAATTGTTAAAGACAGGACTTGAGTGCAGATAATCTTAAAAAACCCTGAGATGGCCACACAATTGGGGATTTTCTTACACCCTGTATGATCTTTGGGGAAAATATTCGTGTCTAAATGAAATTTTCAAAAAACTTTTTTTTTATTTCAATGAGATTGGGGAGGGGGTGTGTGATGTTCAGAAATTTACTTGCCATGAAAAATATCTTTTTCTGTAAAGCAGATGGTGATGTTTTTGTAAACCAGAATATTGTTACAGTTCTGGGCATCACACTTCAAAAGGATACCGACGGACTACAGTGCATGGGGGTGGGGAGGAGGTGTCTGGAAAATTATGTTATGTGAAGAAACTGGTGGTGATTAACCTCTAGACGAGACCTGGGGGAATGAGATCGCTGTTTCCAAGTATTTGAAATGTCATGTGGAAAAGGAATTAACTCTCTTCTCTGGTGTTCCTGAGGAGAGCAACATTCAAGGGCGGAAGGTTTAATTTTGTTGTTTGGTTTTTTGAATTGGACCTGTGATTTCATTGATATAGGAGAAGCCTAGGGAGGAAACTACCTCTAGGGAATCAGTAACTTGTAGTCAAAGAGTTGCCTGGAGCATTGAGAGACTGTGACTTACCTAGCGTCTCCAAATCAGTACATTTCCGAAACAGGGCTTGAAGTGTGGTCTTCTTAAGTCCAGGACTCTCTCCCTTTATCTCCTATGCCGTAATTCCCCTGGTGTGAACTAGATATGTAGATTTCAGTTCAATGCAGAGAAGAAATTCTACAGCTTTCTAACAATGAAAGGGTCAGCCTGAAAAAAAAAAAAAGGAGTGCACTCCCTGTTACTGGAAGTGTTTAAGAAGAGAGTAAATAGCTCTTTTTTCTGGGGAACCCTGAGTGAGTTTGGGACTTTGTATATTTTACTTTCTTAATTATCAGTCAACAAAGGATTGGTTGGTGAGCATTTTCTTTGTGGGAGATTGCCCTGGAAATACATAGATATATGACTTAGTTTTGGGAAGTCCCCCTTGGGGGCCTTATTGTCTGGTTAGGGAGATAGAATATACACATTTTAAAAGATAATTGACCAAGACAGTGTGTAGTAAGTACTAGAGAGTGGTGCCACAGAGACTGAGAAACCTGTGGGTTGAGTTGATCAGGGAAGGCTTCATGAAGGAGGTGGCATCTGAACTTGACAGGAAAGGATAGATAGGTTTAACTTTCCTTTAAATCTGGATTCACTTTTATCCTAGTGGTATTACTTCATAGGAAGAAGATTGCTTTGAGAACTGATCAATAGATCCTCCAAGAGTGGGATACAATCTGGTATCCATTGGCAATAGGATAGAGCCAGTCTCATTCAGTAGGAAATATGTTGGATTTGGAGGCAGAGAATTTTTTAGCCCCAGTGTCCTCATCTATAAAATAAGTTAAGGCGATGAATAGATTATGTTGGCAGCTAGATGGCAGTGGAGAGAGAGAGCACCAAGCCTGGAATCAGGAAGACTCACTCCTTTTTCTGAGTCCAGATCTGGCCTCAGACACCCATTAGCTGTGTGACCCTGGGCAAGTCACTTCACCCTGTTTGCCTCAGTTTCCTCATCTGTAAAATGAGCTGGAGGAGGAAATGGCAAACCACTCCAGGATCTTTGCCAAGAAAACCCCAAACAAAGCCATGAAGAGTGGGACATGACTGAAAAATGACTGAGCAACAGCAAAATGAGGGGGTTAAACCAGATGGCCTCTTAAGGTTCTTTCCAACTCTAAATCTATGATTTCACGATCATTCCAAAAGCATCTTTCTACACTCTCTTCAACAACTTTAACAAATAGACACCATGACCTCCTTGGGGTAATGTATGGTGGTAAGCATAAGGGTCTTGTTTGTAGCTCCCCCCCCCATACACTTGGTGGCAAGGCTCTATCAGCAAAATTGCAAAGTCCTCAGAGGTTGTCTTTATCACCCACCCATCTCCCTTTTTGCACCCCTCTCCCATCTGCTCTCATTCCTTCTCCTCTCCTCCCCAGGTATTCTCATGCTGCTCTATGATTGCCCCAAAGTCCCCCAAATCATCTAGTTCTGCCTTCCCCCACTGCACCTTTACCACCAATATTACCTCTCCCTAAAAAAATTCTATCTCTAACAGTAGCTGACAGCAGCTATGTATTAGGAGAAAAGCAAACCAAGTTACACTAAAGTGTGAATGACTGATGGGTGGCAAAATGGTACAATATTGGCTTGGTGTCTGAGAACCTTGGTTCAAATTCCATCTCTGCTAATTAATCTCTGTGTGACCTGGGGCAAGTCATTTCCCCTTTCTGGGCCTCAGTTTCCTCATCTGTAAGAGTTCCCTTCCAGTTCTAAATCTACTATCCCATTAGGCCGCTAGGTGGCGCCATAATGCACAGACCACTGGGTAAGGAGAGAAGACCTAAATTCAAATCCAGCCCTCCACTCTTAGCAATTGTGTGACCCCAGGCAAGTCGGTCAATCTGTTTACCTCAGTTTCCTCAACTCTAAAAGGAGTGTGTGGGTGTGTGTGTGTGTGTGTGTGTGTAATAATAGCATCTACTTCCCAGAGTTGTTCTGAGGACCAAATAAAATAGTATTTGTAACGCACTTAGCACAGTACCTGGCACATAGTAGGTGCTATATAAATGCTATTATTATTATTTATGATACTTCATTCCTTAAAATAGAGGTCATAGAATCAAAGATGTAGCCTAGCCATCCAGTCCAATCCCCTCATTTTACAGACGAGGAAATTGAGACCCTAGGAGGTTGAATGATAAGTAGTAAGTGGTAGAAGCAAGGATTCATATATCAACACAAAAATTAGCAGCTTGACCCCTTTAACTTTTCTTTTGTCCATTCATCTCTATCTCTGCGCATAGATGTTTCCTTTTATGTGGTTGTATTCAGCAACTACTCTGTTCTTTTAGCTGAGCTTTCTTCTCTTTGCATTATTTAAATGGGTCTCCCCAGATTTCTTTATATTCTTCATATTTACCAACCTTAATTACATTATAATATCACATTCCCTTTGATAAACTCTACAGTTTAGCAGTCTGGTTTACATATAGGACTAGCAAGTGTCAGCAACAGAATCTGAACCCAGGACTTCCTGGCTCTAGGTCAAGCACTATCCATGCCTATGCCACAATTATTCAGTCATTCCCCGATTCTTAGACTTCTGTTTGTTTCTAATTTTCATGCAATGACGAAAATGCTGCTAAAAATATCTTTGAACATAGAGCTTTTGATGAATAACTTCAGATGGGAGTCTACTAGGAGAATAAGTAAGTTGGCTATCTCCCTGTAGGAAACTCCATTTTTTAATTGAGACGCCAATGCCTTTAGCATTTTAAGTGTGTCTCTTTTGATCTGATCCCATTGGACTCACAGCCTAAAATGTTCAAACTCAGAAAAGCTATCACCCAGACTGTTTCCAGGGCTATTTGTATTGTAAAAGACATGACTTGTTAACCAAGATTAAATACAAACATTTCGGGTATTGTCCCCCAAGTAAAGGGAAAAATCCCAGCCTGCCTCAAGGGAATTTTGGTCAGGAGTGAGGAGACTGAGGCAACCCCTTAAGTCACAATAAGTGGGCAACCCTCCGTTCCACTTATGATAAGCAGTCTGGTCCTGCTTAAAGGGACCATATTGGGTCTTAAACTGAGAATCATAGAATATTGGAGTTGGAAACCCAAAGGCTGTCTACTTCAGCCCAAGACGGAAAAAGAAGCTAGCGAGTGATCGCTCTACCTTCACAGCCCTTTCAGTGAAGGAAACCCACTGCCCTAAGACAATTCATTTCACTCTCGACCAGCTCTGCTCTTGAAGAAGTGTTTCCTTACCTCAGGCCTAAATTCACTTTTTACCATTTCCTGCCCATGGTTCCCAGTGCTTCCCTCTGGGGCCAAGCAAAACACATCCAATTGCTCCTCAAATACTCAAGGGGAGCACTCATGTCCCCACTCAGTCTTTCCTTCTCAGACTGAAAGTCCTCAGTGCCTTTAACCAATCCTCATGGGGCATGAACTGAAAACACTTGACAATAGAGCTCTTTTCTTTGAAATGATTTTCCCTGGGTGCCTTTAGGATAGGAAAAATGCCAAGGCAGGTGGATGCCTAGCACTGTAGGAGGATTGAGATGTGATGGTAGATACTAGTCCTGAGGAGAGAAGGCGTCCTCTAGGCAAAGCAAATATAAGTGGACATTTTGGTCCCCACATTTTTACAAACTCATGTCTGCTCCTCACTGCTCCTAAGACTGGAGGTGACTACTACCTGGGAGAAATAGCAGGCATGGGGAGAGAAAGCTGCAAGAATCCATTGGTTTAACAACAAAACCCCCCACAAAACCCCAAGGTTCTCATTTGCATACAATCAGTACATTAACCCTCCACATACCACCAACCTTGGGCTTTTCTTCAAGGGGGCCAGGGCCCCTTCCTCCTACAATATACTCGTGTATCTCCTTTAGCTACATGTGGCCCTTTGACAACATTTCCTTTCTTTCTTTTCTTCCCCTTTAAGGTTGATGCTGAGGTTCATTTTAACCTGATTTTACTTCTATGGAAGTGTTATAGGGTAATGGCAAGAGGAGGCAGAGACAGAGAATTGCCCCAGGCCTGAACCTCCCTAGGTTTGGCAGTACTAGATAATGACACTTAGTAATTTTTTAATTTATTTTAAATTTAACTTTTTTTCAATTAACAAAAATCTACTTTCTCTCCCTCCCACATCCCCCAGTGGGGAAAAAAAAATCCCTTGTAACAAAAATTTATAGTCAAATAAAACAAATTTCCTCATTGGCCATGGCCAAAAAATATGAAACTTCACTTTGATGAGACAGCAGGTGCCCTGACAGAGCTAAGAATGGAAGAAGATCTGGGTCTGAAAAGTCTGAAGACGGCTCCTCCATGTCCAGCAGCTCTAGGAGTCTCTCCCAAGTAGACGGAACATAGCTTTCAGGGTTGGAAAGTGTCTCAGATGTTATCTAGTCCAATGCACTTCACCTGTTTTACAGATGAGTAACCAGAAGGTTAAGGAGTTTATAAGATCACAAGATTTAGAGCTGGAATTGCCCAAGGTCACATCAGGAATAGAAAAACCAGGATTTTAAAGTAGGTCTTCTGACCCCAAATTCAGTGGTCTTTCTACTACAATGAGAAACAGCCTGGAAAAGAGGAAGGGAGAGAGAGAGAGAGAGACAGAGAGAGAGAGAGAGAGAGAGACAGAGAGAGAGAGAGAGAGAGAGAGACAGAGACAGAGACAGAGAGAGAGAGAGAGAGAGAGAGTGAGAGAGAGAAGAAAGGAATAGAGGAAGGGAGGGAGAGAGGGAGGGAGAGAGGGAGGGAGAGAGGGAGGAAGGAAGGAAGGAAGGAAGGAAGGAAGGAAGGAAGGAAGGAAGGAAGGAAGGAAGGAAGGAAGGAAAGATCCTGTCAGAAGACTGTATTTGAATGCTGCCACATTAAGAATTCTCTCACAAGGAAATGAGGATCTGAGGAGCACTAGAAAAGCAATTTGGGGAATGAAACAACTGGTTAGGAAGATAGTATCTGAGAACAGGACATAGATTTCTAGACTGCAACTCAAAATAGAGGAATGATTGGCTCTTGGTCAGGGATGGAATATATTTAATAAGAGTTAGGTAAAAAAATCTTTTCAGGGAAATTTAATTATCTGATCATGAGGCTGTAAATTGAAAATAGAAGGGTTAGGTGAAAACTGTTCCCACACCTCTACCAAGGCAGATACCACAGAAAAATACATAGGAATAATATTAGTGGAGAGAATCATTAATTCATAGGAGACTATATCAGAAAGAGAAGTCAATAATGAAACTCATGAGCTCAGATGGTTCTACAAAAATGCACAGATTTTGGGTAATAAAGTAAACTAGAGCTCTTTACCAAAGACGGTAAATTTGACCTCATTGGTGTCACTAAGGCTGCATGGTATATAACTTATGACTAATGTCTGGTAATAGCTATGGGAGGGTATGCCATATTCAAATGGAACCAATTGATGGAAGAAGCAAATGTGTATCATTTTATACCAAGATAGACTTATGTAGGGAGTTGGTAAGCATGATGGAGAACATCTATAGAAGATCACTGGAAGGAGAAATGAAAGTAATATTGTGGTGAGACTATATTACAAACCACAGCCAGAAGGATAAAATAAACAATTATTTCAGAACTAGATTGGAAACCTGCCAATCATTATTGGAGACTTTTGCTGTCTGAACATCTGCTGGGACTTTTGTGTGCAGAGAAGATGGTAGATTCTTTACTTATCTTAATGGAAACTTCATTCCTCGAAAGCTGGAGGCAGCAACAAGTAGAGCCTTCTATACGTGATTCTGATCAATAAGGGAAATTTGATGGCTGAAGCAGAAATGACAGAAATTTGGGAAGAATAGTCCCACTCCATCTTAGAGTTTGTAAAAAAAAAAAAAAACAGAAGGGAATTCTGGGGCAGCTAGGTGGTGCAGTGGATAGAGTACTGGCCCTGAATTCAGGAGGACCTAAGTTCAAAATCCAGTCTCAGACACATAACACTTACTAGCTGTGTGACCTTGGGCAAGTCACTTAACCACATTGCCTAGCCCCTCCCCCCGCAAAAAAATAGAAGGGAATTTTGATATACATCATAGATTTGGGGAGCTCAGCTTGCAAAAAGTTCCAAGAATAGAGATCATTATCATTGAAAATTCTACAGAAGTGGTACCTGGGATGGGACAGGATGGGACAGGATGGGACAGGATGGGACAGGAAGGGATGGGATGGATGCTCTGAATATTACATTCTAATGATAAAAACAATTCCAGTGATAAAGAAAAGGGGGAGTGGCCTAAGTAGACCTATGTGAATTTAGAGGAAACTAATGAAATAACTGAAGCTTTGAAAAGTCATGTACAGAAAATGGGAGAAAGGGCAAGTAAATGAGAACAAGTACAAAATAGACACATGGTCCTATAACAATCCTGTCCACATAGAAAAGTTCAGAATGAACAGAAGTTAGTGATGTTTATAAATGACTAAACGGGTTATTCTTGCCTTCTTTGTTGGGATAAGAAGATCAAAAGAGGGACAGGACCGTTGTTTGAGGTGGATGAGAAGATAACCTTTGACTTAGAGAACACAGAACTGCCCAGCTCTCTTCCGTCTGTCAAGTAGAACTACATTCTGAATAAGAAGAATAGAATAAAAATAGTTAAGAGGGAGTTGAAACTCAAGATGTAAATGGATAAGAGAACACCTCACCGATATCAGTGAGTTCAACTCACCAGTGGCAAACAAAAGAGATCCCAGCATGCTGAAAAAACTGCTAAATTCGATTAATTAATTGGTCAGCCTTGAAAATTTGTGGTGCCTGAAAGAAGTGTCACTGGTCTGGAAATGTGCCAAAGTTTTCCTGGTTTTCAGAAAGTGAAAGAGGGTAGACTCTTCAAACTATAGGCCAGAGAGATTGATTTCAATTCCTCGCAAAACTCTCAAACATCATTAAAGGAATGAAATGAAGCAATGATCTTTACAGTTTCAAGAGTGAGTCATACAAGACTGATTAATTTCCTTTTTTGGAGGGAATTATTAGACTGGTAGATCAGAGAATGCCATAGATAAAAGTATATCAGGATTTCAACAGGGAATTTTCAAATCTTCTATTCTGTATTTGTAGAAAAAAAGGAAGAGATGTGGGCTAGAATATAGTGCAATTGGGTGGATTCAAGTGTGAGTAACTGAACCTAAAGAGTTATCATTAATCAACTGAGGTCAACCCAACAAAAGTTCTACAATGGGATACCCCCAGAAATCTGTCCTTATCTTTAAACAATTCAACATTTTTACCAGGGCCTTGGATAAAGGTATAGATGTCATCCCTATCAAATAATAATAATAATAATAATAATAATAATAATAATGATATTGTTATTATAATAGGGTTTGTATAGCACTATGTGCCAAACACAGTGGTAGATGCGTAAAGCATTCATGTTATCTCATTTGATCCTCACAACATTGGGAGATAGATGCTATTATTACTCCTATTTTATAAATGAGGAAACTGAGGCAAACAGGTTGCCCAGGGCCACACAGCCAATAAGTACCTGAGGCCATATTTGACCTCAGGTCAGCATTTTACCCACCAAGCTACTTGATTGCCTCCTTAAATATCAAACCAAGGTTGAATATTTTCCTAAAGGCAGTTGGGAGCTCCTGAAAGTTTCTGAACCATGGAATGATATGGTCAGACATGTGCCTTAAATTATTTTGACAGCTATATGAAAGATGGGTTGGAGAAGGGAGACACTGAAAGCAGGATGTCTACTTAAGAGGATATTACAAAAGTCCAGGCAAGAGGTAATAAGATCCTGAACCAAAGATGTGCCATGTGAGAGATTAAAGGGAATTAATATGGAAGATACTTGTGGAAGTAGGGGGTATAAGACAAATGATTGGATTTAGTGGGTGAGAGAGAAAAACATGTTGGATGGCTCTGGGCTTATAAGCCTGAGTGATCAGGAGGATATAATGTCCTCAATAAAAATGTGGAAATTCAGAGGAGGAGTTGAATTGAGGAGAAAAAATGGATTCCATTTTGGACATGTTGAGCTGGTGATTTGGGACTTAGAATGTGGGAGAGGGAGTAGGGCTGTATATATGGATTTGGAAGCCATGTATAAAGATAATAATTAAACCCATGGGAGCACTTGGGATCACCAAAGGAAAGAGTACAAAGGGAGAAGGAAAAGAACCCAAGACAGACAGAGCCCCACCCTTATGGGATAGGCAACGAATGAGGATTCAGCAAACAAGACTGGGTGGGAATAGTTCCAGGAGAGAGTATCAGAGAAGGCAATGGAGAAGAGAGTGTCCAGAAGAAGACATAACAGAGTCAAAAGTTTCAGAGAGGTCAGAAAGGATAAAGACTAAGAAAAGGTCATTGGATGAGTGAGCAAATTAATTAATGCCCTATGGAGCAGTACACACGATTCAAACTATATTAAGGTGCAAGTGACTAATAGCATAGTCTTCTGAGAGAAGGTTGGAGCTAAGCACCATAGTAGATAGAGTGTTGGATCTGCAGTCAGGAAGAGCTAAATTCAAATCCTGGCTCAGACACTCAATAGCTGTTGTGACTCTGGGCAAGTCACTTGACTCTCCAAGCCTCAGTAAAATGGAGATAATAATTCATTGTTTAGTCATGTCCAACTCTTCATTACCCCATTTGGGGTTTTCTTGGCAAAGATACTAGAGTGGTTTGCCATTTCCTTTCCCAGCTCATTTTTTACAGATGAGGAAACTGAGGCAAACAGATGTCATTCTCTTGGTAAAACAATACAAGTGGACATTTTAGTCCTCACACTTTTACAAACTCATCTCTGCTCCTCAGGCACTTACTTGCTACATCACATTGGGCAAGTCACTTAACCCTATTTGCCTCAGTTTCCTCATCTGTCAAATGAGCTGGAGAAGGAAATGGCAAACCACTCCAGTATCCTTGCCAAGAAAACCCCAAATGGGGTCCCAAAGAATCAGACACGACTGAAACTGATGGACAACAAAAATACCCAGGCTGAAAATGCAGGGGCTACTCACAGACCCAATCCCACCATTGACTGGCACAGGAGTTTTGACTTGCCTTGTTTCTTACCTGGGCCAGCTTGCCCTCCCTAGGCAACAAGGTGGCCTCTCACTCTTGGAAGCTCACCACATTATGCCAGTGTCAGCACCCACTGGCATTGCCCACTGCAAGCCAGAACTCTCCAATTTAAGACATCTGCCAGCATCAGTTTCCTTGGCGGCAGGAATCATGTATGTGCGTATATCCCACCACACCTGGCAGCCATCACAAGTTAGTGTGAATTAGACTATCAAATCCTTCCTTCTTTGATAGATAGTGAAGTTTTTGTGGAAGAAGGCAGAAAAGAAGATGGAAAGAAAATGTTTGGGACATGGATATTAATGGGGAAAAGCAAATTCACACATTTAAAGCTGGAAGGAATCTTAGAAACAATCTAGTCCAAACCCCTCATCATACAGATGAGGAAACTGAGTCCCCAAGGTTACAGATATAATGAGCAACAGAGGTCAGAGTCAAACCCTGGGCCTCTGACTCCAGAGCCAGTTTCTTGTTTTGGGGGGTTTTGGTTGTTATTGTTGTTTGTTCGGGAGGGTTTTTTTTTATTCTTGGGAGGAGTTGTTTGTTTAGCAGTGGGGACCTGTGGGTATCAAAACAGGTCCTTTCCAACACAAAAAATCTACTTTAGGGGCAGTTAGGTGGTGCAGTGGATAGAACATTGGCCCTGGATTCAGGAGGACCCAAGTTCAAATCCGGCCTCAGACACTTAACACTTACTAGCTATGTGACCCCGGGCAAGTCGCTTAACCCCATTGCCTAGCCAAAAAACAAAAAAACAAACCAAAAAATGAGTCTGTTTCACCATTTTGCCCAAGGTTAGCCCTGTTTGGCCCCTCTTTATTATTATTATTACTATCATCACCATCATTGTTACTACTAATGATAGTAGCTGGCTTTTATATAGCACTTTTGGCTTTGCAAAACACTTTATAAATATTATCTCATTTTATCCTAACAACCCTGGGAAGCAGGTGCTATTATTATTCTCATTTTACAGATCAACAAACTGAGGCAAACAGAGGTTAAGTGACTTACCCAGGATCACATAGTTACTAAGTGTCTGAGATTAGATTTGAACTCAGGCCTTCCTGACTACAGGTCCAACACTCTAGTCACTGGGCTACTTAGTGCCTTCATCCTGCCATCTTTTCAGCCCCTCTCTTCCTAGTCAATGACTCGGGAGCCATTACAATTCAAGCTCCACCCAATCCTACCTCTCACTGGTAACCCACCACAATTTCCATAGCCCTGCCCAATGGCACAGTACCCTCTGTAGGGGGTGTTTAGCCTACTGAGAAGTTGGGATCAGGGCAGGGCATGTGTAACTCCCTGACTACATCACTCTTGAGAATTTGGATTTGTGTCAAAATGTTTATCCACAGTGCACTGGGGGATGGAGTGAGGCAGAGAGACCAGACGGCATGGAAGATTTGTATTAGTCATCTAGCAAACCAAAAACCAGGATCCAGATACTCTGCCCAGAGATTATAAAACTATACTATGACCTGTATATCATAAGATGTACTCTGTCAGAGCCAGGAGACAAAACAGTGTGTACAATTAAAAACTCTCTGAAGTTCTTCTGGCTGCTAAGGTTTTCCCTTACATCTGCTGTGGATTGAGGGCTAGTCCACAGGCCCATCATTTGTTACTCTCCGCCGGAGACGTTGCCTTTGTAAGAAACTGTTAATGGCTAATGCCTTGGTAAATGGCTTAAGAGAGAATTTCTCTTCCCTTACCTTGCCCAGGGATGAAGTTGGTAGAGACGTCCTGGGCTCCACCTCACCCTTGTAAATGCCCTTCTCTCAAAACTCAGCCCTCAAGATGACTCTAACTGCCTTCCTTAGGTGGTAGCCCCTGTCTTGGACCTCTTTTTACCTTTCATTCCCCCATCAAAATGCTTCGGGCAAATGGTTACTCTTGGAAAGGATCATAGTATCATTGAATGTTAGAAATGAAAGGAATACAGGAGTTTTCTAATATAATAGATGAAAATTTTAATGACATACACTTTCGGCACCCTTACAACCACCCAACATTCACCCCAGTGCTTGGCACATAGAAAGTACTTAATAAAAGCTCCTTCCTTCCTTCATTCATTCTTGATATGTTACCCATCCCAGGGTTTTTTTGTCTTATAACTGTGAAATTTGCTTTAATCTAAAAAACTGTTAAATTCCCTCCATTCCCACCTCCTACTAGTATGTAAGTCCTATGAAGGGAAGGGAGCCATAATGCCCAGCACACAGGCTAATATATGAAGAACCTGTGATTTCAGGGTGGAGAAAACCAGGAACCCATCAGTGACTCAGATAAGTCTTAGGGAGTTGCTTAAGATGCACACAGATTGAGTGACTTACCTAAAGTCACTGGTATCAGAGGTGGGATTTGAACCCAGATCTTTGGGGGCAGCTAGGCGGTGCAGTGGATAGAGCACCAGGCCTGGAGTCAGGAAGACCTAAGCCTTAAACACTTACTGGCTCTGTGATCCTGGGTAAGTCACTTAACCCCTATTTACCTCAGTTCCTCATCTGTAAAATGGGAACACACTGGTGAAGGAAATGGCAAACCACTCCAGTATTTTTGCCAAGAAAACTCCACGGTCAAAGTTTATGAGGTCAGGTAGAGTTGGATCCTACTGAACTACATCCAGGCCAACAACTTCCACTCCTCCACCATGCCAGGCTGTCTCAGATATGCCTTGAGTATTGTAGGCACTTAACAAATGTTGAATCAGATTGGATTAACTGAAACACTACTAATAGAAATTCCAGTGATCGTGGTAGGCCTGTGAGAAACGTAGGTATGATTTGGTTATTTGAGGGGAGAGGGTTGCCCCATTGATAGATAGTTCAGGATACTCTAACTCAGAGGTCATGGGTGGAAGCTGTAGGCCTTCTAAGGAAAGCCCAGAGACCAGGGATGGTTTCCTGAAGATGGTGTTCATCTCTCTGGGCACTGCTCTGAGCTTGGCAGAGTTTTTCCATAGTGGCATGTGGGTCATGTTATACCAGTCTTACCATGGCAATTGCCAACAAACACAGCCAGGCCCATGATGACACTGATGATCAGAAAGTGCTATTCCTTCCCCTCTGGCATATGTCTGACAGGTGTCTTACCCTGCAGCTCTCTCCAGATGAGCCTCAGGCCACCAGAAATCATAAGCCTGAAGATTTCCAGAGCAGGGACTGGGAAATATTAGGAAGTAGGTATTCTGGGCCTTCAACTCTGCCTCCCTCTCCACCCTTGCCACACCCTTCTCTGCCTTTTCCCCTTCTTTCAGCTGTCCTTTCCCAATCATTTCCTCCATCATCACCCCTTAATTCCCAGTCTGTTCACACTATTGGATTTTGAAGTGAGAAAACCTGGGTAACTCCCAGATCAGCCATTGTGGGTCAGCTGTGTGACTTTAGACAACTCAACCTCACTAGAACCCAGTTTCCTCTTCCATAAAAAGAGGGAGTTAGATTAAAATGGTTCTTCCATCTCTAAAGGTCTAACAAGATAGAAATGTGTTAAACACCTACTATGTGCTAGACCAGGCCTGCACAACTTGCAACCCATAATTTCTCTGAGCCTCAGTTTCCTCATCTGTTAAATAGGAATGATAATGGCATGACTTACTTTGATGATCAAATCAGAAAACATATGTATAGTGGATTATTGGAGATCACATAAGATAATATGTAAAGTGCTGCTTTAAATGTTTATTTGTGATTAATTTTTGGAGAGTTGAGAAGTTTAACTCTAGGGAAAGAATTCCAAACGGTAAATTTTTAGGTACTTGGACAGGTAAGAGAGGACACTCAGATCATGCCACAGGATTCCCCCTACATGAGTTTCTAACTCTAGCAATAAGGTTGAGGCATCGAACATGTCTGTTGGTGTCCCCTAAGGCTCTATCTTGGACCTTTTCCCTGCTTCCTCTCCATCTCCTCCTCTCCCATGAAGTCAATTATCATCTATAAGCAGATATTTCTCCAATTTCTATATCCAGACCTAATTCCTTCAACCACTTAGCCAATATCTAATCCAACCACCTTATTTTACCTTAGAGGTGTCAATGATAGATTTAATGTGTTATCTTCCTCAAGGATGTTTGCCTTTTCCATGTCTGAACCTAAAGAAAAATGTTGTTGTTGTTGTTGTTGTTTTGTCCTTCATTTTCTTTCTTTCTTTTTTTTTTTTTGCAAGGCAGCTGGAGTTAAGTGACTTGCCCAGGGTCACACAGCTAGTAAGTGTCAAGCATCTGGTCTGAGACTAAGTTTGAACTCAGGTCCTCCTGACTCCAGAGCCGGTGCTCTATCGACCACACCACCTAGCTGCCCCTTTGTCCTTCATTTTCAAAGAGGATCAGTGACATCATAGGTGATGTCTTGACTCAGGTGAGAATTGGATTTAAGTGAGGCAGAGTTGCACAAAGTTATCAACCCCACTCTCTCTTCTTTTTTTTTTTTTTTTTAGTTTGTTTGTTTGTTTGTTTTTGCTAGGCAATGGGGTTAAGTGACTTGCCCAGGGTCACACAGCTAGTAAGTGTCAAATGTCTGAGGTCAGATTTGAACTCAGGTCCTCCTAACTCCAGGGTTGGTACTCTATCCACTGTGCCACCTAGCTGCCCCTTCCGTTCTCTCTTCTTGAGTCATCAAAGTCCAGCAGCAGGACAAGAGCCAAGATGACTGGCAATGGCCCGGAATGTAGTAGATGACCCAGACATCTTCAATACCTGACCAAGCTCTAAGTGCTCCACAGCACCTACTTCAGCCACCTTCATGGCCATTGGAACAAATTGCTTTCATCTACCCATTCCACATGATGAAGTCTCCACATGCTTTGAGTAGACATCCCCCTAACTCACTAAAACTGTCAGGTACTCTCAACCTAGTTGAGCTCATCTACCAAGAATGTTTTACCAGGGTGTGGCCATTGTGCATGCTACAGCTTCTTGGAGCCACAGGTGAGAGTGGGGTGACATATGGACACCAAAGGTGGATGAGCAGCCTTAAGGAGGGCTCGGCAAGCTCACACACCAGAGGTGCTAATTCTCAATAGAATACAAACTCCCTAAAGCCAGGGACTGTTTCCTTTGCAACTCTAGTATTCTAGCCCATTTTGTAGATAGTGTTTTCTATCTAGTAAATGTTGATTGGATTGACTTTTTGTAGTACAGTGGAAAGATTATTGGATTAGAGTAGGAGGACCTTGGCTCAAGCCCCTTTCTGTTACTTACTACCTCTGAGACTTTGGACAAGACATTTAATTTCTCTGGGCCTCGGTTTACTAATCTGTAAAATGATGTGGTTAGATTGGATGACCGCTAACAGCCCTTTCAGTTCTAAATATAGAATCCTTTGAATGTCCCTTAATGTCAGAGGTCAGGTAGGATATCTTCCTACAGAATATCTAGGGGTTCAGGCCATTGCTTCTCCCTCCGCACAGGGAAAGGTACAATGGGGCAGGCATTTTTTCCCAAGTGACTGGCCTCCATATAAATATCCCATACCCTGGAGGTTAGGGGAACAGAGAAGATATATGGATCCCATTCGGTAAAGACGGCTTGGAAGAAAGTTAATACTTTTCCACCTACATGGAGCCATGGAATCCACTGGAGCTGGGAGGAGAGGAGGAGAGTGATTTTAAAGGAATGAAATTCATTTTAAAACTGAGTTACTTAGAAGGTGCTTTTCCAATAATGTCCTGAGACCACTTCCTGAGTGATTAGTGGGGAGCCACAAAAGTTTGACGCCATGTTCTCAAAACTGCCACATTATCCTATTTATCTTCAGTCTTGCCCCTCCCTCTGTCAGCACATCCTAAGCCAAAAAGGCACAGGCAACTGCAAGAAGCCAAATAGCCTGAATCTTTGGCCTTTTTCTGGCCTTCAAGGTATTTTGTGGTGGTTTGGAAACTACAATATCACTCCAAGCCTGCAGGCTTTGAAAATGGTTTAAGGTCAATATCCCAGAAAATTATGGAATGTTATATCTGGAAAATATTTAAGAGGTCATCTAGTCCTAACCTTTTTTTTTAGTAGATGAGGATGAGCCAAGGCCTGGAGAGTTGAAGTGACTTGCTCAGGGTCACACATAGTCAAAGATCCCAATCTAGAATTCCAGTCCAAAGCTCTGCCCACAATACCACACTGCTCACTATCTTTTTTACTCAAATTAGAGGTCAGGAAAACAGATAAGAACTAAATCAAGCCAGGGTCAGGACCAGGAGATGAGGAAATGGGTCAGAATCAAATAATGACGTGAAATTCAGGAACCAGAATATAAGCAAGTGTTGGACCAATAGAAAGCAGGAACAGACAAAATGGTGGTGGTGACATAAAAGCCATTTTGGCTTTTGGCTTACTACGTGCTGATAAGAGCAAGGGGCAAGACTGAGAATAAACAGAACATGGCTTGTCAATGCCTCAAAAATCTCCCTAGGGACTGTATTTGAATGAGCAATTGAGAATCAGGAGGCCAATGTTTTGGTCCAAGTTCTCCCACTACATAGCTGTGTGGCCTAGGTCAAGTGACAGCCTCTCTATGCCTCAGTTTCCTCACCTATAAAATAAGGGGTTGAGAGGTTGGAAGAAATGGACTACAAAAGCCCTCCTAAATGTACCATTTTTTAAAGAATGTGAAAAGGAAATATTTGACTAGAAAAGAGGTGATCTAGTTGTGTAGCCAAGAGCAATGAGTAATTGATGGCCAGTCCTAGAGATATAGTGATATGTACAGACTATTATGAGCCCTATGGGAAGTCCTCTCACGTGATGGGTAGTTCATCTATGGAGGATGTCTAGAAAGACATGAACAAAAATCATTCTGGCTGAGAAAGTCGGAGGTATAAAAGAAAGTATGAGGGAATCCTCCCATTGATGAGATCACTTCAGAGTGTCGAAGCTACATCTGGTTAAGGACTAGTCTCTTGAGCCAAGACCAAGCAATAATTTTTTTAAATTTATGATATTGATGGCTTTTGTTTTTATATTACAGTATTTACATACGTACCCATTAACACACCCAATGAGGCTTCCCTTGTAACAAATAACAATTAACCAAATCAACCAAACCTTGACCTCAGCTGATAGCATATGTAACATCCTCTACCTCACCAAGGAAAGGAAGGAGCTGTCTCTTCTGGTCATTTCTTCTGAAGGCTAGGACACTCTTAACAACTAACTGTAGGAATTCAGGATTACAATAAAGGAACAAACTACAACTTCTATTTTAGGTGCACTGTATATAGTGGGGCTTTTAGAGTTGAAAGGGACCCTATGGATCATCTGGTCTGACACCCCTCATTTTGCAGAGGCTCTTTAATCAGATGACCATACTTCAAATCCCATCTTTGATGCTTACTGCCAATAAGTCCTAAACTTATGACCTCAGGCAAGACCCAAACTCCTTGGGCCTCAGTTTCCTCATTTGTAAAATGAGAGGGTTGAAGTAAATGGCCCCTGAGTCCCTTCCCACTCTAGGTCTATGAAGTCAAAGGAAAGACCTCAAAGCCAACCTTGTTCCAGAGGCTGAAACTACTTCTTTAAACAAGATGGGGTGAAGGGCTCACTGTCACATGACAGCGTTCATTCTTTAAAGCGTTTAAGATTCAAATACCACCTCACATTTACATAGTATTCTATACCAATGGCAGTTGAATGTAAGCCCCCCAAGGGTAAAAGATGCTTCATTTTTGTTTTTGTATCTCAGTGTCTACTATAGAAGCCTACACATAGGAGACACTTTAAAATCCTTCTTGAATTGAAATATTATTTGCTAGTGTTGATTAGAAAACATTTACTAATCATCAACTAACAATTCAATTCAAGAAGCATTGATGAAGCATTTCCTAAGTGCCCAGGCCTGGGTTGGAGCATACAGAGAACTGATAAATCCAATGATTTTATAGTAGGAAGGGACCCTAGAGACTGTATTGGCCAACACTCCTCATCTTGCAGAATGGAAAACTGAGATCCAGAAAGGTTAGATAACTTGCCCATGATCACAGAGTAAATGTCAGTGGCAGGATTGAAACACACATCTCTTGACTCCAAATTCAGCACTTTCCTTTAAGTAATATTTTTGGGATTTTGGTGGGGCTTTTTGTTTGTTTCGGTTTTTTGTTTTTGTTGTTTTGTTTTGTTTTGTTTTTGCACGTAAGTAGAACAATGTGGGGCATATTCCGGGAACAGAGAACAGTCCAGTGTAACTATGAGGTTGCATCTCTGTACTCAAGGAGAATTTCAAAGCTTAGTTGGGGAGATAAGGCAAGCTCATGGAAATAAAGTCAGCAGTATAAAACAGTTTCTACTAATTTCCAAGTGAGTAGCCAAGACAATGATGAGCAGGGGTCAAGACCATTGTTTACTTAGGATTTCATAAATAAAAATCACAGTGGGATTGGGTTAGTGGCCCAGTGGTGGGGAACCTGCTGCCTCAAGGCCACATGTGGCCTTCTAGGTCCTCGGGTGTGGCCTTTTGACTGAGTCCAAGTTTTACACAACAAATTCTTTTACTAAGGGGGTTTGTTCTGTGAAGTTTGGATTCAGTCAAAGGGCTGAACTTGACCTCACATGTGGCCTCATGAACAAAGGCTTCCCTCCCCTGGTTAGTTAAAAAAAGGCTCATTGGAAAGGGTGAGACTTAAGGTGGACTTTAAAGGAGGAGGTGATCCAATGGAAAGGAAAAGGGAAGGCATTCTAGGTTTGGTGAGGAAATAAGCATGGAAGTAGCTGTGTGAAACATGTGTTAGTAGGGTAATCAGTAAGCCAGTGTCACAAAAAGGGGAAAGCATTCTTGGGGAAAAGCAAGGATAACATCATCTATTTAGAGCTTGAAGGAATCCAAGAGGTTTTCTGGTCTAACTCCATCATTTTACAAGTAAGAGGTCTAAGGTATAAAGAGGTTAATACACAAGTAGTCAGTCATTGGCAAACCTGGGATTTTAACCTGTAACCTCTGATTATAGATGGTGCCAGGCCTTAGATGTTCAACTAACAAGTCTGGACTTGATTTTGTAGTTAACAGGGAGCCATTGAAAGTTCTTGAGCAGGTCAGGCTACAGGTGGAATTTTAGGAAGATGATTTCAGCAGTGGCAAGAAGGCAGATTGGAGTAGGAAGAGACTATAGGCAGGGAGAGAAGTTAGGAAGCTTTTACAATAGACTAGGCAGCTAAGTGGTGCAGTGGATAGAGCACAGGGCTTGGAGTCAGGAAGACTCATCTTCCTGAGTTCAAATCCAGACAAAGACGATCACTAGCTGTATGACCCTGAGCAAGTCACTTAATTGCCATTTGCCATAGTTCCCTCACCTATCAAATGAGCCGGAGAAAGAAATGGCAAACCATTTCCAAAATGGGGTCGTAGAGAGTCAGATGTGACCGAACAACAAAAAGAAAGTGCTTAGGAAGACATTTGTTTATATACTAGATATAAGTAAAATAAATGCAAGGTAACTTGAAGTACTGGCAACTGGAGGAATTAGGAAGAGCGTCATGTAGAAAGTAGTATTTGAGCTAAGCTTTGAAGGAAACTAGGGTTTCTAAAAGGCCAAGGTGAGGAGGGTGTGCACTTAAGGCATGGAGAGGACAGTCTGTATAGAGATGAGAAAAAGAATGTCACGTCCAGGGAACTGCAAGTAGGCCAATTGGGGTGGATTGTATGGCACATAAAGGAACATGATGTATGATAAGGCAGAAAAGGCAGATTGGTACCAGGTTGTGAAGGGTCTTAGTTGTCAAACAGAGAACTTAGCATTTGATTCTGGAGGACAAAAGGAGTCACTAGAGCAGGGGTGGGGAACCTGTGGCCTTCTAGGCTCTAGGATGTGACCTTTTGACTGAGTCTAAGTTTTTTTTAAAAAATAAATCCTTTTATTAAGGGGATTTATTCTGTGAAGTTTGGATTCAGTCAAAGGGCCACACTTGAGGACCTAAAAGGCCATATGTGGCCTCGAGGATGAAGGTCACCCATGCATGCACTAGAGTATGCCATGTGCATTAGGTCAATCACTTTGACAGCTGTATGGGGGAGGAATGGAGAGTGCAAAGACTTGATGCAGGAAGACCAATTAGAAGGCTACGGCAATAGTCCAGGCAGGAGATGATGAGGGCCTGAACTAGGCTAGTGGCCCTGTGAATTGAAAGAAGGAACCATATACAGGAGATGTTATGGATGAAGGAAGATGGAGGAAGGATAAAGAAGACTGGGAAACTGATTAAGTGGAGAGAAGAAGAGTGAGAAATTGAATATAACACTTAGACCAACAATGACTAAAATTTTATTGTTTGTCCTTCATTCTCAAAAAGGACCATGACATCAGGGAAGTGATGCCATTACATGGAAGTGAATTGGATTTAAGTGAGGGGAGGGCTGTGCAAAGGCAACAGCCTCACTTTCTCCTCCAGAGCTATCTGGGTCCAGTAGCAAGATATAGATCAGGACAACTAGAGAGATGGCCCTTGATGACTGAAATAGGGAAATTGCAAAGAGGAGTGCATTGGGATTGTTGGGGGAGATAAAGAGTTTTATTCTGGACTTGATGAGTTTGAGACACCAAAAATATCATGCGGAACTAGACCTTAGGAGAGAGCATAAGGTGAGATCTATGGATCTTGGAGTCATTTTTACAGAAATGATCATTAAACTCACAGAAGCTGATGAGGTCAGCTGGAAAGAGAGGCCACTTCTTATGCTTCTTTTGTACATCCTTCAGTGCCTAGGACAGAGCTGGATGTGGCATTCTTTGATATTTTTGTGGCTCTGTGATTTAGAGGCAAATGCAGAACGCAGCCCATCTTCTCCTCTTCCTGTGAAGTCCTTTTCCATTTTGCCAAAACACCCTACGTAAAGGATGTAGCCAACTTGCTGAAGGACCACTTCTTATTTCCGTTGGTATCCTAGGGGTGCCAATGTAGCATTCCACTTGTCCATCTGTTGTGTCTTATTCTCATTACATAGCTGGCTCCCCTCATTTTCTGGTTACATCATTCCTGAAGTGCCAGTTGTCATCGGTAACAACTGCAGTATGTTTATATCCACCATGTGTCTTTCCATTGACTTTTCAGTTATTTGTACTTTATCTTCTGAGAATGTGGTGTTCCATGATTCACAACCATGTAGCATGACCAGGAGAATATTGTTGTTGAAGAAGGAGGCTTTCTGCAAGAGTAGGCCATTTGTGATCACTAAACACCCTTGGTAGTTTCTCTGATGGTTCAGTGCTCTTTCAAGTCAGTCTTCATACTTAATCAGTTTTGAGCCCATCTATAGCACTTGTACAAGATTCATATATGGGTGGATTAATTTGATAGGTTAGCCATCCAGCAGCTGCTTAGACAATATGTATTTTTCATCCACTTTGTTTTTCCAGTGTAATTGTTTAGTCTGATCAGTTTCACATTGCTGTGAATTTCCTTTAGGAGGCTTTGAAGTATTCTGAGTTTCAGTGCAATTAGCATAATAGTGTCAGCAAATATGAGCATTTAGAAAACACTGTCCTTAATAGGGAAATCCTTTTGTTTAGTCTTTGCAAAAGACATCTCTAGTGACATGTAGTAAATAGGGCAATGAACTTGGAGTCGAAAAGAGCTAGGTTCACATTCCTATTCAAATACTCACTATGTGACCCTAGACAAGTCATATACTGTGCTCTGTTTCCTTATCTGTAAATGAAGGGGCTGAACTCCCAAAGCCTCTGTGATCTCTTCTAGTTCTAAATTCTATGATCCTGTGTTTTTAAAATTGGTATTAGAATCTATATCCCCTGACACCAAACACACAGCGAGTTAGTTAATGGGAGACCTTGCGACTGGAATCTATGTATCCTTATTTGTGGAAGATTCACAGAAAGATGCATATAAGTATAGAGACACAAGAAGGTATGAAGCAAATAGAATCCTCACTGCTTGGGGAACTACCAATGTAGGAAATGGCCTGGTATCATGACAACAATCAGGGTCTCAGAATACGTGGGTTTGAATCCTGACTCTGCTGTCTACGACTATGTATCTTGATCATGTTATTAACTTTCTCTGGGTTTTAGTTTTCTCATGTGTAAAATGAGGGGGTGAGACTAGATGGCCTTTAAGGCCTATTCCAGCTCTGACTCTGGTCAATCCTGGTTAAAGATTAGAAACTAATTAGGAGATGAGAAAGCAAAGGTCCTTCCAGCGCTAAGTCTTATGACCCTATGATTATAGTTGCTTCTGCCTTCTCAGTTATTATATTTTTTGTAAAGTATCATCATAAAGTATCTCTTTGATTCTTTTGGGGGTCTTTCCTTCTTTGAAATATTTGGAGGTGATCATGGAGGACCTTGAAAATTGTTTCCCTTCTATTGACCTCTTCTGTATTCATGGGATCCTAGATCTTATGAAATTGATCATTGATTATAGATTGATTAGTAATTGAGTTTTATTAATCACAGCAATAACCACTGTAACCATCTTCTAAAGGCTTAGATTTAGAACTATTTTGTGTAGACCTTGGTGGTGTAATACTTGATAGGAGACTATGCATGTTACTTTGAGGAAACCTATTTCTTGAAGGAGATGAATGAGGGATGATTCAACCTGGTCATGAGATGTTTTTCCTAGCACTGGGTTTCTGTAGTACAGAGGAGTGTGGGGTTGGGGACTTTCCAAGGATGTTGACTAACTCTGTGTCTCTGTTACCATGGACTCTGGTAGAACTTTCTTGCAAGTGAGTATAATTATGAACCAATCACAGTCTTGGTTTAGTTGGCATCAATTGATATTATGTAATGAACTTATATACTCAGACTATATAAAAGGATGCTCTGATTGTATGGGTGAGTCTTTGATCACTGAGGGATCATTGCCCTCAATTATTAATTAATAAATTATTAATTAATCAATTATCAATAAATAGATTATACTCAGACTTTTGTGCCTCAGTTTCCCTTACTTGCAGATTTATTTTGACAATCTAGAGCTGGAAGGGACCTGAGAGGTCATCTTGTCCAGCTGTCTTATTTTACCAATGAAGAAACTAAGAAGTTTAATAACTTGCCAGAGGTCACATAAGTAATGGGTGGCAGAGCTGGGATCTGAACTCATCCGTTGACTCATTACCCAATATTCTGTCCACTGGACTACAATACACCCCCAGCTGCTCCTCCTCAAGGCCTCTGCCCCTTGCTTACACAGGACATGGAGTACAAGAGGAGCTCTTGTATGATAGACCCACTATTATTCTCAAAGGCCCTAAAAGCAGTCCCAAGTGGAGGCTGTTGTAGTGGACAGTGCACTGTCAAAGAGACCTAGGTTTAAGACCTGCCTTTGGTGCTTTGGGTCTCAGTTTCCTCCTCTGTAAAAATACAGGAGTTGGATTTTTCCATTCCCTTTTATCTCTGACATTTAGTGAAATGCTCATTGGAAGAGAAAACCAAGAAGGAAAGACTAAGGCAATATTGTTCCCCTTTTAGGGGTAACATCCTGTGCCCCATATTTTAGGGTAACCCAAGTTCAAATTCAAGAAGAGCTTCAAGGACAAAAGGAAGTATCTGAAATGACCGACTCTGGCCTGGCCACGAGTGAGATATTTATCTCACGATGGAATTTAGTCTCTGCTGATTGGAAGGCTACACACAGGTAAATGCTGACAGCTACTCCGAAGGGAATTGGTGGGTCCTTTTATTGCATTTGGCCTCATTGTCTTTGCAATTTCTGTCCTACCTCTCCCCCACTCCCCACCATATCCCCCAGCTCACCTTCTCTGCCCTTTCAGTTATACCTTTGCCTGCATTCTAGCTTAGGTTGATTTTCCCTGTTCCTTTGAATTCCGTTGACTCTATATTATCCATTTGTCATCAAAGTCCCTGGTGTTTCACAAATCCTTCATTTTTTTTCTCATCTCAGAGTTGGAACAACATCCTTTCGTTCCCAGAGCCAGACTTACAGATAAATGGTAGCCTATTTGGTAATATGAGGATGGTGTCTAGAAAGCCTTTGTTGTTGTTGTTGTTGTTGTTGAGTTATGTCCCCATGAACTATATCATGCCAATACTGTCCATGGGGTTTCCTTGGCAAAGTTTATTGGAGTGGTTCGCCATCTCCTTCTCCACTGAATAAAGGCAAGCAGAGGTTAAGTGACTTGTCCAGGGTAACGCAGATAGTGTCTGAGGCCAGATCTGAACTTAGGTCTTCCTGATTCCAGGCCACTGAAGCATTCTGTACACTGAACCATCTAGCTGCCCTTCCCAGATGGCCTTTCCTAGCCCCTAAATAGCTCCCCTACCACCTATTTGTCTATTCTTCAAATTTCACTGTTAAGGAGTTATTCCTTTTGCTAAGCCATTGCCAATCCTACCAAGATGGGATGTATTCTGACACATATTCATTTTTGTCCTGATCTTTTGAATTCCATTGACTCTGTATCATCACTGAAATCCCTAGTGTTTCATCAATCCTTCATAGTTTTTTTTTCATCTCAGAGTTGAGGCAAATGTCCTTTAGACCTCAGGACCAACCTTCCATATAGGCAAGATAGATGGTAACCAATTTAGTATGATGGAGGGGGTGCCTAGAAAGCCTTTCCAAGTCCCCAAACATCTCCCCCAGTAGCTTATTACCAATGCTTCCAATTTCATCATTAGGGAGTCATTCCTTTGGCTTAAACATTGCCCTTTCTGTGCTCCTCTTTTGAAAAGTCAGTACCAGTAGGAAGGAACACATTTAGTCTCTAGCATATCAGATCTCTTACCTCCTTTACTGGAAGGACCCAGGTCAACATGAAGTTACTAGGAGTCTAGGGATAAGGGAGAGGTGGCAAAAAGGGGAGGGGGAAGACATCAAAAGAAGACAAAGTTCAAGCCAGCTCAGCCCAGCATGAGACCATATCCTTTTGGGAAACTTTTCCAGACAAGTATATTCCATTGGCTTTTGTTGGGAAGACTAAAGGAGAAGTGAGAACAGTAGTGCTACAGTGTAAAGGGTTCACTGCACAAAGAGACTTTGAAGAAAACAGAAGAGGGGGAGGAATATTTGAAAGGCTCCATTTCCTATGAAAATGTATTGATTCAAATATATTCCTGGCACCAGAGACTATGGCTGTTTCTTCTTTCTTCCCTCTGTAGTTCAACACTTGAGAACACCCCAACAATGGATGAAGAGATTTAGAAGACCAGTCCTAGGTCATAGTCTGATCATAGTATCAATTCACTGGTCTGAGAAGCTTTGGTCTGAGATCAGCCCTGCCTCACATTGGTCCTAAAAATTGGGAAGATTTTAAACCCATTATACAGGTGAACAGATTAAGACATAGGCACTTTTCTGCCAAAGTCAGTGATGGAGGCATATGAGAGTGAGGTCATCCTCTGAGGTTTTGATACTAATCATCTCTTACAAAACACTTCTACACCACTGGTCCCTGCAAAGGTAGATAGGACAGACATCACTATTCTTATTTAACAGATGAAAAAACTGAGGCAAAGAGCATTTAGGCAATTTGACTCAAGTCACTGAGAAAGCTATTGGCAAAATCAGGGCTGGAGATAGACTGAAGGTAGTGTCATTATTCCCTTGTAGGGTCCACAGAAGGGAAGGAATTAGAGTATATTTGTACAGTAAGTGGCACTATATAAATTGTACCACCTACCTTTCCCTATCAGTGCATATACTACATTGTGATGTGTTGGTTCATTTTGCTCAATCGCATTTTTTTCTCTTTTATTCTTTGTTATAAGACATGACTACCTGGAAAAGGAAGGGGGAGGGATATATTTGGAAATGGTGATATAAAACAAAAACTATTAATTAAAAATTGTTAGAGTTGACTATTCAAGAGAGCTACAAGGGCCATATATATAAATGAACCAATGTGGGAAGCCGTGTGAATGAAATAAGTAAATGAACACCATGTTACAATTCTGTGAAAGAAGAAGAGTCATCTAGAATGGGTGAGATGGGATAGGGTGAGAGAGGATGCACAGTCTGGGAAAAGATGGCCTAACAACTGGACAGACCAGGTGGTTCCTAGGTAGTAGGATTTAAAAGGCACTTAGAAGCCTTCTCTGCCATGTTGTCATTGTTTAGTCACGTCTGACTCTTTGTGATCCCATGGGGTTTTCTTGGCAAAGATACTAGAGTGGTTTGTAATTTCCTTCTCCAGTGGATTAGGCAAGTAGAGGTTAAGTGACTTGTCTAGGGCTACAGAGCTAGTGAGTAACTGAAGCTGGATTCGAACTCAGGTCTTCCTGATTCCAGGCCCAATGCTCTATCCACTGAGCCATCTAGCTGCTCCCCCGATACCCCAACCCAAACTAAAAATATCTTCCCTGACCTCTTGACATGGATTCCAAAAAGTCTACCATTGGGGATTTATTTCTTTGGGTTGTGGAACCCTAATTAAGGAGGGCAGGCATAGGTGGGGTAATACATTAGGATACTTCTAGATGGCCATGAATTCTGGCACTTGTGGAAAGCAATAAGAGGAGCACTGAAGAGAAACTTCTGACTTCATAGCTTTGTCTGGGGAAGATAATTTTTTCTGAGGAGGCTTTGGTGGCTGGGATGGAGTGGAGCCAGGAGAAGACGACCCATCAGTCTAGGCAGGCTTCCTGAAGGAGGTGAAATTTCTGAAGCTGCCTGAAGGATGGAAGGGAAAGCTATACAACTTGGCTTCATCTCTCTTTGCTATGGATAGAGATTTCTGGTTTGAAGGGTGAGCTAAATTTAATAAAGGAATCCCAATTCTAGCTCACCTCCAATAAAACTTTCAACAAGCACCTTGAGAAGGAAAGGAGGATCTCCTTCTTTCATGGGAATACTAGGGAATCTCTCAAGGGTCATTTTGCGCATGATGGAGACTAAACAGATCTGTTGTAAGAAACCTTATCCTATTCCTTTTTCCTTTTTATCCTGCTCCTGCTCAGCCCAGCCCCACACTTCCACAAGGCTTTGATCTAGGACTCATTTGGGCCCCTCCCGATCGACATTTCGCCCTCCCTCTCTCTTAAGTTGGGCTTCCTGGGGCAGCCACCACTGCTCTCCCATTTTCTTTCTTTGTTCCTCCTCTTATCCTAGAATGGTGCTGAGTAGAGAGGTAATTGCCAATCAAAACATATCAGCCAAAACACAGAGGCACAGAAGGGGACTAGATTAGACAAGCAGCTCGGGAATGTGTGTTCTTTGCCTCACCCGGGAGGAAGAGCAGAAAATGGCTTCCATGATTTCCAACAGCCTACATGAGAATTGTGACTCCTATGACCTTCTCCCAGTAAGAATGCCAAGGAGATGTCTGGCCTTTGTCAAGGTCACAGCAAAACGCCCTGAAGGCAAAGCACTCCAGGAAATGTGGGATTTGGTTTGTGGCCATGTAGGCCAGCCCGAGATAATAAGACATACAGCGGACTATTAAAGACTATTGACTCCACCCCACTCATTTGCAAATGAGGATTTCAAAGCCCAGAAAGGTGATTTTTTTTCAAGGTCACATGTGAATGGAGCCATGTTGTTGTTCAGTTGTGTCTGACTCTTCATGACATTTTGGGGGGTTTTCTTGACAAAGATACTGACGTGGTTTACCATTTCCTTCTCCAGTTCATTTTACAGATGGGGTAAATGAGAGTTAAGTGACTTGCCCAGGGTCACACAGGTAGTAAGTTTCTGAAGTCAAATTTGAACTCAGGTCTTCCTGATTCCAGGCCTGGCCTTATATCCACCACACCACCTGGCTGCCCCTGAATGGAGCCATAGGACAATAGATTATCACATTCTTTCCATTAGCAATGATGGTGTTGATTTGATTATTATTCCCAGAGTAATAGCAAGAGATGGGAAGATAGCAGTAAGACAGGTGATAAAGCATCCATGCCTTGGTTGTTGGAGATTTGAAGAATGGTCTTGGCCCTCTAGATAATGGTGTTTTGAGGTAAGTTCACTCAGCCACCAATCAGGACAACTAAGCCGCATGGCAGAGTACCAAAGATCAGTGGATTAACGCCACCACTGCCACTACCACCCTGGAATGAGGAGACATGGTCTCCAGAGGTCCAATAGGGAAGGTCATTATACTCAGAGGAAAGAATGGGAGTCAGTGGCAGAGCAGATGGCAAGATGCCCATGCTAGTAAGGTCCTTGTATACTGATAGATGAATAGATGGGAACAAATAAGATGGAATTTTGCACACCTTAAAGTACTAAATAAATGCAAGCTATTATTAATTGGCACAATTACCAATGTAACTATTGACCCAGAGCTGAAGATTAAGATTCACCTGGATCAGGATCAACTTTAGGGATGTCTCACCCAAATCTTTGTTGGCTCTTGATCCAACCGAGGCATCCTTCTATGAATATCAGACTTTGGCTTCTATCTATATCTTTACAAAAATGGTAAAGAGTCATTAGCTCCCATGCAAACAAACAGCCTTTAGCATCAGATACAGGACAGGCCTTATTTAGCCTGACTGAAAACACAAAGGACTAGCACTCAAGCCCACAAACAATGAAAGTCACTCTCTTTTCCTGTGCAATAGGCCCCACTTCCTGGTATAGACCTATACTGTCCTTCAGACAATTATAGTACTTTTCTTAAGTTTTAAGTTCTCCTACGAGGGGAAAGCACTGGGGAGTAACAGAATCGTAGAACCTTAGAATGGAAAGGTCCTCAGGAGCCATGTAACCAACCCTGTATGTGAACAAGAACCTTCTTTTAACATATGTATGACAGGTGGTTATCCCAACTTAACTTGAAGTCCTCTAGAGAACAGTGGTCCACTTCCTCCTGGGGCATCCCTTTCCAATTTTGGATGGCTCTAATTGTTAGGAAGGGCAGCTAGGCGGTCCTACAGTGCACAGAGCACCGGGCTGGAGTCAGAAAGACTCATCTTCCTGCGTTCAAATCTCCTCTCAGACACTTACTAGCTGTATGACCCTGAGCAAGTCACTTAACCCTCAGTTTCCTCATCTGTAAAATGAGCTAGAGAAGGAAATGGCAAACCAGTCCAGTATCTTTACCAAGAAAACCCCAAAAAGGGTCATGAAGCATTGGACATGACTCAATAACAATAACAACAACAACAAATTGTTAGGAAATTTTTCCTTAGATTTAGCCCAAGTTTGCCTCTTTGCAGCCTCTACCCATTGCTCCCACTTCTGCCTCCTGGATCAATGTATAACAATTCTAATCTTTCCATGTGACAGCCCAACCCCAAATATTCCCCCTTAATCTTCCTTTTCCAGGCTAAACTAAACTAATCCCCAGCTCCTGCAACCAATCATCATATGACATGAATTCAAGGTCCTCCACCATCATGGTCACCCTCCTTTATACACTCTCCAACTTCTTCCTGTCCTTCCTAAAATGTGGCCTCCTGAAGTAAGCATTCCTGTTTCCAGCATTTCACTTGTGGACCTATAGAGTTCTGAGTCAAGATCATAGACCTGGGACTGAAAAGGACTTCAGAGACCAATAGGCCCAGAGAGATGAAGTGATTTGTCTGAGGTCACACAGGAGCTAATAATCATCAGGGATGGAATTTGAACTTGGGTCCTTCAATTCTAGAGCAGGTGGTTTTTCCATTGTTGGTTGTTGTCCTTTGTACTCATAGAGGACCAATGATATCACAATGTTGGGGTCAAAGTACAGTGTGTCTGACTGTGGTTGATCAAACCAATATGAGCTTGGAAGACTCTACCACAGGTCAGGCACATATAATCCATGTGAACATTTGGAGTGGAGATGTCTCTGAATTTTTTCACTGTACCACTTTGACAAAAACACTCAATCCGTGTCCTTGGATCCTACTGCTTAAAGTAGAAAAATTATTTCAGATATTTAGGGGGAAGGGAGAGAATTGGACCAAGATTTAATAGAAATGTTTTTGGATTCAATTTCAGATAATCAGAAAATTCCATTACCCAGAAGCTCCTTCCCTCAAGCATCTAAATAATTGAAGTTCTACTATATTCTTATGCATTTCCAATGTTGAAAGCAAGTGTTTGGCTCATTAAGATGAATATGGGTATAGTATAAGGAGTACCTTGGCCTGGGCACACCCGGAGGGTTTAGGAGGGAAGGGCCCCCACAATTCCTTTTTTTAGTGCCCATTCAAAGAAAAGAGGGCTGGATAGCCTGGTGTCTGTCAGAGACCTCACAGCACCATTCCTCTTACTGAGGGAAAGCCTCACCACAAATTGCATCTCTCCCACCCAAGGAACGGCCTTTTTATTTTTTTCCTCTAAGGGGACACTCCCTTAGCTGGTACTGCCTCCCCCCTCTCCCACCAGCCCCTAAATGCTAACTCCCGTGGACACAAACAGGACAAGCCAAAACTCTAGAAAAACAAGCCCAGGCTATCTTGGGCCCTTTGAGATGGTTAGTTTGTCCGGAAAGGGAGGTCCGTCTTGTCAGATTTGTTTCCCACTGAAACTTACTGCTTCATAAAATCTTAGAATCATAGCATGATGAGAGCTGAAAGGTGCTACAGTTAAGATGAAAAGAGAAGGGCTGGTCACACAGGACTGCAGAAGTTCATCTGGTTCTTAGTGGATTCTCCATGGGTTCTCAAATCTTCAGATTAAGAAACCCAATTTTATCAGTTCATCCCAGGGGGCTCAACCTCTGGGGAATCAGTTTGCCCTATCCAGACTGACTCGAAAGGGATTTATAAATGAGAGTGCTAGTCTAGAATTGGAGATGCTGCTAGCAAGATAAAGGTTACCTCAAAGACTCAAAAACTGTGATCAAAGCAATGACTAACCATGATCCCAGAGGACCAATGATGATCTGTGCTGCTCACCTCCTGATGGAACAGTAACAGATTACAGATGCAGAATGAGCCATATAGTTTTGGTCATGGCCAATGTAGGAATTTATTTTGCTTGACTATGTATACTTATTACAAGGATTTGGGAAGTCCTTCCCTTTCCAATGGAGGTGGCGTGAGAGGGAGAGAAAATAAATGTTTGTGAATTGAAAAATTAAAAAGAATTTTAAAATAAATGAATGAATGAATAAAGGATTCCTCATCATTGGTCCAGGGCACTCCCTCCTAGTGGGTAAATCCCTTAAGGAGTTTAAATTACAGACCAGAAGGTTGCTTGGTAAGCATAGACTAGAGAAGAGGCAGCTGAATATTCTTAAGGGATATTTCCATCAAGCCATGGTAGTTTGATGAACTGTCCATTTTTACCCTGGGGATATTTTTGTCTGGATAACCAGCACCGGGGATTAGAATCAGGACATTCACATCACTGGAAACACATAAGCAAATTCTTATAGCACCCCCTCCTTTGGGAGGAAGAGAGTGAGACAGAGAGAGAGAGACACAGAGAAAGAGAGAGAGGAAGAGAGAGAGAGAAAGAGAAAATAAATAAAAAGACATCTTGGTCATCTGCTCTGAATCTACTCACTCTCCACCTTTTGCTATTCTAAAAATAGTAAATCAAATAAAAACATCAAAACTACTATCAATTGCTTCTGGATATGGGGTGACAATTTGCTATCCTATGATACTATTCATCACTCTCAACTCCCCAAAACAAAACTCACCTTGGTCACCCCCAAAACTTCCTTGATCATCCCTTCCCATATGTGTTATCTCTCTTTGTTAGAATGTAAACTTGTCAAGGGCAAGGCTTATCTATCTTGTATTTATATTCCCTGTGCCTAATACAGCGCTTGGCATATAGTAGATGCTTGATAAATGCTTTTTCTTTCATTCATTTATTCATTCGTTCTTTAAAAAGCCCTTTGGTGAGCTTTAGGAAGTATCCAAGTGATCAGTAGCTGTCTTATAATTTTTTTCTCAAATGGGCCATTTCTTGAAAAGATTTACACAGATAGCTAACCTCAACAATTTACGTTGATTTTGCAAGAAGCCTTTCCCAAACCTCCTTGATCTTAATGTCTTCCCTTTGAGACTACCCCCAATTTATCTCAAATAGATTTATAGGTGTATATATATATATAGGTGTTTCATGTCATGTTCCCCATTAAACTGTGAACTCCTTGAAATCAACAACTGTCTTTTGCTTCTCTTTGTATCCATTCCACTGAGCACAGTGCCTGGTACATTGTAGGTGCTTAATAAATTCTAGTGGACTGATTCTTGTTGGTTTTGATTTCATAGGGAGGCATTCTTTGACCCCAACCCCAAATTTTGTAGTCATGTTTTATTTTAATACCGTTAAGTACCCTTGTTGTTATTCAGTCATTTGGTTGTGTCCAACTCTTCTTGACCCTAGAGACCATAGTGTACATGGGGTTTTCTAGGCAAAGATACTAGAGTGATTTGCCATTTCTTTCTCCAGTAGATTAAGGCAAACAGAGGTTAAGTGACTTGCCCGGGGTCACACAGCTAGTAAATATCTGAAGTTGGATTTGAACTCAGGTCTTCCTGGCTCCAGGCCTAGTGCTCTATCTACTGAGCTATGTAGCTGCCTCTAATAAGTCTCATACCTGCCCCAATAAAAATCCTAATCTGATGCCTCATGGTGAGATGGAAATTAAATTATTTGAATTTTCAAAGTGTATGCCAGAGGAATGCAGGCTCTGGCAGACCCTACCAAGTAGGAAAGACGTTGAGTGCAGGTCTGGTGATAGACCAATTATTTATCATCCAAAAGACTAGCCTAACTAAGTGAACAGAGGTTTCACCACCACATTGACTGAAAATGTGATGAATTGTTTTGACCTCATAACTCCTAAAGATCATCTACTAAATTATGGGCAGGAGTTCTTAACCTGGTGTCTGTGGGCTTGGCTTATTTTTTTTAATATTTTGATAATTGTATTTCAATATAATTGGTTTCTTTTGTAATCCTATGTGTTTTATTTTATGCATTTAAAAACTTTATTCTATGAAGAGGTCTATAGGCTTCACTAGACTGCCAAAGAGGTCTATGATACACAAAAAACAGGTTAAGAATCCCTATTTTAGTGGGACTGCCTATAATCTGTTAGTCAAGGGAGTATACACAGTGATCAAATTCTAAGTTCTTGAAATACTAAGAAATTCCCCCATGCAATAAAAATAGAAGAGGCTTTTAAAATCTCCTAGTACAACTTCCTCATTTTATAGCTGAAGATGGATCCCTGAAAACTGAAGCGGCTTCCCTGAGGTCACACAGCTAGTTACTGTCAGGGGTGGGACTAGAACCTTGGTTACCTGATTATCAATCTAGGATGCCGACTGCCCATTTCTTTTTGCCACCTTCCCCTACGTCCCTGTATAGGTCCCTGGATATAAGGGGTGTTTGTTCATGGCCCCACTTCTAGACCCCAAAAGCAAACCATTCCCAACATGAATTCTACTATCAGTAGTTATTGTGAGATTCAATTTGATACACATTTATTAAGCACCTACTATGTGCAAAGTACTGTGTTAGGTACCAGGGATATGAAAATAAAAATGATGGAGTCTTTGCCCTCAGGGACTTTTCATTCTCTTGTTTGCTGGGATGAGAATGAGGATAGGGAGGTTAAAATATGGCTTGTACACAGATAAATATCCCACAAAAGAAGCCTCGTGGGGTAGTAAATAGTGTGAATGACTTACAGTTGGGATGCACATCCTGGTTTTGACATATCAGCTGTGTGACCCTAGGCAAATCACTTAATCTCTTAGTTTCAATTTACTAATCTATAATATGGGGATAATAACACCTGTAATACCTACCTCTCAGGATTCTTATAAGGCTCAAATGAGATGTATGGAAGGTGTTTTGTAAAGTTTAAATCATCATATAAATATTAGTTGTTATCATTACAAAGGTAGGGTATCATGGAGCAAAGGAACTATCCATATGAAAAGGCAAAGGGAAATTTTAGGAAGTAGAAAACATTTCAGATATGGAGATCAGGGAAGGCCTCCCAAAGGAGGCAAATGAACTAAGCTTTAAAGAAAGAGAAGGGTTCTTAAAATTTTCAATTCATATTCTAGCTGTTGAGGCCTGCTCAAATGCATGTAGGCACTGAGATGGCATGTTGGCTTTGGGCAAGATCCAGTAGACTATATTGTGTTGCATTTAAAAATTTTTTGTTAAACATTTTCCAAATACATCTTAATCTGGTTCTGTTATTCTGGAGTTTTGCAGCCTGAAAATAGCCCTGGGGCATGAGTTTGATGTTTCTGGTCTAATCTAACTAGAGCATAGAGTGCTCCATTACATAGAGTAATGTGGGGTGGAGGAGAGAAGCCTTGAAAGGTAGGGAAAAGTCAGATTCTAGAGGGCCTTAAATGCAGACTAAATAGTTCATATTTCATCTGTAAGGCAATAGAGAACCACAGAAGGTTTTTGAGCAAGGGAGTAATACGTCTGGACCTATACATTAGAAAGATTAGCGGGAAAAAAAGAAAGATTATTTAGGGTAGCTGTGTGTGATTCATAGGAAAGGGGAGAGGTTGCAGGGAAGGATGCATAGGAAGGAAGATGAGTTTGGAGGGTAGAGACAAGCAGACAGATGCAAGAGATGTAGTGGAGGAAGAATTAAGAGAAATTGGCAAATGATTGGATGCTAGAGGTGAAAAACAAGAAAGTGTCATCAGAGATGACAGCATAAGAGTGCCAGCAATAGATAAAAGGAAATTGGAAAGAGGAGTGGGTTTAGGTAAGATGAAGAGAGGAGGGAAGTGACTAAAGGCTATGAGGCCATATTCCAATCCCCTTGACCAAACTGCATCTCCACAGTAATGCTTTCAATAAAACAAATGCATCTATGGTCAAATTCATTGGCTCTAGTTTTCCTTACTGCTTTTTTATACATTTTGTGTCAACTCTTGAATGATCTAGGAAGTGATTCATGTGATTTCCATGAGACATTGGGTTTGATTATCGAGGAAGGTGACTCTCAATATTCCTTGGAAGTTTCCAGCACTGGTAACAAAGACAGCACCAATTGTATCTAATCGTAGCTTGGTGATGATTATTTCCCACTTTGTATCTCTGTTCATGATGATCATGAATCCACCTAAGTGGTTTATTGACAAGTTCCCAATTTTCTCTATCTCTTTTTGTTCCATGAATCTTTTCTATTTCTTGGGACCTAAAAAATATTCAGACATCTTAACTGACTTCTTAAGTCCTTTTACTTTTACCTTTATGGATTAAAGTGCCATAATGAAGTCACCTGCCAAGGACCTTAGTGAAATTCACTATGTGGACCATCATTCCCTCAGGTTGTAATGGAGCCAGCTTTAACGCATAGGGAAGGCAAGTGAGTTAGTTGACTATGTTGTGCAATTTGATGGGGACCCCCCCAAAACAACAATCATCCTCACCTATTTGTTGCAGTATTCCATGGTGTTAATAGACCATAATTTGCTTTATTATTCCCCTCTTGTGTGAATCATTTTCAGATTCATGACTAGGACAAGTAGACTAGGGTTTTGCCCCAGGGCAATGAAATTTAGAAGACATTAATAGCAGTTAGACTCTTTTAGCTGTGTAGAAATTGAGCTTAGTACCTAGCAAGCAAGAATAATTTGTGAAAATAGGAAGCTAAGGCATAATGAGGGCTTCCTTATTCCAAATCCTGAGTGAGAAACAGCCTCCCCCAACTTTGTGGCCCAATCTCCATCCACAGGGGATGGTGACCCAAGGTCCCTCTTTCTCCCCCAACCCCCAACAACCAAAACTGTCTTTAAAAGTTCATTTAAGTACACTTCTCACGTTGCTTGTTCCCCATCATAGCTTGTGAAGCTTAGCCTAACCTAAGCCAAAAAAAGCTACTTATAATTTTGTTTGAATTGTTTGTAATTTTTTTAACGATTATAAACAGTTCTTCCAGTAACATATTTGTGCAATTTACCTTTTTTCCTCTGGGATTATGTCCATGAGGCATATTCCCAGAAGTGGAATTATCATGTCAAAAATATCAACAGTTGTATGCTTCTTATTACACATTGCTGGTGGCTTCCGAGAAAAACTGAAGCACCTCTCCACTCATTTTTATTTAAATCATTTAAATTTAATTTTGCTTCAGTTGTTTCATGGGTATCTCACAGTACTTTACAGCTGTTTTAACTTGGGGATTTTTTTAATTGCTAGTGAAATCGTGTGCTTTTCCACATGCTGATTGCTAATCTGTTCCCTTCCATGGAAACTGTTCATATCTTCTTGATTCAAATAGAACCAGGTGATAGTGACACTACATAGTTCCTTATCAGTTATGGCAATTATATAATTTTTCCCATTCAATTTCTTTCCTTTTTTATAACACTTTTACCTTATTATGTATCTTGGTCATTTCCTTAGGGCTTATCTGTGAAGTCATGGACAAATTCCAACAATAATGATGATGATAACTGACATTTGCACAGTGCTTGAAAGGTTTACAAGGCATTTTATGTATATTATCTTATTTGAACTTTACAATAACACAATGCAAAATTGTGTTATTATTTCTGTTTTACAAATGAAAAACTGAGGCTCAGAGACATTAAGTGACATGTGTAGGCTACCACAGCTAGTAAGGGAGGATTCAAACCCAAGGCTTCCTGACACCAACCTCAGTACTCTACCCACTAGCCCAAGCTGCCTCTCTTATATGTATTATTGGAAGGAGTTCCCACGCCAAAAGCTCCCCACAATGACAAAATCACAAATCCATCATATATTTGTATATATTTCAATATTCAAAATTTCATTTTCATATTTTCCAATGTTAATTTTATCTAACAGTAATAGATATTATTTATATAATGTTTTAAGGTTTGTAAAGCACTTTACAAACATTATTTCATTTTATACTCATAACAACCATAGGAAATAGTTTTTATTGTTACCCCCATTTTACAGCAGGGAAACTGAGGCAGACAGTTAAGTGACTAGCCCAGGGGCTCACAGCTTTTAAGCATCTAGGCTAGATTTGAACTCAGTTCTTCCTGACTCTAGGTTCAACACTCTTTGTCTTGCACCACCTAGTCTACTGATATCCTTCCATTCATTTAAGTCAGAAAATGATATCTCCTTCATAGTTTTTTTCTCCTAGTTCTTAGAATTATTTTTTTCTTAAGTGTTAAACTCTGGTTTGTTGTTTTATAGGCTGTGAGGTCTGGATCCAAGCTAATTTTTCTCTATCTGTTAACTAACCATACTAATAAACACTTATTGCTTCTGCTGCAAAACTTGGTAGGGTAAGGTCACGGTTGTTATATTTTAAAATAGTAGCTGGTGTAGTAGGTATAGAGATGGGCTGGGAGTTAGGAAGATTTGAGTTCAATTCAGGCTCTGAACATGATTTTCTTTATGCTGTCTCACGACTCCGGGCAAGTCACTTAACCTCTCAGTTCTGTACCCTACCCCAACCCCGCCCCCCATGAGTCTAAGACTATAAATCGAAGAACACTTACTGATCTGCTTTGGTAGAGTGAATGTCCTCTCTGGGAGTTCCCTACACTAATGAAATCATAGGTAAAGGCAGGTTTATTCCTCCAGATAACTTTTTCATTATCCATTTTTCAAATTATCCCATAGAGATTTGAATTAGTGTTGCATTAAATCATTTAATACTATGGAAAGTACTCTCCTCTCTATAACACTGAGTCATTCTAGCTAGAAGAAAATATTGTCTCACTCTATATAGTTTCTTTATTTTTCCCATTAAGGTTTTATATTTTTCTTTGAATAAACATCTTGTATCTCAAGCAAAATTAATGCCCAAGATTTACTGTTTTTTTTACAACTTTGTGTACCATCATTCCCTCAGGTTGTGATGGGGCCAGCTTTAATGCATGGATAAGATAGATGAGCTAGTTGACTGTGTTGTGCAATTTTAAGGGGGATTCCCCCTCAAAATAATCATCCTCACCTACTTGTTGCAGTATTCCACGGTGTTCATAGACCATAATTTGCTTTATCATTCCCCTCTTTCCCTGGGGCTTCAAAGGCTACTAAGTCCAATTCATAAGTACAGTATTCCTAAAAAATAATTTTATATTGTTATGCCTTCTTTCTCATTCCTAGTTTTTATTAATTTGTATGTTTTTGTTCTTTTAATTAGTTGAGCTAAGAGTTTACCAATTTTATTTATAACAAATAGAACTTTTTAATAAATTTTTATTGGTCTTTTATTTTTTTTTTACATCATCACCATTTTTCCCAGTATCACATGAAGGAGATGTGTGTGTGTGTATGTACACACACACACACATACACATATAGATATATATAATATACACACACATACACATGTATAGATCCCATATAACAAATAATATTTTTAAAGAAAAAATTTTTAAAAGAAGAGGAAAAATTTAACACAACTGATCAAAACATTGAAGAAGCCAAAAACATGTGTAACATGCAACACTTGAGGACTTCTCCCCTTGCACAAAGGAGTGGATTGGGAGTGCCCATACTGCAATTTGTAATTCATAAATTTAATAAATTATTATTATTATTAACTTGGAGAGACAATTTTCAGTAGAAAGTAGGCTCACTGAGGATGAGGACTGTTTCATTTTTATAGGAATAGGGCCTGGATTTGTGATTTCATTCATATGGGGAATTCCTAGGTGAGGAAATTCCCTCCACCAGGTCAGATCAAAACTTTTCCTGCAATTTACAGTTTTAGAGAGTTGCCTAGAACACTGAGAAGTAAAATGACTTGCCCAAGGTCACACAGATGGTCTGTGTCAGAGGTAGAGCTTGAACTAGGTCTTCCATGTTGCCAAGGCAAGGTCTCTGTCCATTAGGTCATGCTGCTTCTCAGTGAGGAGAAGGGAAGAGATGAGACGAGATCTCTATGAGACACCTCTGACTCACATAGAAAGTTAAGTTACAAAATAAGGCAATAGATGATAAGAACCAAATAAAGGGTGCAGATAAGCACTAGAAAGTTCAAAGAAGTGAGAAATCTAGCTATAAATCTGGATATGAGCTGCCTTATCAGGATAGTCTTCATAGAGAAGGGGCGACTTTATCAGGGCTCTGAAGAATGAGTAGGATTTGGATGAGCAGAGAGGAAGAGGAAGGACACTGTAGATGGGCTGGAACAACATGAGCCAAAGGCTCATGAAAGTCAAGAATGGACATGATATACGCAGGAGGCAATCTATTATAGGGCTATCCTGAGGCCCAGGAAGCAACTGGAGTGTTTATCCTGTGAAGTCTCCTGGGCTTTCCATGGCCAGCATTAGTGACTATATAGGTAGCCTGGGGAAGCCCAGTTTGCCAACTGAGAGAACACCAGTCATTACATTTGCTGTTGTTCAATCGTGTCCAACTCTTCATGACCCCATTTGGGGATTTTCTTAGCAAACATATTAGAGTGGTTTGCCATTTCCTTCTCCAGCTCATTTGACAGATGAGGAAACTGAAGCAAACACGGTTAAGTGGCTTGTCCAGGGTCACATAGCTAGTAAGTGTCTGAGGCCAGATTTGAACTGAGGAAGATTAGTCTTCCTGATTCCAAGCCCAGTGCTCTATCCACTGCACCATCTAGTTTTCCAGTCATTACATATAGAGAACATAAATAATGTATTCATGGTTAACTTGAGTTTATTAAGAATAATAATAACAATAACAGCAACTTTTAAGAATCAAAATCACAAAAGACCCAAGAAAAATGGAAAGATATATGATGGATGTAAGGATAGGAATAAGGACTGGACCTGTGCTTCTTACCAGGAGAGGAAACTCCCTCTTCCAATGTAGATCAGTGCTTTCTCTGCAAATTACATTCTTGGACAGTTCCCTAGAATAGTGGTGTCAAACTCAAATAGCAACAAGGGTCACTAACTCATACATAAGTATCCCTGCAGACCACATATCGGCTTAGAAAATCACGTTTACATATTTATTTATTGATGCATCAACACATCAAAATCAGATAGGAACTGAACATCAGTCTGTTTTAGACCTGGGACTTTCAGACCTGGGAGTACTATAGGCCACAGGTGGCCAGAGGGCCAGCATGCATTTTGGACACCTCTGACCTAGAGCACTGAGAGGTGAACCCAAAGTTACACAGCAGGTCTGTGTTAGAAGCAGTGCTTGAGCCAAGGCTTTGCTTTGAAGTTAATTTTTTTATTTGCCATGCCATGCTATACCATATTAACAGTGATGACTTTTGCATGAGTAGCAGAATAAATGGTATCACCAAGGACACGTAGAACCAGAAAAGGAGATGGATGAGTCATGTAGTGGGAGCCAAAGATGACAGATGTACAATCAGACTGCTGCACTGGGACCCAAGAGACATGAACAGACCAAGAGGAAGACCTCTAGCATGTTATGCACTCGAGCCGTAGAGGATTTCTGGGAAGACATGGACAATCATTGCACAGGATGAGAAGGATAGGTTGTAATCCAAATTAATGGAGGGAATTACCCATATTGTTGGGATTACAGATCCCTCTAATTATCAAAAAAGAATAGTAACAAATAATAATAGTTCACACTTATACATTTAAATATTTATAAAGCACTTTCTTTGCTGCTACCCTGTGAGGCAGGCAGTGCAGGTTTGATAATCCCCCATTTTATAGATGAGAAAACTTAGGTCCTCAGAGAGATTGAGTAATCTGCCTGTGGTCACCCAGCTAGAAAATGTCACAACCATGACTTGAACCCCCGTGCTCTGACTCAGTAGTAGACACAGACAGTAGATAGAGCACTGGCTCTTGAGTCAGAAGACCTAGGTTCAAATCTCTTCTCTGATGCTTACTACCTGTATGACCTTGGGTGAGTCACTTAACCTTCATGGGCCTCAGTTGTCTCATTAATAAAAGGGGCAGAGAAGGATTTGGACTACATGGTCCATGTGGTCCTAAATCTATGATACTATGACTCCAACACCAGAGATTATTCTGCCATACCACATTGCCTTCCAGTAAAAGCCCTCTCCTTTCCTCAGAACTTCTACTTTGTACCCACTGTGTATCAGTCACTTTCCCCTGGGGATTTATCTTGCCTAGGGACTTTGAGTGACCCAGAGGCCTAGGGTGATTCCAAAGGCATCCAAAAGAAGGAGTTCACAATCATTTCAACCTGTAAGTAATCAGATGGCTATAGCACTCTAGAAGGTAATCAGAAGGGGTAAGTCCCTAAATAATCAGATGGGTAACAGTAGGAAACAATAAGAGATATCTGTGGACACATCCCAGTGTTCTGCACCCATTAGCTACTAGTCACTATTTCTTGAATTGAATTAAGCTCAACTCAGTTCACTTGAATCAGGGATCAGAGTTTATAAAATGACAGGAACAGGTGCCCATCTACACTGATTGCCTCTACCTTCCTACCTGCTTATTAAGCAGCTAAGTGCCTACAGACTGTTGGCAGAGCAGCAATTTATAATCTGTATCCACTCACTGAGATGAGAGCCTCCTCTACCAGCACGCAATGCAAGCTGAACAGGATGGAGGATGGAGCCAAGGGGGTAAATCCCTCTTCTCCCAGAAGGTATCCAATGATATCAGTTCTCCCATCTGCAGTGGAGCTGTAAGAGTGAGACGTGGCAGGTTATGCCCCTTTATCTTAGTAGGGGAGGGATAAGGTGTCCTATTAAGCTTTCCTAAACAAGAGAGTCAGTGCTTAAAAGGATAGGGATGTATGCTGGCTTGTGTATCATTTAACTAAAGAAATAAGGAAGGATTACTTTCGCTTGTGACACAAAATTCCTATTTGAAAGGAACTCTATTGGTTTTTCTTTATGTCCTTCATGCTTAGCACTGTGCCTGGTACTTAAAGCATGTTCATTCATTAATTGAAGTCAGTTAAGCTACTACAACGAGCCAAGCACTGTGCTAACTGCTAGAGAAACAAAAAGAAGTAAAAGACAGTCCCTACCCTCAGGGAGTTTACAATCGATTGAGGGAGAAAACATGCAAACAAATATAGACAAAGCAAGCTATATACAGGATAAATAGGAAATAATTAACAGAGCCAAGGCATTAGAACTATGATGGTTTGGAGAAGGCTTCCTGTAGAAAGTAGGATTTTAGTTGGGACTTAAAGGAAGCCGTAGAAATCTGTAGTCAGAGTAGAGCAGAGCATTCTAGGCATGGGAGACAGAGAAAATGCCTGAAGTCAAGAGATGGTGTCTTCTTCATGGAACAGCTAGGAGGTCTCTGGGGGAGATATGTTGGAAACTCTAGCTTTTCAGTCTCTAAGAATGTGTCTGTTTCTCAGACTGATGAGTTTGTTTAGTGAAAAACCCAAAATGGTGTTGAGAGGAATAAAAGGTAACGTGCCAGAGCAAAAGTCTCAAAAACACAGATTCTTGGGCAATGCTCGGATTGTCTGCCCTCAATATACAAAACAGAGGAAGATGAACTAGTATTCTGGGACAATATTTCCTTCATTTGACAGAGTGCATGTTGAGGAGTAAGGTGTAAGAGAACTGGAAAGGAAGGAGGGGCCTCAATTACAAAGGATTTTGAATGCCAAACAGAGCATTCAATATGATCCTAGAAGTAACAGGAATTCATTGGAGTTTATTGAATAGGGCAGGGGAGGCAGGGTGCCTAGGGATGTGGCCAGAGTGAATGACATGATCAGACCTGCACTTTAGGAAAATCACCTTAGTGAATGAATGGAGGATGGACTGGCGTGGAGGGCCAACTACCCTGATCCTTGGTATGGGACTGTTTTAACTCAAATGAAAATTTTTAGCTGAGTCTGGTCACCCTCTTGTGTAGATGAAGCCTTGGTAGCAGGATAGTGTCAGGCCTTTCTGGAAAAAAAAAGTAGCATGTCATCTTACTACTTCCATGCCCTACCCCCAACTTCAGTAGTTACAAAGATGCTGGCCTGCAGACTGCACCTATATGCCATCTGCTGAATGTCTGTGTTTATCAGCAGCCAGCAGGAATCCTAAACATTTTGACCACCTACGTGCAGCCTAAGTGAACGTTAGCATAATCAAGGGGACAGAAAGGCTGAAGTTACTGCTGATTATCCTTTTTTTTTTTTTTTTAGTGAGGCAGTCAGGGTTAAGTGACTTGCCCAGGGTCACACAGTCAAGTGTTAAGTGTCTAAGGCCAAATTTGAACTCAGGTCCTCTTGACTCCAAGGCCAGAGCTCTATCCACTGTACCACCCAGCTGCCCCTGATTATCCTAACCAAGGCATAAGCATCTCTCCCATTCTGAGGCTGCCTATAGGGAGAGCCCAAGCCTCTGAATTGGTGTTCCTAATTTGACCTTTCATGGTGGTTATAGAACTGATTGTGTTTGAAGGAAGGAGAGAATAAGAGCCAAATATGAAACATTATCTTCTTCACAGGGCTGTGTAACTCCGGAGATTCTGGTTATTCAAGATACTTCCTATGTGTCTATTTGAGTTTTCCTATAATTTGTGTGTGGGGGCAGCTAATGAGGATAGAGCGCTGGGCCCAGAATCAGGAAGACCTGAATTCAAATTTGGCCTCAGACACTTATTATCTGTGTGACCCTGGGTAAGTCACTTAATCTTGTTTGCCTCGGTTTCCTTATCTGTAAAATGAGCTACAGAAGGAAATGGCAAACCACTCTAGTATCTTTGCCAAGATGATGTCCTACATGGCATCATGAAGAGTTGGATATGACTGAAAACAGCTAAACAACAATAACATAATGTGTGTCCCCCTAAAAAAGTTCTTGTATATTGGAATATGCTACAAGCCACCTGAGACTACAGAGAAAAAGTATACCAAAGGGCTGGGCCCTGTTGCCCTTTCACAATTATCTACTAGGTGCCTACTCTATGCACCTTAACCCTGTACTAATGACCCACTCCAATGTCTCACTGCCATGTGGAGGTGACTGAAATTTTGAAGGCTATGCTAATAGAATGTTTGCTCCGGTAGGTGCTTATAAAACAGAAAAGGCTTTGAGTAAAGGCCATCAATAGTGTTATTTGTTTTTCAACCAAGGACCAGTTTTCTCAGGAGGAAAAATTGTCATTATGGTTGGAATTGGTTGTGGCCAGTATATGTGTTTAACTGATCACCCTGTCTCTCCTATTGACCAGGGACCTCTCCAAGAGATAGAGCAATATTTCCCCCATCAGACTGAGAGCTTCCTATAATTTCAGGACTGTATCTCCTTCATCAGAGTAAGAATTTCCCAGGAGTAGAGACAATCTCTATCCTATTAGATGAAAAATTCCATGTGGATGAAAGCAAGGTAATTGCTGGAATCTATTTGACAATTAGACTGTTCCCTTCACAGTTCCTGGAATGAGCATTATGCTCATTCCCTTATTCAAATCTTTCCTTCTTATGTTCCCTGGGGCCCAGAAGGTCTCTGCTTTCTGAAACACATGCACACACAGCCTCACCAAAGCCTACATTTAATATAAATGTCATCTCAATTCCCATCTGTTCCATCACAAAGCAGATAGAGTACTACTGAGTTCAAATCCCACTTCGAACATTTAGTAACTGGATAACTTTGGGCAAGGTTCTTAATCCCTCTAAACCTCAATTGCCTCATCTATAAAATGGGGATAATAATCATACCTACCTCGCAGGATTATTATAAGGATAAAATAAGACATTGTTTGTAAAGTGCTCTGGCAACTTAATAACTCATTAACTCTTTAAGTTATATAAATGTCAGCTATAATTACTCTATTACAGTTGATTCCAGCGTAATTTACTATTCAGTCATTCACTAATTGCTTCACATATATATGTCTTGTTTCCCAACAAGGCTATAAGCTCTGTGAGGGGAGGCAATTTCACTTTTTTCCACCACAGCATCTAGCAAAGAACTTAGAAAAGAGTAGACATTTGTTTAATTAAATATGCAAATTAGTTATCAAATGAACTGAAGCTACAAAGCTTACACTAAGAAGAATCTTTCAGAATCTTTGGTCCAGGTGCTTGTGATTGGTAGACATGGAGATAAGAACCAGAGAAATTGGCCAGTGGGAAGGGTCAGGTGGGGATAAGATGTCATACCTTAATTTTTTAGCAACTGAGGCATGGGGCTTTGGAACTTGTGACTCCAAAGTAATTCACAGAGAATGGAATCATATCAACACATTCCTGCTACTCTGAACCCTTCTTAGGAGGACATAACTGATCTCTTTTGGAAAAAAGATAAGAGATTCTGAGAGAAGGAAAACAAATTGATGTCACTTTGGCCATGGTTCAAAACTCTATCAAATAAAGGAAATATTGTCCCAGAATACTAGTTTATCTTCCTCTGTTATGTATATTGAGGGCAGACTATCTGAGCATTGCCCAAGAATCTGTGTTTTTTGAGACTTTTCCTCTGGCATGTTACCTTTTATCCCTCTCAAAAACAGCATTTTGGGTTTTTCACTAAACAAACTCATCAGTCTGAGAGACAAACACATTCTTAGAGACTGAAAAGCTGGAGCTTCCAACATACCTCCCCCAGAGGAAGGAACTCAGAGATCTCATTGGAGCTAAGGTTAGAGAGTTGGCTTTGACATCATTTTTAGGAAATTTGCTTTCACTTGGTTCAATCTGGTCAGAATCGAATGCCAACTCAAAGAGAAAAACCAACATGGTATAATTTAATTCCCCAGTTTGGGTTGTTTTCCCCTCTTCTCTGTGCCTGGAGTGTACTAATCCTTTCCCAGCATTCCATCACAATATATGTGTGGGGTGAGAGGATAGCAGGAATATTCCGAAATAGGTTGGTCTTTCTATTCTGTAAACAGCAAATAGCCTTTGAGGGACCAACTCTTATCCTGATACCTCTTTCTCTTTTGTTCCTGTTAGGCCTTGATTTACACAGAGACAAATTAAATTGTCACCAGGTATGGTTTAAGGGGTACCTCAAAAACATAACCCCCTACTCTCACCAAAAAGGCCATCATTACCGATGGTTTATTCCTTTGGCGTGGTAAATAAAAAGAGCCAGTCTCATAGCCAGGAAGACCTGGGTTCAAGTTGTGCCCCTGAAACATACCAGTTATGTGTCCCCTGAGTAAGCTTTTTTACCCCTTAAATCTCTCAGCAACTCTCTAATCTCAGCTGTAGAGAAAGTACCAAACTGCATTGGTGGAGGAAGTTTTCTCAACTGGGAGTTCCCTATACCAGTGAAATCTTAGGTCCAGTCCCCTTCTCTAATTCCTTTCACACTGATCATTGCTTTACCCCTGAGGTTTTCTTTAAAAATATCAATCTTTGGGGCAGCTAGGTGGTGCAAAAGCTAGCACCAGCCCTAGAATCAGGAGGACCTGAGTTCAAATCTGACCTCAGACACTTACTAGTTGTTTGACCCTGGGCAAATCACTTAACCCTGATTGCCTAAAAAAAAAAAAGAAAGAATGAAAGAAAAGAAAATGTGGATCTTCCTGGAGAGAGAAACCCACTGATGAGAGGTGGTATGGTATAGTGCAACGACTTAGAGTCAGAGGCCCTAGGTTCCAATCCTGGCTCTGTTAATTAATAGTCATGTGACCTTAGGCAAGTCACTTAACAATAATAACTGAAACAAATAAACTTACTATGTGCTAAGCACTTTACAATTATTATCTAATTTGAGCCTTGCAACAACCCTGGAAGTTAGGTGCTATGCTTATCCCCATTTTACATTTGAGGAAACTGAGGCAAAGAGAGGCCAATTGACTTTGGTCACATGACTAGTAAGTGTCTGAGGCCACATTTGAACCCAGGTCTTCCTGACTCCAAGCCTGGTGGTCCATTCACTGCGTCACTCCATTAACTTTACTGGGCCTCAGTTCCCTTCTCTAGAGGATCTCTGAGGTCTCTGACGAGCTCCAAAATGGTATGTGGATTATAATTCCAGGCAGATGGTAGCAGAGCAGATAGAGTGCTAGGCCTGGACTCAGGAAGACCTGAGTTTGCATTTGGCCCCACACACTAACTAGCTGTGTGAGCCTGAGCAAGTCAATTAGCCTCTGTTTGCCTCAGTTTCCTCAACTGTAAGATGGAGATCATAATAGCATCTACCTCAGAGAGTAGTTCTGAGGCTCATATAATACAATATTTTTTTTGGCTAGTTAAGTGACTTGCCCAGGGCCACACAGCTAGTAAGTGTTATGTGTCTGAGGCTGGATTTGAACTCAGGTCCTCCTGAATCCAGGGCTGGTGCTCTATCCACTGTGCCACCTAGCTGCCCCTCAATACAATATTTTTAAAAGCCCTTAGGTACAGTACCTGTCAGAAAGTAGATTTTATATAAATGCTTATTCCTTTCACTCCCTTATATATAACAAATCTGTGTGTCTACATACACACACACACACATATAATATGTATCTATACAAACACAGTGACACATAAGCTATGCTCATACTCATTACTGAATACCTCTATATGAATGAGTTTATAATAACTCATAATACATTCATGTAATAAAGGCTTATAAGCTATTTTCTCCTAAACCACCTGGGATGACAAATGGTCCTTCTTAATTTGGGGGTTCAAACCTATGATCTCGTCATATGCCCAATAAGGAATTCCCTGATGAGCAACTGGGCTAAAATTTACAGTCTAAAAGAGTTACCAAAAGTGTTAAGAGATCAAGTAACTTACCCTTATTCACACAGAGAATATGAACCCTGATATTTCTAAATCTAAGGCCTACCCTCTCTCCACCATTTTGCCTTGTCCCACGCAAGTTTTATTGCCCCCATTTCACAGATGAGGGAAACGAAGCACAGAGAGATTAAATGGTTTCCCCATGGTCACATAGCTAGTAAATATCTGGAACACTAACTCAGACCACCCAACTCCAAATGTGCTCTTTTTCCCATTATACTATCCTGACCTATTGTTGACTTCTCCAACAATATGAAAGGACCAGTCGCTTCCAGCCAGGAGGAGATGGAAGAAGAGGAGAAATGGGTCACAGAAAGGGGAGATGGAAATCTCTGAAGACAAGCTTCTCCAGCTTCACAATTTTCTTCCATAGAGTATCCAAGGCTACAGACTGGGATGATGAGGGCGGGCCTAGATTTCCCTGCCTGGTAGTGGCATTCTCTCCTCCTGTTTACATTCCAGCTCTCCTTCTTGGACAGATTAGGGTAGAAGAGGGAATGGGCAATGCAGTGTGGTGTCCCCAGAAAACCCAGGAAGAATCCAGGACTCTAGTTAACAATTGTGCCTATGGAATGCTATCCACCAAGAATTTTGTGTAGGAAGGTAGGAGGATGAGTGTATGTGTGCGCGCGTGTGTGTGTGTGTGTGTGTGTGTGTGTGTGTGTGTGTGTGTGTGTATAAACACATGCAGGATTGTGGATACTGAGACTTCCTGGATTGACTAATGAGGACATGATGATTTTATCAAAACAAGTTACTTATCTAAAACTTCTGCATCTGCCATTCAGACCCCCAACTACACACACACACACACACACACACACACACACAGACTCTCTCTCTCTGCCCCCCCAAGAGCCCCTCATATGAGCCCCCTAACCCTACCCACACACATACACAAATATACACATATTCTACTACCACCCTCCCATATGAACTCCCAACTCTACCACACACATACATACTCTACTACCAGCCCCCGTATGAGTCACCAACCCTACCACATGTACACACACTCTGCTACTAGCCCCTTACTTGAACCCCTCATATAAACATACTCTACTACCATTCCCCCATATGACCTCCGTACCCTAACAGACACACACACACCAAGACACACTCACTCTATCAGCCTTCCATATGTACGCCCAACTCTACCACACACTTACACATATGAGCCCACAACCTACCCCCCATGCACAAACATACACATACTCTACTATCAGCCATCCAATCTCTTCAGTTAATAAGCATATATTGGGTACCTTCTCTGCCCCAAGCACTGTTCCTGGCCCTGGGAATATAAGGGCAAAAATGAGAGTCTTGAGCTAGCTCAAAAAACTTACATTCTATCAGGAAAGAGCATGTTCATATATAATTAGATACAGGGTATATACAAAATAAACACAAAGTCATTGAGGGAGAGGCACTAGCAGCTGTGGGGAAGGGGGTGACATGTGAAGGTGGTATTTGAGATGAGCTTCGAAGGAAGCTCAAGATTCTAAGAGGCAGAGGTGAGGAAGGCAGTGGATTCCAGGCATGGGGAAAGAGCTCATGTATAAACCTGGAGATGGGAGAGAGGATGTCATGTGAGAGGGGCAGGCTGGTCCAAAGAGTTCATGGAGGGAAGCAATGTATGATAAGGCTGGAAAGGTAGGTTGGAGCCAGGTTGTGAAGGACTTTAAATGCCAAACAGATAAATTTATATTTGATCCTAGAGGCAACCAGGAGCCATCGGTGTTTGTTGAGCAAGAGAAAGACATAGTCAGACGTATACTTTAGGAAAATCACTTTGGTAGCTGATTGGAGTGGGGAGAGACTTGAAGCAGGGAAGCCAATTGGGATATTTCAATAGTTCAGGTGAGAAGTGATGAGGATCTGAGCCAAGGTGGTAGCCATTTGAGTAGAGAGAAGGGGACAAATATGAAAGAGGTAGTAGACATAGAATCAATGAGACTTGGGGACTATCCGGATAAGTGGAGTGAGGACGATGCCAAAGTTGCAGACCTAGGTAACTGGAAGGATATTGATACTTTCGATGGAAATGGGACAGTTCAGAAGAAGGGTTGGTTTGGGGAAAACCATATTTGTTTTTGGATATGTAGAGTCTGAGATGCCTATAAGACATCCAGTTTGTAATGTCCCAGAGGCAGATGATAATATGGGACTGAAGCCCAAGAGAGAAACTAGGACTGTATATAAAGATCTGCGAGTCATCCACATAGAGATGATAATTGAACCCACGGGAATTGATGAAATCACCAAGTGAGAGGAGTATGGAGGCAAAAGAGAAGAGGGCCAAGAACAGAGCTTCAGAGCACACTCAGTTAGAAGGCAGGATACAGATGGTGATTCAGGCAAGGAGATGAAGGAGTGGTCACACAGAGGGCAGTGCCAAGGAGATGTTGGTCGATGGTCTTAAATGTTCAATGCACATAGGTTGAGAAAAATGAATTCATTCATTAAAAGGGGGAAATAATGGAGAGGAGAAGGGTTAAATGACTTTTTTCACTTCTTTGTCTTCCTCTCCTTAGCTGAACAGCTGTGCCTGCAGAAGCCTAAACAATGTTTTTCAAAATAGTTCATAATGAGGACATCCCAGTCAGTGCAACTCACGGCCCTGGGATGATCAAAGTTTGGGATCTGAGGTTGAAACTCAGTTCTCAGGCTCTTCTGGGGACTAGGAATGCCATTTGGAAGGGGTTGGGGAGAGAAAAAGAAAAAAGAATGAGGAAACAGGAGGGGGAGGAAAGAGAAAAAGGAAGAAGGAAGGCAAGAAAAGAGAAGGAAGAAGGAGGAAATGAAGAATAAAAAATTAAGATAATCATAGGTTTAGAGTTAAAAAGGGACCATATTAATCATCTTAGCCAACCCCCCTCATTTTATAGATGAGAAAACTTAGGACCCAAAGACTTGCCCAGGTAGCATGTGGCTGTATTTAAACCTAGGTCCTCTGGATCTAAATCCAGAAGTCTTTCCCTTGAACCATACTGACAAGGGGAAACCAAAGAAAGGCAGTAGTAAAAGTAGGATTAAGGAGAGAAGAAAGAAGGGAAAGAAGACAAAATTGGAGGATGAAGAAAATAAAGAGGGGGATGGAAAAGGATGAAGAAAGGGAAAGAGAGAAAAAAAAGGAGGAAGAAAGAAGAAGGAAGGAACAGGGGTTAATGGGAAGAAAAAGGGGGAAAAAAGGTTCCTTTCAGAACCAGTGTTGTGTAATTGTGTTCTTAGCAGCTGGGCTCAAAATCTTGGCCTCTTTAGAACCCAAGGGAGGAGGGGCTGTAGAGGAGTCCTATGGTCATGAAGAGCCCAGCTAATGACTATTACCTCCCAAGATGTTCACCTTAAAGAGAATCAGAATAAATAACAATGACCTTGAATGAATAAATGATAAAATTATTATCAAAAAAATTACTATGTGCCAGGCACTGTGCTAAGCAATGGGAATACAAATGTAAGAAAATAAGATAGTCCCTGCCCTCAACAAGTTTACATTCTTACATTCTTATGAGGAAAAGAAAATACTCAAAGGAGAGGGGTAGGAATGGGGTTCGAGGTCGCATGGTTTGGAAATGAAGGGGAAGTGGCATACAAACTTGGTTCTGGGCAAGATGAGGTGAAAATTCACCTACCAGAGCCCCTATTGCTTTGGGACTTAAATCTTTTTCAGGTGTTTGTGTCTTGTCAGTCTCATAGTCTGAAATCTTCTTGAGGTCACTCATCAGACTGGGCGGTCCCAAGGGACCTGCCCTCAAATATGCTACCCTAGATATAGGGGTCTTATTCTATCAATCTCCGTCCTATTCCTGCTCTCTCCCTTACTCTGTATAGGGCTAACTGTCCTATCTTCTCTCTCACTGTAGGGTTCAGCAATACCTTCAACATGGACACCAAGAGGCCCCGGATCATCCCAGGGTCCAAAGAAGCCTTCTTTGGCTACACTGTGCAGCAACATGAGATTAGTGGGAAGAAGTGGTAAGTGAACAGTCCTGCCCTCTAATTCATCTTTTATGCACCTGCTCAGTTAATTGCCCTAACGCGCAGATCTGGTCATATCACTCCTATGCTCAAATTCCTTCCATGGCTCCCAAATGCCCATCTCCCTAGTCTAGCATTTAAGGCCCACTCTATCTTTTTACCGTATTTCATAGTTTTCAGTTTCACCTGCTCTACACTCTAGACAGACTGGACGACTAGTTATCATCCATACATACTTTCGCCTTCTATCTCATAGCTTGCATTGTTCCCTATACTTAAACACCTTTGAATTCTTCTTTCTTTGGTAGCATTTTGCACTTCAAATGCTATCGCCTCCACCATGTAGATTTTGTTGATTCCCCCTTTCCCCTGTCAGTATTATCCTTTCCTCCTTGGCCCTCACATAATTTTATTGTTATTAATGTTCAATTGTTTCAGCAATGTCTGACTCTTTATGACTCCATTTGGGGTTTTCTTGGGGTTTTCAAGATACTGGAGTGGTTTACCATTTCCTTCTCCAGCTCTTTTTACAGATGAGGAAACTGAGGCAAACAGGGTCACATAGCTAGTAAGTGTCTGAGGTCATATTTGAACTCAGGAAGATGAGTCTTCATGACTCCAGGCCTGGCACTCTATCCACTGTGTCACCTAGCTGCCCTCTAAGTGGTGTGGGACGGCTAAAAGTGATATAAGCGGAGAAGGAATAGATCAAACAATCAATAAGTATTTATTAAGCAGCCACTCTGTTGCAGGCACTGGGAATACAATGGCAAAAATGAAACAGTCCCACCCTCAAGGACCTTCTTTTTTTTTTTTTTTTTTTTTGGCTAGGCAATGGGGTTAAGTGACTTGCCCAGGGTCACACAGCTAGTAAGTGTTATATGTCTGAAGCCACATTTGAACTCAGGTCCTCCTGAATCCAGGGCTGGTGCTCTATCCACTGTGCCACCTAGCTGCCCCAAGGACCTTCTCTTATACAATGAGTGATTGAGGAATCAGGGAAGGCTTCATGGAAGAGAGGGGATTTAAGCTGAGTCTTGGAGGATAGATAGGATTTAAATGCCAGACCAATTCCCTGGGTGCCTTGAGCTGCTGCCAAAGCACAGCTGGAAGCATTATGAGAAAGGCTGGGGCCAGAAAGCAGGATCCAGCCAGATGTTGCCTCTTGCCTGAAGGGGATTATTTGCAGGCTGAGAAGAACAAACAAAAAGATGATTGTAGCACATAGGGTGCTTCAGGCAGACACAGCACTTTCTGGACATCTTTGAGCCCAGCCAAACTCCCTTCTGTCTGCCTAAGTCAGCATGAATCCAGTTATGTTCCCCATGACCTCACCTTCCCTTTTAGCTCTGGGGACCTCCTTCCCCTGCTCCTTTTCTTGTCAGGTTCATAGAAGCCCAGCACCTCTGCCTATAGATAACACACTGAATAGCACTCCCCACCCCCACCCCACCCCCCGACCTAAAGCCTCAGAGAAAAGGGTGAATAGGATTTTTTAACACAAAGCCTGATTCTCATTATTCCCACTGACTGATTTCATTTAGGACTTGGGCAGATGAACTCAGACTTATTTTCATGCCCAGAGCAAACTCTGTTACATTACTCTTTTATAAAGAATTAAACCCAAAGGGCAGCAAAGCATCAATAATGCCCACTAAGAATACCCAACCTGCCCTACCTCCTCTCTGATTTCCTGGAAATAATGATAACCAGCCTGAATTCATTCCTCAATGATTAGCATACTCTCACCCTCATCATAGCCTCCTTATCTCAGTGATTCTGGACCCCTGGCTTTTGTGGTATGAATTCCATTCCCAATCCCCCACTTTCCACTCCCTTGTCTCCATCCCCCTCAGCTCAAACCCACACACATCCCACTTAAGATTTACTCACCCATTTCACTATGTTCTCCAAAATGCCTGCTCCATTAGTAACAAACTTGCCTTCATCTTAAACCTTTTCCTTCCTCACTCCTTCCATCATCTTAATATCTGACTCCCTCCTGCTGACACAGCTTCCTTCCCTGGCCATCCTTTCCAGCCCTGGTTGCCCTTTCACTCATACCCCTAACTCACTGGTAGTGGAGTCAGAAGCAAATACTCCTTGCTCCTCACTTCAGGACTCTCCATCTTGCACCACCCCCAGTAATCTCTCCTTCTTAAAGCCTCAATCAATCCATATCTATCATGCAATCAAGATTCTGGTAGTTGTTATCTACTGACCTTCAAGACCGTCTTCCTTCCACAGTAAGTTCAGTGACTAACTCAGAATCTTCCCTGCCAACACCTGCCCTTATGCTAGGGGATTTCTACATATATATTGATACTCTCTCAAATATCCTAACCTTTCCGTTCCTCAACTTAGTCATTTCTCATGACTTAATCTTCCATCCTACCTCAACTACAGACAGAGATGGTCATACACTTGATCTTGTCATCATAAACAAATGAACAACTTCCATGTTTGTAAACTGAAATTCCTCTGTTTGATGACAATCTTTAGTCATTCTCTTTTTCCTTCTGTCTTACAACCCCTAATTCTGTTCTTTGTCCTCCTTGTGACCTCCAATCTCTCCACCCCTCAGTTCTTTCCCAGGTCATCCAGTACTGTCTATACTCTTTTTCCTTTCCCATCTAGGCCCCTTGGTGAGCCAGTTCATCTCTACTTTACCCTTTTCTCTCAAGTCTTCTCCTTTTTATTAATCACCAGTCTTGTCCTACCAAACCTTAGCATTAGATTATCCCCACCATCTGCTACCTTGTCTCTTGTTCATATGCTGCTGAATGAAGCTGGAGAAAATCACAAAACTATGCTGACTTCATCCACTACAAATGTATGCTCCATAACCCCAACCGGCCCTCATTGCTGCAAGACATTCCTTTCTACTTCCCTAATTGATTCACTATCACACACCACACCACGATGGTTTTTCCAAACCTTTTCATCCCTCCTTAAGCTTCCTGTGGCTCCTATTCACCCTCTCAGCCAAGAATTTGGCCTCATATTTCAATGAAAAAATTGAGGCCATTCTCCTTAAGCTCCTCTTCTCCTCTCCTCCTCATCTTCATCACTTAGATACCTTCCTCCACCATTTCCTCCTTCACTCCTGTCTCACGTAAAAAAGATAGCTCTTCTCCTTGTGAAAGTATTTGGATGAGTGATCCCATTCCATCCAATCTTCTCCAACAGATCACATCTTCCATCATCCTCACCCTCAGTTATCTTCAATCTTTCCCTGTCTCCTAGCTACTTCCCTATTACCTACAAAGATGCCCAAAGCTCCCCGTCCTCAAAAACCCATTACTTAATCTGTTCACTCCCTCTATTGACCTATATCTCTCTCCCCTTCATAGCCAAAATCTTTGAGACGGCCATCATAGGTGCCTTTACTTCCTTTCCTCTCATTTCTTAACTCTTTGCAATCTGACGTATGGCCTCATCATTAACCAAAACTGTTCTCTCCAAAGTTATCATAACTCTTAAATGCCAAATCTAATGGCCTTTTCTCAACTCTCATCCTTTCTTGACTTCTCTGTAGCCTTTCACACTACTGATCACCCTCTTCTCCTTGATATTCTCCTCTCTCTAGGTTTTCATGACACTACTCTCTCCTGGTTCTATTATTTGTCTGACCTCTCCTTCTCAATGTCCTTTGCTGGATCTTCATGCTAAATGTGGATGCCCCCCAAGACTCTGTCCTGGCCTTTTAATTTTCTCCCTTATACTATTTAACTTGGTGATCTCATTGGTTCCTATGGATTTAATTGTCATCTCCACAGAAATAATTCCTGGACCTATTTACCTAGCCTTTACCTCTTTCCTTACACTTAGTCTCACATCTCCAGCTGCCTACTGGATATCTCTAACTAGACGTACCATAGAAATCTTACATTTAATATGTCCAAAATTGAATTCATTATCTTTTTCTCCAAAACCCTCCCTTCTTCCTAACTTTCCAATTACTGTCAACCACATCCCCATTCTCCCAGTCATACAGTCTTACAAACTAGGTATCATCCTAAACTTTTTTGCTCTCTCTTACCCACCACATCCAATATGGTGTCCAGTCTTATTGATTCTACCTTTCCCTCCTCTTATACTGCCACTATTCTGGTCCAGGACTTTACCAACTCATACCTGGACTGCCGATTGATCTCCTAGCCTCACGTCTCTTCCCACTTCAGTCCCTCTTCAACTCAACTATCAAAATGATCTTCCTAAAGTGCAGGTCTGACAATATTACCCATCCCTCCCTCTCCCCTCATTCAATATACCCCAGAGGCTCCCTGTAACCTCCAGAATGAAATATAAAATACTGTTTGACTTCTAAAGCCCTTTATAGCATGACTTCTTCCTACCTCTACAACATCTCTCCTATATGTCCAGATGACTCCTCCTTTATACTCACACAGCTGCTCTCCTAGTTCAGATCCTCACCATCTCTCACCTGGACCATGTGGTCATGACCATTGCAATGGTCATGGTTTTTGATTGGTTTGATTTTGATTGGTTTCCCTGTGTCAAGTCCCTCCCCAATCCAATCTATCTTCCACACAGCTGCCAAAGTGATCGTCCTAAAACATAGTCCAGAGAGGACAAGAAAAAATGCATGAGAACAAGACAGGTTTCTATAAGTGCCAGAAGATGGAAAAAGTTTGAGATAAAGGTATCTAGGGTGACAAGAAATCCATAAACAGCAGATAGGGTGCAGATTTCCAAGGGGCCCAATGACGTGACAGATCAGAGGTAAGAAATAGAGTGTGTAGTAGACAGGGATGATAGCATGGAGAGACACAGCAATTGAGAAGATTTTTACCTTATCAAATGGCAGCTCCAAATTATAGGAATAAGGGGAGTAGAAGGTCTAAGTTTGCTGGCCGTAAGATGGGGAAAGAAACAGGGTGGAGGTCCTAAGATGATCGAGCTCACTATTAGTAAGAAATTGGTAGGGACAGCTTCAACAGATTGTTACTCCAAACACTGCTCTTTGGAAATGTGTCAATGCAGGTCAACTTATCCATCACCAAGCACCTCTCATTTCCAAACAAGCCCTGGCCAGTCACCATCTTTGACTTTTTTAAAGGAGTGAGCAGCCAATAGCTGTCACCAAGCATTGCTCTTATTGTGGTATCAATATTCATCGATTTCTTTCTGGAATTTTTTTACATATATATTTAAAAGACTATCTTTTATACTGTGAATTTATGGCTGTAGATGAAGAATACACTTTTGTCCATGTGTATTGTATACAATGTGTAGGCTTCTCATAAGGAAAATAAACTTTATCCCCCTGGGGACCTTGGGTTGTAGGTGACAGAGGAAAGTATCTGGGTCAGTAAACACTTTGTGTTCAGGCCTTTCAAAGCTAATCAAACTTACCACTTGCCACTACACCCATAGCCTCCTCTTAAGATAGTGGGGACTAGGGGGCAGCTAGGTGGCGCAGTTGATAGAGCACTGGTCAGGAAGACCTGAGTTTAAATCTGGCCTCAGACACTTGACACTTACTAGCTGTGTGACCCTGGGCAAGTCACTTTACCCCATTGCCTTGCTAAAAAAAAAAAAAGATAGTGGGGAGTAAAGTATAACAAATCTAAGAGAGCTGTAATGACATAATAATACTATAGATTGTCCATCCAGCCATATGTGATAGTCTGGGAAATAGACATTCTTCATTCATTCAATTTTTCCTTTATGGATTGTTGGGCCAATCTCTTTTGAGCCATCATGGATTTTGTTGATGAGGTACCACAGTATTCTAGAGTTTTAGGGAGTCAATGCAATATGATCCCCAAGTGGAAGCATCTGGAAAATCTCACCATCCATAGAAAGTCTTTCTACCGTTTGAATTCTGTACAGAAAAGTCCACCATGGTAGAGGTTTAGCATCTTTGGTAAGTACCTTCTTCTTTATACCTTGTTTGATACTGATAATCAAAGGACCATTGAAGAAAGTTATTTCTTTAGCTAAAAAATTATATATCACTTTAAGGTTTGCAAAATACCTTGTTCATATTACCTCATTTGATGCTCCTCACAACAACCCTATAAGGTAGATGCTATTATTATCCCCATTTTGCAGATGAAGACGCTGAGACTGAGAAGCGTTCGGTGACTTGCCCCAGGCCACATAGCCAGATCCCAATTCAGGCCTTCCTAATTTCTTCCTGGTCACCATGTGCTCAAGCAAATGTGACCCATCCTGGACAGTAAGTAGGATGCATTGAGGTTTTTGAACGTACACTAGGAGCTCACTGCCTGTGAGGGGGCAAGTCATCTAAATGTGACTGACTCAGATGAAGTAACCAAAGGGACCTTTCATAACTTACTTAACAGTGCTTGGGGCCTCAAGAAAGGAATGTGTTTTGCTTCTGTTTCATTGGGTTGATCCTTCCTATACCTCTCTCTTAACGGCCCCTTCCCTTACTCCTCTGGAATTCAGAATGGGGGAAGTTGACTGAGCGCTGGGGCCCTCAGACATCTTGAACAGTTTTCCCAATGTTTGGGGGTTTTAATAACAACAACAAAAATTCCTGTTGCACCAAGTGCTCTCTACCAGAGTTTCTGAGCCCCTGTGTATTTTCAGGGAAATTTAATCCACATGCCTCTAATTCATTTACATTTGATTCGTTATGCTGGCTTTCCAAAATCATTTGATGTCCCAGAAGTCCTGGTGAAGCCTTCACAGAGGCCTTCTTGGAGCCTCTGGTCCCCTAGAGCAGGAAGTCCCCTGGTGCCAAGAGAAAACAAACCTGAATCCCACAAGTTTTTAATTTGTCTCCAAAGCCCATAAGGTCAAAGAGGGACTCAGCCTTAGCCAGGCATTTCTACCCTCATCTCCCCAACTTCCTCGAGGTCCAAGCCTCTCTAAGGAGGAGCCAGACAGCCTCCAAAGAGGTTCTGGGAGGGATTCCCCTTTGGCACTTAAAACAATCTAAAGAGAGAAGGCAGAGAGGCACCATGATGTAATAAATAGAGACTTTGACTTGGAGCCATGAAGATCTGGGTTCAAATCTTATCCCAGGCATTTAATAGCTAGGTGACGAGGCAGGGCCTCAGATTCTTTATGTATGAAAATGAGGAGGTTAGACTCAATGACCTAAATCTCTGATCCTATGAGAGAGAACTAAGATCAGTTCTTTTATTTATTGTAAGAGGTATATAGAGGTAAAGGGGCGGGGGAAGGGTCAGAGCTATCCATATATAATGGGGGACAAGAGAGAGAAATTGAGAGGAATAAAGAAAGGGAGAGAAGAAAAGAGATCGAATGGAGGACAAAGGGGAAGATTCGGGGCAATAAAAAGAAGGGAAGCCAGAAGGGAGAGAAGGGAAGGAAATGAGCATTTATTAAGCACTTACCATATGCCAGGCACTTTGCTAAGCACTTTACAAATATTATCTCACATGATCAGATGAGAAGTTAAGAGAGAAGTATTGAGGGAGGAAGGGGAAGATAGATAGATAGATAGATAGATAGATAGAAATAGATATATATACTGGAGGAAAAGAGGAAAATTGAGAGGGTTAGAGAAAGGGAGAGGGGAGAAGAAAAGAGGTTGATTAGAGAGGGATAGAATGGAAGATTCAGGGCAGTAGGAACAATGGAGAGAAGAAAGAAAGACATGATTAAGAGAGAAGATGGGTTGAGAAAAGAGGGAACTAGAGGGTAGGGTGGCTCAGATACACACTGAAAAGTGTAGACAGTCCAGGTGTTTGCCACTAAGCTACAGTTTTGCAGCTGAATGGCTTGGGAGAACTTTTGATCATCTGGGTTGAGGTGATCCCAGGGACTCTGAGCTCCTAAATTCCATGGCTGAGACAAAACGCAGGGCAGATCTAGGGAATCCACAAAGGACTGTGGCAGCAAACAGACAGACGCGTTTCCTCCCCGACCCCACTGCTGGCCCACCAGAATCACTCCTTTGGCAAGAATGAGCTTAGGGACATTGTGTCGGGGTGTGAAGCTGTGCCCAAGCAAATGATGGGCTGACAGCTGGACTTGGACCACCTGCTACTAATAGTGCCGTGGTTACATGTTTTTCCCAGGGCAGAACACCAGCTGTCATTTCAGCCAAGCTAGAGGGTATATGTCTGGCCAGCACTGGCAGCTAGACCCACTGGAGGAAACTTCCATTTCAGGGGTGGGGCTGTACCAGACTTTAGAGAAAAGGACAAAAGGCAGGATTTAACTGGGAAATCAGAAGCATCGTGATACAGCAGAAACAGACCTGACTCTGTAATTAGAGGACCTAGATTCGAATTCTGCCTTTCATACCTACTACCTCAATGACCTCTCTGAGTTGCTCTAGTTTTTTCATCTGTCCAATGAGAGGATTGGAATTAAGGTCCCTTCTGCCTCAAGATCCACATTCCTAATCGCTGTGATCTAACTTCCCCTTTCAGGACTCTCTCCTTGTTTCTCTTTTTTTTCCCTCTCTCTCTTCCCAATCCCTATTCTCCCCTACCTCTTATCCCTGCCCCACCTCCATACAGGATCTCACCCTTCGTATTTATCCCAGACAACTTCAGATAACTAAAAGGCAGCTGCCTCCCAGGCTCTCTTCCTTCAAGAAACAGTGATTTGGAAAATACTGTTCTTCTCTGAATAGACCAAAAACATCTATTTATGACACAGTTCTGCAATTCAGGTAGAATGGTCCAATGGAAACAATTCTGAATCTCAAATTAGAAGGCCTGGATCTGCTACTTCCTAATAGAGTAACCTTGGGCAAGCACATTCATCTCTTTAACCCTCAGTGTTGTTCTCATTTGTAAAATTGGGGGGAGGGGGTCTGACTAGATCATCTCTAAGGTACCCTCTATGTCTAAATCCTATGATTTATCCAGCTCTAAATCCTACAGAGGAAAGAAAGAAGGAAATAAGCATTTTAAATTGCCTATTATGCACCATTATATCAACTGATCCTCACAACAATCCTGGGAGGTAGGTGCTATTATTAGCCCCATTTTACAGTTGAGGAGACTGAGGCAGAGAGAGGTTAAATGACTTGCCTATGGTCACACAGATAGTAAGAGTATGAGGCTGGATTAAGAACTCAGTTCTTCCTGACTCCAGGCCCAGTGTTCTGTCCACTATACAATATAGCTTCTTCTATTATGCAATCACATATAATAGTGATATTTATGATAATAATAGCATTTATATAGCATTTTAACATTTGTAAAACACTTTACATATAATATCTCATTTGGTCCTCACAACAACCCTGGGAGATCAATGCTATTATTATCCCTATTTTACAGATGAGGAAACTGAGTCTTAGAAAGGCTACGTGACTTACCCAAGGTCACACAGCTAGTAAAAATATGAGGCAGCATTTGAACTCAGTTCTCCCTGACTTCAAGACCAGCTCTTTATTCATTATGCCAGGGCTGCCTTTCCCCATTAGTTTAAGAGTCTGGAAGCATCTTCTTCTTCCTTTATCCTTTCCCATTTCTTCTTCCACCCACTCTCATTCCTTTCTATTCCCTCTCCTCCCTCTTTTTTCTCCTCATCACACTTCTTGCTTTTCCTAAAAGTGCCAACAGTGGGCAATTAAGTGAGGGAAAATTAGAGATGGTTAGGGCTATCCCAGCAGGGGTCTTGCCCGGATCACCGTGGGTCCTACCCTCGTCTCGTTCCCCACCCTGCACTTCAAGCTCCTGTTACGATGAAGGCAGACAGCTCCAGACTGGGAACAAAACCAGGAAGCTGCCTGTGATATGTCTGTCTGGATCCAATATTATTAGTCTCACTCAGTCTCAAGTCTATAAACTTTAGGGGAGAGCAAAGTGAGAAATAACTTAACCCAGAAGATTTATCACCAGCGAAAGCAACATTTTTCTCATTCCAGTTGTCATTCAGAACTACCCTGGTCAGGAGGTAGTCAGCTCCCTGGTGCTGTGACTTAGCAAGGAGCCCTGACTAGTCACACACTCATTAATTCAGAGGACTGGGAATTGTACCTTAAGGGTGGCCTATCTAACTTTCCGATACAGAGATATTGGCCAGTTTCTGCTCCACAAAATATCCAGCTTCATTTAGTCCTGGGCAAAACCACACCAGGGCCTCAACTTCCTATTGTGGGGCAGACCCTGATGTGCAATGAACAGCCTCAGTTCACATGTACCTTGAATTAAGGAAGCCATCTAAACCTATCCCTTAATGGTAATAATAACTGGTTTTATGTAGCACTTTTAGGTTTGCAGAGTACATGACAAGCATTACCCGTTTGATTTTCACAAATATTATCTCCATCTTACAGATGATAAAATTGAAAATGAGAGATGGTCAACAATTTGCCAAACTCACAGAGCTAGTGTCAGAGTCAGCTAGCATCAGTCCTAGGTCTCCCAAGCTTTGAGTACTCACACTGTACCTCTGTGTCACATAACTGGAGGTGAAGAGACAGACACAGGAGAGAAGTTCATCTAAAACAGAGAACAGAGGCAGCTACATAGCCCAGCTGGGCTGGGCCTGGAGTCAAGAAGACCTGAGTTCAAATCCTGACTCAGACACTTACTAGTTTTGTGACCCTGAGCAAGCAACTTATGCTCTCTCAGCCTCATTTTCCTCATCTGTAATAATAGCACTTACCTCCTAGAGTTATTGTGTGGACCAAATGAGATAACACTTGTAAAGTGCTTTGCAAACTTTAAAGTGCTACATAAATATTAGCATTTATTCATATCAAAGATCATTTATGTTCCAAAGTAAAAGTCGGCCAACATTTATTAAGCCCCTACTATGTGCAAGCCACTGTACTAAGTTCTAGGATTACAAAGATGTAAGACTGGATCTTTTCCTTCAAGAAGTTTACAATCCAAAAGTGGAAGATAAAACAGGTACACAGATAACCTTTACACAAAGGAAAATATGATATGCGCATATGCATGCTACTAAACCTCTAAAGGCTTATTTTTAGTTGTGAGGGGATCAGAGAAGGCTTCATGGAGGAGATATTGTATAAACCCATGGCCCTATATGATTGTGATGGAGTACTATTGTGCTATAAGAAATGCTGGGGTGGGGAGGTGAGGAGCGCGGGACAGGGAGGGAACAAGGGGAAGGAGATCAGAAAAAACATGGCAAGACCTATATGAACTGATGCAAAGTGAAATGAGAAGAACCAGGAGATCATTGTGCACAGTAACAGCAGTGTTATAATGATGATCACCTGTGAAAGACTTGGCTACTCTGATCAATACAATGGTCCCAGACAATTTCAAAGGACTCATGATTTAAAAAAAAAAAAAAATGCTATCCACCTCCAGAGAGAGAACTGATGAACTCTGAGTACAAACTGAAGTATAATTTTCTCATTTTCTTTCTTTTTCTTGCTTTTTAAGAAATATGGCTAATATGGAAATATGTTTAGAATGATTTCACATGTATAATTGAGATCATATTGCTTGCCTTCTAAGGGGATGGGAGAGAGGATAGGAGGAAGGGAGATAATTTGGAATTCAAAATTTAAAAAGAATGCTAAAAGTAAATAAATAAAATAACTGAAATGTTAAATATAAAAATAAACCCATAGCCCTACAGGGACAATTGAGTTAGGAAGAAGAAAGGAGAGGTCATGCTGTACAAGAATACTTTAAAGGAATTGAGGGTGTTTAGGGTGAGAGAAGACCCAGAGGAACATGGTAGCTATCACATGGAGTAATTTTTAAACTTGCACTTGGACCCAGAGGACTGAACAAGGAGTAATAGGTGAAACAACTTCAGCTAAATATAAAGGAACATTTTCTAAAAATTATCTATAAAATGGAATGGGCTGCTTTAGGAGATTGTGTGTTTCCTCTTACTGATCGGATGTTATGGGGGAAGAATGGAGTGGAAGGAATGGTGCTCCCTCCCCCTCTTCACCCACTCAGAGTTGGCCACCCCTACTTACTTATTCCCTTGCCCAACCCAGAATCCCATGGCACCAGGGCTGCTCTCCCACTAGGTAGACTGTTCTTGTTGAGACAATTGATCTGGAGGCATTCACCGCGTGGATTACTGGAGATCAGTGAGGGAGTGTCCATAGCCTCTCCCAAAGTCAACTCTTTGAGGGCAGGGTCTTATAACTTCCCCTTGGTTTTTATCAAACATAGTTTCTTGCACAAAGTAAGCATTCAGTGAACATCTGCCTGTGGTTATAACAGCTTGTATGTTTCCTGTCAAGAAAATAACCCCCTCCCACTGTAATCAACTGAGGAAAACCATCTCCAAGCGGAGTTCTGAGGAAGCACTTGCTCTTCATGCTAATAAGAACTTTGAAGCCAATTTGGCTTCTGTGTACATGAGACTTCTCATGAACTACAGGCCGGCAAATTCCTACCTCCTGCTACTCTAATCCCTGTGATTAGAACTGCCTCCTGCCTAGGGGGAAAAAAAAAACCTTTCTTTCCTCTCCTACTTCTCCTACAGGGCAGCTAGAGGGGCGCAGTGAATAGAGCACTGGGTTTCGAATCAGGAAGACTCATCTTTATGAGTTCAAATCTAGCTTCAGACCCTTACTAGCTGAATGACACTGGGCAAGTCACTAAACCCTGTTTGCTTCAGTTCCTCATCTATAAAAATGATCTGGAGAAGGAAATGGCAAACCACTCCAGTGTCTTTGCCAAGAAAACCTCAAAATAAGGTCACAAAGAGTCGGACACAACTGAAACAACCTAACAACAACAGCACTTCTCTTGTATTCTCAACCCTATTAAACTCTTCCCTAGCCCTCCCCAGCTCTCCTTCTCTTCCACCCTCCTTTTTAATTCTGTCCTTTTCAGGAACCTCCTCAATTATTTAAAAAAAAAACTGCCTAGACTCCTCCTTTTATATTCCTTCTATCTTGGGGAAATCACTAAGATTCAGATTTCTCCTAAAGATACCACATCATTTAACATATTCTCCAAGACTGAAGGCTCCTCTCCACCACTAGCCCTCAACCTGCCCTATGCCACCCTGACATGGGACTGGAAGGCAGAGTTGCTCTTGGCCCCAACTACTCCTTTCAAACCTCTTGGAGGCGTCATGCTACCATAGGAAGAGCCCCATCTCTGGAGAGTCAGAGATCTGAGCTCAAATCATGCCTCTGATGCTTAGTGTCTGTGTGACCTCAGGCAAGTCACTTATTCTCTCTGGGCCTCAGTTTCCTCATCTGAGAAGTGAAGGGATTGGATCAGATGGATAATCTCTGAGGTCCCTTCATAGATATGTGACCCTATGAGCTCTGCTACCATCACTCCACAGTGACTTTTTCTCCTTTCAAGCTTATTCCAACCTATCTAGATCCTTGCTGCTGTCATCTATGGACTTCCAGGTCACATTTCCTCCTCCCTCAATTCTGGTTAACAATCTTCTTTTAAATCTCTTCCTTCTTTCCCCTTCCTCTTTCAAACACAGTGGCTTTCCAGTTCTTCAACTTCAGATCCCACGGCATCTCTGTCTCCAGTCTACCTCAACCATGCACAAGGGCAGTCGTACCTTAGATGCCCCTTCTCTCCCCCTATTCCCCAAAAATGAATTTCCCCACATGTCAGAATTCCTAGTAGCATCTCTGGTTTTGAATGAGCCAAGACATTCTTGCCCAAGGAGGGGATACCTTACAGCTGATTAATTATAATCACCTGCTATAGCTCATGATTCCCAGAAGGGGGCACCAGAGGTCACAAAGCTGTGACAATGGTCTCAATGTCCCAGGACCCAGCAAAGTTGTGTTTGGAGACAAAGACCTTGACCCCAAAGGGTACCCAAAGCCACCCAAACTTTTTTGCCAGAGACTTTCCAGGGTCCCTTCACTTCTCAGATGATATCATTCGTGGACCTCCACCCGTAAGCATTACCCATTGGACAAGAGAAAAGTGGCCTTCATAATGTCTCATCTAGGCAATCAGGCCCACTCCCTGGACCACCACCAATTATAAACCCCTATAATGGACAATGTGGAAGGGTTTCTTCTGGAGCTAAAGGATATGTTGAAACCCCACCTAGATACCACACCAGAGTTAGTTTCCACATACGAGAAATACCAAGACATGTTTAGTGTGATTAAAGAAGAGAAATTAACCCAAGACAAGGTGCTCAATTGTGTATCAGCCTGGTTCTGGGAGTACCAGAAAAAGTCTTAGACAATCCAACCTGCTTGACCAGGTCAAGGATATTGGCCTTGTAGTAGATCTTGGAAAAGATCCAAAAGATGGGGTTCATCTGGCCCTTTATCTCTCCCCCCAGAGCCCTAGTGCTATTTGATTAAAGGAATTGTGGGAAGTTAAAGCTTTTCTATGATGATGCCAGCAACAATTAATAATTGTCACCATCCAGCCATCACTATGCAGGATAGATAGATGTTCCCTACCCTAGATACTTAATCCAAAGTACCAGTCAGCAATAGTAGTGCTATTCACCAATTTAACCTTTGGTGCAACAGAGAGGGTGGGTGGCCGGGGAGCATGGAGAACATAGGACCCAATGTTGCCTCAGCCTCAATGTAAATGAATGAAAATTGTGCATCTTGCTTTCCTCTAAAGCCACACAAAAGGCTTTACAAGCAGAGAATGTTTCCTTACAAGTGAACACAGTTACACAAAATCTAGAACATCTGTTGTCATTCAGGGAAGTTATTTGACTTCCTAGATCTTCACTGTTATTCTCATTGTATCAGAGACACAGATATGAAAGGTTGTATCGTTGTATCAAAGGCCCAGATATGAAAGGGTCCAGAAATGGAAGAGAAACAATATGAATACTGGCTTATTTGGGGGAGGGGGTGTTCAGTAACATTCCCATAGTTTTTCAAGGGTTCATGAACTCAAGACTTGATGGACTAGGGGGTAGTGGTTTATCCATTCCTGGGGTACTATCCTGTATCTCAAATTGGTCCAAGCCATACTTCAGAACCCTCAAAAAATATCAGGTATCATTAGCCAAACTAGAGTAATGCCTATTTGAGGAAATAGAATTCCAGGGGCTTATAATAGGACAACAAGGAATCTATAGACCCATGGAAAGAGGAGATTTTGCTAGTACCAGTATAATACTGCAATGAGGAAGCCTCTCCTCCATGAAGGCCAATTTCCTTAACTTCATGGAGTACTTCCATTGTGTCATCATTGGGTTCTATACCCTGATGATTCACTCACTAATCTACTGAAGTATTATTCCAAGGATCTTCACTGGACAACAGAAGCTTAACTGGAAGAACCAGTTCACCTAAGCTACCATCTTGATTTATTCAGATCTACATAAGCAATTTTTGGTGAAGATTGACTCACCCAATGTCACGGTGAGGGTTGTCATCTCACAGGATGCACGGCTTCGTGCCTACTTTGCCCACAAGTTGGCTAATGCATAAGGGAATCATAAAATGTAGAACAGACTGATCCTAGTCAAAGACATATTAGAATCTTGGATGTACCATCCCAAGGGGTCATTGTATTCCACATTGACCATGACAACCTAGAACACCGTCAGACAATGCAAAAGTTGAGCCGATGCCAGATCCACTAGACATTATTAGTCAATAAATTCAACCTCACTATCATCTATTTTCCCAGACCCTGCAATCTGTGGACTGATGGTCCTCTATGGAATGTGAACATGTGACAGATCAGTCACCCCCAATGGCCCTTCTCTAGACTATAAACTTTGCAGATAATAATCCTCAACCAGAGATGTTAATGTTAATCTGGGGCAGGTCCAGGACTCCTAAGCCCAGGCCCAGCTGTCCGCCCTCCAAGAGGGCAGGGTGACTACACTCAAGAGAAGATCAGTCTCTAATGGACTCTTGGACCTTAGTTTGCCTCATATTTCTGAATCACTTTCTATTCACAGCTATTCAAATGAAGAATCGTCTATCCACAGCATATCATTTCCCAATCTCAGGTACAGAGAGAATGCATAAACCAAACCCTGGAATAGTTCCTATACCACTATACCCCCTATCAGAGGATAACTAGGCCATCCTTCTGCCTACCACAGAATTTGGGGGTTCTCCCATTGGCCTAAAACATGCCCTTCCATAAAAACTATTCTTTTTCTCCTGGACTCATCCCACACACTGTAGTCCCTATAATTAATGGCTGCAGGGAGAGTTGGAGGTGATTTGTAGTATATCTTATGAGCAGCCAAAGTAGCATACAAACAGGGGACTGACTGCCATTGAACCTTCCTCCCCTGGGAGTTGCTCAATAAATAGTTATTGAATTGAATATCAGCCAACCTTCCTGGAAACAAGTGTAAAATATGTCAGGTCCCTTCCCTATCACTCAGTCTGGTGCCCTACTAGCAAGAGACATCTCCCCCTTCCTCCATATCCAATATCCACCCTGTATTCTATGGATCTTTGCTATGATAGACTCACTCCAACTCTGAAATATTCTCTTCGAGTCTTCATCACTTATAATTTTGGCCGGGGAAGAAAAACACATTATTCCAGATATTACCAACTCACGGAAGCATTAGGACTACCTCTGATGTCTAGTGAACTAGCAGAAAGATAAAACTGAGGAGCCATGAGGACCAATGCACAATATGCATACCTCAGAATTGATAGAAGCTTTCCACCAAAAACATTTCTAGAGTCAAGCAAAACCTTCTTTTAATGAGCTCTACCTCACCCAAGAATCTCTACAATCCTCCAGACTTATAGTACTACCATGAGTTTGAGATCCATTCCTCTCCAATAGGGAAAAGTACTTGAAGGTACTACAGAGTCTATATCTTCACCCTAGATGGGCACAGTCCACACAACTCACAGTACAGAAAGAGGAGAAAGTCTAATTTGCTCCTCCACTGAGTATCTATCTCTATCTTAGTTCTTCTTTCCTGCCTGTGTGTATCTCGGGATATCTTTCTTCCATCACCTTTAGAGATTAAGTGTAGTTCTAGTATTGATTTCATAAACAATGAAGTATTAACAAGGCAATAAATATCAGTGAATGTCATCTCTTCACTTTAACTACATCGTCTTCTCCATGCCTTGGCCAAGATTAACTCATCACCAGGAAACAGTGTCATGGAGAGTTTCAGCTTTGCTACTCATATATCATCAGTACCCTCAGTTGTTTTTGTCTTTCTGATTGGAAAGGACTGGAGGGTAGAACAAAAAAACCCCTCCCCTATCTTCTATCTATAGAGAGCTGAAGATCCCAGCCATCTCTCCATTTGCCACTAGCTGCTCTGCTTGGTTTCAACTCCACCTCCACGTTCATTGTGACCCCCATGCCAGGATACCCTCTGGCACCTCCTCCCAACCCTCCACTCCATTTTCAGCTTCCTTTTGTGTATTATCTTCTCAAATTAGATTGTAAACTCCTTGAGGGCAGAAATATCTTTCTTTTTCTTGTTTATATCTCCAGTACTTAGCACAGTACCAAGTATATAATAGGTACTTAATAAATGTTTATCATTTCATATCTCCGAGTTGAGATGAACACTCAAAGCAAGGCTGGTATATGCAGAAAAATGATTTTACAAAATGGTAATAGTAAATATATGTATTTATTATGAAAATTGGATAATTAAATGGTTGAGAGTAGAGAACACCAAGGCTCAGAGCTGTGGCAGCTGAGTCTAAGGACAGAACTTATTTTGTGTGTTTGTGCTTCCTAATTGGCTGTGGACCCCTGGTCAAAGTTCTGTTCTGTTCTGTGGGCTGTGTTGTAAGTTATCTGAGATATTAACAGAAGTACATCAAGGGGCTCAGGCAATGATGAGTTGTATGTGTCACAAGGTCAACAACAGCCTCATCCTTGACAATACCTTCTAACCTCTTTATTTCCTTCAGTCTCCCTTTGTCAGAAGTTATAGGACCTTTGCAATGAGTAGTCCCAGGATATTCTATCCTGCCTTTTACTATGAAAAACAAGAGGGTAAGTGTCTTCCCCCCCCTCCATTGAAATACAGTCCTGCCCACCCTTCACAAGCAATACTAGCTCCAGACCTTCTCTCTACCCCATTAAATCCTACCTTTGTGTGTTCCATTCATTCTTACTAGGAGACAGTCAGCTCATCTGATAAGCTAATTCTGTTGGTGTTACATGGCTGGCTGGCTTAATATGCTGTACTTCCCAGGTAACACATTTATTTGCATTTTATCAGTTTTTATTCAAATCATATTGGAGAGTGAAGAGAGAGAGGCAAAGAACAGACAAAAGTATGACCTCTACCTCTACCTCTACCAGTATAGTAGTCAAATTGGCTTGGACTGCTTAAGAACACACCAGCTGAGTAAGAAGGGGAAATTCTCTTCAAAATCTGCTGAGCAACAATCCAAAATGGAACTTCAGGTAGCATCTTGAAATTGAATGATCTCCAAAGTAGACAATGGAGATTTGACTTCATAGACCTGTCAGAGGCAGCTGAGATTCACTAGCTCTTCAAAGTGAATAGGTTTGAAAAGGAGACACATCTCTGCAGTCCTTGACCAAACAAACCACAATTCTGTTGCTTGCATACTCATGGAATTTGTCCTGAGCTCACCAAATTTGTTTTGTTTTCTCGATCTTGCGTGGCTAATTGGTCTGTCTTCCTTGGTACCTTCTCACTCATTCCCTTTCTCTACCATTTTGGAGAGACTACTTAGGTAGAGCTGAACTCAGACTCTCAATACCTTACCCTATCATACCACTGTCAACAGCAAGATTAGTAGAATCAAACTGTGTCAAGGTCAACCTATTCCTCTAACAAACAACTCTACATGGACACATGTCTAATTCTGCTTTAGATCTTCTCTTTATCTCTCTACTGATAGCATGGCTTCCCCCAAATTCATGGGCACTGGTACCAGAGATGGACAGACAGTGCCTGAGTATATGCTTACCTGAGGAAATACCTTCTTAAAAGCATGAGGTACCATCTAGTCACCTGAAAGAAGCTTTGGTTTCCCTTGGGATGGAGACAGTACAAGCAGATTCATTTTCTCCATTGCTCCTGATACCAAATAGGAGAAGTAGGTTTGTGGAGGGGAGTGGCCAGGCAGTGTGTTTCACCAAAATACTCCATTTTGTTTGGGCACAAAACCGAAGGACACATACCCAGGATATTATTTTGGGCCAGCCCTAAGCAAAATTGTGAATTAGCAAAATGCTCTTCCCTACCCCTTCAGTCACCTTTTAAATAATAGTCTCATTTACATAAATTTACAAAGTATTTCCACATAACCACCCTGTTGGATAGACAGTACAGATATTATTATTCCATTTTAGAAATAAGGAAACTTTATTCCAAGACTAGCATCATTGTCCTTTACCCACCCTTATCCCACATGTTGTGAAGTCCTATACTTCCCATACTTCCCCCATTGAAATACAGTCCTGCCCACCCCTCACAAGCAATACCAGCCCCAGACCTTCTCTCTATCCCATTAAATCGTACCTTTGTTGTGTTCCATTCACCCTTACTAGGAGACAGCCAGCTCATCTGATAAGCTAATTCTGTTGGTATTACATGGCTGGCTGGCTTTTTATGCTATACTTCCTAGGTAACACATTTATTTGCATTTTATCGGGGATCTTCAATGCTTTGATCGAAAGCAAAGACTACTATGGAGTTATTCAAAAAAGACATTTGGGGCTACAGTTTTATGGTGGATATAGAGCCAGTTTCAAAACAGGGAAGATTTGGATTCAAGTTTCATTTCTGATACATAGTGTTGAGGTAACCTTGGAGAAGTCATTAACCCCTCAGTTCTCTAGGTAGCTCTCTGAAACTCTATGTTGCAGGGAAGGTAAATTCCCTTACCGAAAATATCCCCATACCAATAAAAAGGTTACCTCTAGTCCCTATCCCTATCCTGTGTCGTCAGCTATCCATTCAGAGGTCTGGTCCAAATGCCAAGGGCTCAGCCACTGGTATTCTCTCTTCACCAGAAAAGGGTCAAAGGGGCTCATTTCATGCCTCTCCAAGATTGTCCTATGGGTACCTCATTGCTTTCCAAAGAAGTCTCACCTCCTTCCTGCATCTTGGCCATTGTCTCATCTCAGAACATGGATTAAAAGGAATAGAATTAACTAGTCATGATCACTGATTCATTAGAATTTAAGAACTTCAAAAGACCTTAGCTATCATCTGATCCTGCCCCCCTATTTTCCTGATGGGGAACCTGAGTCCCAGAGAAGGGCAGTATCTTGCCCAAGGTTTCCAAGCTAATCAGTGGCAGAGCCAGAACCAAAATCCAGCTCTCCTAATTCCCAAGCAGGGGCTCTTACCATTCCACCACAATGCCCCAGCCTCAGTTGAGACAAGGACAGCAAGAGATTACTCTTTGGAGTCTGGAAATGATGCCCAAGGACACAATGACTTCACTGCCATTGAAGATAGCCAATGGGACAAGGGGGGGTGGGGGTCTACATTTTCAACATCTGGTTAAAACAGACCCTTTTCTGACTGCATTTCTCCCAATTCCACAGCAAGCAGATGGCCACAAATAACCTCTGTCGCCCTGCCCACACAAACATAGCAAAAGGAAACAGAGGCTTGGGCTTTGGGGAATGAGTTGCTCTGTAGGAATGTGAGACCCTCCCCCACCCCCAACCCGCTGTCATGCCTCCATCTCCCTGGCTGCCCTACAGTTGAATTGAGTGTCCCTACCCTCAGGGCCATAGGCCTAAGGCAAACTGGCCCTACTTTGCCATGGCTGAGATTCTTCCTGGCATCAACCTGAAAGAATAGGATCCTCTGAAACAGCAGTTGAATGCCCTCTGCTATTTTCTCCTGGAACAAAAAATAAAATAAAACAAGCCACTATGACTCATTCTGGTTAAAATATAAATCACTAGAGAAGCAAAGCCCAAGGATAGGATGAAGCCGCCCGACATACTCTATCTAGAGAAAGAAACTCCACTTGCAGGGTAGCACAGGGTTTGGGCCCCAAGTCAAGCCACTCCATCAGACTCTGGAAGCCAGTATATGACACAGAAATGAGAAGAACATAGCCACAGAGGGAGAGTAGAGCAGAAACCTAGACAACTGTCCTCAACTAGCTTAGGGAAGTGGGGATAGGGGATGGAGGCTTCCCCTCTTTCCTCCCTAGTCCTCTGCTCATGGCTGTTTCAGAAAGAGAACATCCTCAAAAAGAGAACATAACATCCTCAAAAAGAGAGCATCAGAATAATTCAAGACAGTGCCAGGCTCCCAGAGCATTGAATCTGGTTAGCTGGCAACCTTCTAAACCTTTGATGCCACTTGGGTGCCTGCCTTAAAGCAGTTTTAAGAGGTATTTCCATCTCTCTGGGTTTTCTTTCTCCCTTCTCTCCTTGCCTTCTCCCTCCTTCCCATTCTTTCCTTTAGGGCCAAAAGAGACAGAAGAAAGCCCAAAGGTCAGATTTGTGTCACCAAATATGTAGGAAAATGCCGACTCACTCACTGACATCTAGAGAGCACAGAAGTAGCTGAGACATATCGTTTAGCCCGGGACAATTTCCTTAATGCTGAATTCTTAGAGGCAAGGGGCCAAGCATTACACACTGAGGGGGAAAGAAGCATAATCCTGGTAGTGGAAACTTTGAAAGGACAGACTCACGATTACCAATCTCCAGGAAAGAAAATAAATCCAATTTGGTCTGCTCAGTAGAGCTGGAGGGACTTGCCATCTCAGCATTTTTTTCTTCCTGACCAATGTGCCCCTCCATCTCATCCTCCCTGCTTTGGAAACTCAGTAGCTCATTGGCACAGACTGTAAGTCCATCCTTAAGCAGAGAAAAAGGAAAGGAAGGGGTAGCTTTACTCAAATGAAGAACAACTGTTGAAAAATCACTTTATAGCTTGGGTTTTACAATGCTAATAGAGACTGCTGAGTCACACAATGGCTAGAGAGTTGGGCCTGAAGTCAGGAAGATCTGAGTTCAAATCCAGACTCAGATCCTTACTAGCTGTATGACCTCTGCCTACCTCCATTTCCTCAGCTGTAAAATGGAGATAATTATAACACCTGCTTCACAGAGTTGTTGAGAACATCAAATGGGATAATTTTTGTAAAGTGCTTAGCGTAGTGCCTGGCATATAGTAGGTGCATGATTAATGTTTGTTCCCTTCCCTAAGACTCAAGAGATTATTCATTTCCTTATAAGCGCTGTCTGCAATTATCATATGCTACTACCAGGTAAATAGATCTGCCTTGGTTATGGTTTTGTGATCAAATTCACTGGACTTCCTATAGGTGGTGTTACCTAAGAGAGTAACATCCACTCACCTCCCAAACATTCTTTTCAAAAGTATTAAAATAGAAAATACTTCTTTTAATAAAGAAGCATAAACCTTAACTTGTCTTACTAATCTTCATATTCATAGGAGATTGTACTCAATTAAAACAAGATTTAAAGAAATATATCTGCCTAGGAACAACCTGTAGCTTTCTCACTGATCCTTAATTATTATCATTCACTATTTAATCTTCACCAAAGCTTGAGCAAAATTCTTTTATCATGACTGGAGTTAATTACCTTAGAACAGAGATTCTTAATCTGATATCTGTGAAGTTGTGTGTTTGGTTTTTTAAATATATTTTGATAACTGCATAATTTGCTTCCTTTGTAATCCTATATTTTTTATTTTATGCATTTAAAAACATTATTCTGAGAAGGGGTCCATAGGCTTCACCACTGCCAAAGGGGGCCATGACACAGAAAAGATTAAGAACCCCTAGTTTGGAGTGAAAAAGCACTGTGGGTTGTACATTGTTCTGGGGGGAGGGGTCTTCTGAGAAGCTTGATGTTAAAAGCCCTTGTTAATAACTTTTCTCATCTGCCACCCCCTTCCTCCATCACAGCAACACAAGGACCAAGTTCATGTTATTATTGTTGAGTCTTTTCAGTCATATTTAACTCTTCGCGACCCCATTGGGGGCTTTCTTGGAAAAGATACTGGAGTGGTTTGCCATTTCTTCCTCCAGATCATTTTACAGATGAGGAAATTGAGGCAAACAGAGTAAAATGACTTGTCCAGGATCACACAGCTAAGAAGTGTCTGAAGACAGATTTAAATTCATGAAGATGAGTCTTCCTGACTCCAAGCCCAGTGCTCTATTCACTGTGCCACCTAGCTGTCCCTTGTTGTATCCAATTCTTTTTGACCTGTAGACTACAGCATGCCAATACTATTTATGGGGTTTTCTGGAGTGGTGCACCATTTCCTTCTTCAATGATTAAGACAAATAGAGATTAAGTGATTTGCCCAGGTTCACACAACTAGTAAGTGTCTAAGGCCACATGTGAACTCAGGTCTTCCTGACTCCAGTCTAGCCATTCTATCTACTGAGCCATCTAGCTGCCTCTACCAAGCTCATAGACATAAATTTCTCATGGGTTCTAAGGCTATACATCCTTTTCTAATCCTTACAGAGTTCTGATAGAGCTCTCTATTGGCATGCTGATCTTTCCTATTTTCTTCTTTCCTCCTGGTAAATTTGCCAAGAAGTGTCACTTTCTGGTTGTTTTTTTCTAGCTTTCCACTACTTCTTACACCTGTAAGAGAGACACACAAAAAAAGAACAAGAAAAACAGATAGAGACTTAGAGACAAAGAGAGAAAAAGATGACAGGTTGATGCAATGGGAAAGTCAGAGGACTTGTGTTCAAATCCTCTCTCTGTCACTTACTATGTTTTGTACCTTAAGCAATTCATTTCCCTTCACTGGCATTTACCCCATCTGTAAAATGAAGGCCTGAACTAGATTATTACCAATACCCCTTCCAGTTCTAAATCAGTGATCCTTTGAAGGAGCAGCCAGTTGTGGGGAGGAAAAGAGAGGGAGAGGAAGGAAAGAAATGAGAGAAGAGAAGAACTGGGAAAAAAAAAAAGATGGGAGAGAATAAATGAGGCTATAGGACTTGAACAGAGAACTGTTCCGAGAAGAGGGAACCAGGAAACTGAAGTACATGTGTGGGGAGGGTTAAATTGTAAAGAATACCACATCTGGTTCTTTGGCAGAATGAGGAAAGAGGCATCTAGGGACAAGGATCTCTGTGTTTGAGAAGCCATTTTTTATGCCCACTCAAGAACTCGATAGGAGAGCCCAGATGGAGCAGAGCAAAAATACTCACCCCTGAGCTGCTACCGTGCTGCTGCTGCTGCTGCTGCTTTTCCTTCATGACAGTCCCAACTTGATACTGACCCTCCCAACTGCTGAGTTAATTATTTTATAATCCTAGGAGGACAAGTCTTTTCAGAAATTTAATCATAGACTTCGCCATCAGATGTTTCAAGTTAGCCCACTGCCTTTTTGTTTTGTTATTCGTCATCAAAATAATAATTGTGGAAGAATAGCCTTTAGTCACAATCTAGAAAGGGGAAGGGAAGAGGAGAGAAGAAGCGGCTCAAGGGCTTGAGCAAATGATGCTTCAAAGAAAGCTAGGATAGAATGGGAGAGGTCTCCTGATGTAATGGGGGCCTATCAGACTTTTTATGGGGCTTCTTCCACATGGGGCTAATAATACCTGCCATACCTACTTCACAGTGATGAAAAGCAAGTTAATAGATGCGACAGTGTTTTAAAACTTGTATACAGTATATAAATGTTTATTATTGTTATCAGTAAGGGGAAAAACAGTATAAAATATCAAATAATTTTTACTTGTTAGACTTCTTGTTTCCTAAAAACTTCCCTGCCCAATTTCCCATTCCCTGAGGGTTTTACTTTCCTCTCAGAAACTAAATCCATGTAAGATGATGGATGATAATGATTTAATGTATTACCTTTTTTGGATAACATCCATGCATTTTAACAGGGGCTTTTAATCCCTTAACCCCAAAAGAATGGTCAGAATTGATGGACAAGAGAGTTTTGCTTCTCAGGGAGCCCTCGCCAAGATTAGACGCCCTGAAAATTATTCCACAAAAGCAGGTATCAACATATGGGGCAGCTTGGCGTAGTCCTTTAGGACAGGAAATTTGGTGTAAAGGAAAAAAAGACTAGCTTTAGAGTTAGGGGATGAGAGCTCTATTTACCACCCACTAATGCCCTCTCCTACCTGAACCTGTTGAAATCTCACTCCCCTACTGTCAACCCATCTCTGGCCATTTAATTAGCCATGCCCTTAAGCTTATTCTAAACTTATTTTTAAAACCTAATTTAGCTTATTTTTAAGCTTAATTAAATTAGCTTATTTTTTTTTAATCACAAGGGCAATATAATGTCCCTATGGGTCCATATGGCCACCTCTTCTGCTCTTTTATGGGGTTTATACCAGATGAAAGGTAGTAGCAAAATCACCATAGCTCAGAGCCTCCAGTTAGGAAAATTCCTAACATTCAGGCAGAGGTTTGGCTCTCTGCCTTAATTTAAATGTATATTGATCTCTGCTGCTGGACAAGCACAGAGAAGAGAAGTTGGGGAAAGAACAGCACACTTTTTTGTCTGCACTTTCCTCAGTGCTTGAAGAGAAGATGTATACAACCCCCATGGGGCAGCTAGGTGGTGCAGGGGATAGAGCAGCGGGCCTGAAATCAGGAAGATCTGAGTTCAAATCTGGCCTCAGACACTTACTAGTTGTGCGACCCTGGGCAAGTCATTTAACCCCTATTTGCCTCAGTTCCTCAACTGTAAAATGGGAACACACTGAAGAAGGAAATGACAAACCACTCCAGTATCTTTGGCAAGAAAACCCCATGGACATATCCATGGGGTCACAGAGTAGGATATGACTGTACGACTGAACAATAACATACAACCCCAAGATTCAGACAGAGTTTGTTGTCCCAACATACCCATGGAAGGGGGGAGGGGGGCAAATGGCCCTCCTTTCACTTCCTCCTGTTGCCCTTGCTCTGAGGAGTCTTTCTAGCTCAGCTTGTTAAGTCTCGGGGGAGGCTGGGGAAAACCCTTCTTATTACTGCTGCTCAGTTTTTGAAATCCCCATTCCTTCCTCTCAGTCTTGCAGACCATGTCTTTCCCTTCAGGACATGACTCCACTCTGCCTTTTGACTCAACGAATATGAGAATCCTCAATCACTCCCAGTGCTAAGAGGAGAACTTGTCCCTCTGAACTCCAAATCTCAGGACGTCCATCGGTTCTCCAAACCCTCTTTAAAAAAAAAGGATACAAAAGAAACAACGAAACAAGCAAAACTAACCCACACATTGACAGGACAGTCAATGTTCCTCTGCCATAATCTTCCACCTCTGCACCGAAGGAGAAGAGGTACATTTTCTCATCTCCTTTTCAGAGCCAGGCTTGCTCATTATAATTAATGACACAGGAGCTGACATTATACTGAAATGTTTTAAAAACAAAATAAGAGTCATAAACATTTGCTTTGGAATAGCTCTCCTGGTAATTCAGCCAAAAAGCAAATTGTTCACAACTACCAGAATTCTTCCTAGAAGCCTCTTCTTAATCCTCATACTTTGCTTTGACTCTGACCTTGAAATGCTCTCCTCTCTTGGCTTCCAGGAAATTGAATTCTTCCTATTCTTCTCCTATCAACTCTGGCCAGTCTTTGTCCATCTCAATTACTTCCTCTTCCTCCTCCTGCCTCTTATACACTGAAGGTTTCTGTTCTCAAACTTCATCCCTACACTCTTTCTCTTGGCAATTTCATGCCCATTCTCAGCATCAACTACCACCTCTTCGTAACTCTGAGGGCACTGGTCTCAGAATCCGGGAGATATGGGTCCTAATCCCGCCTCAGATACTTACTAGCTATGTGATCCTAGGGATATCACTTAACTTTTGAGCCTCAGTTTGTTGATCTGTTAAATAGGGAGAATAAGAGTGCTGGCTTCATAAGGTTATTGCGGGGATCGAATTAGATTAAATATCGAATAGGTTATTATGAGGATCGAATCCGATGATATATTGAATAGAATATATATTGATTCATATATTCTATTATATAGAATATATATTGATTCATATATCAAAAAGAGGATCAAATTAGATATCTATAAAGTACTTCATGAACCTTAAAGCATTATATGTGTGAACTGCTATTATTAATCACCAACTGCCACAACTCTAGTTAGTACCTCGTTGACTCTGATCTGGACTATTACAATAGTGTCCTGGCTGCCTGCAAACTTCAAGTTTTGCTTCCAAAACTAGATGAAAATGGAATTGGGAAAGGTTTAACAAAATAAATTAAAAATACAATAAAACATAAACAATGTTAATTTGTGGTTTTCTAAATGAATATGTGGCCTATAGGGATCTGCTTCTATTTGAGTTGGGTGCCACTGTCCTAAATAGACTCCCTACCTCTAATCCATCCTATAAACTCTTATCAGATTAATCATCCTAAAGCATAGCTCTTATCACCTTACTAGCCCCACTTAAAAAAAAAAAAAGCTAAAACTTTGACAGTTCACTACTGACTACTGAGAAGGCAGTAGAGAAATCAGAATTTGAAGTCAAAGGGCCTGAGTTCAAATCCCAGTTCTATTACTTATTAGTCATGTTTACTTAGATGAGTAACTGAATATCTTTGATCCTTATTGTATCTATAAAAGGACTGGAGCATGTGATCTCCAACGTGACTTGTGGACCTATAGCCTATGATCCTACAAATAACTTTCAAGTCTCTTCCCCTAGCATTCATAATTTAGTTCCAACCTTATTTCTCATTGGTGCCCTTTACACCTCCTATTCTCCAGACAAACTGGGCTATCCTCCCCATTCCCTTCGTATTCCTTAAGCTTATCTACCTCTGTATCTTTGATCATGCTATTCCCTTCTCCTCTAATTCTTTTTCCCCTCACCTCTCTCTGCCCAAGTCCTAGCCACCCTTAGGGCATAGGATAAATATTACCTCCTCCATGAAGCCTTCCTTGATCTTCACAGCCCCAAACAGAAGTAATCTCTTCCTCCTCTGAACTTTTCCATAGTGTCCTGGATTTCTGTTACTGAACTTTCACACTCTACCTGATGAAGAGCCTCAATTTGATGCCGTATGAGGGTCAGCTGAAAGAAATGGAAATGTTTCACCTGGAGAAGAGAAGGCCTGGGGAAAGGCACATCGAGTATTTAAAGGGCTATCATATGGAAGAGGGATCTGCTTCTGATTGGTCCCAGAGCACAGAATTAGGAACCATGGAGGATGCAGAGAGTTATGTATGGGCATGATACAAAGAAGTATGATCTAAGAATCAAAGCCAGAGGCTTGCAACTGTTAAAACATTTACACTTCAGAATCAACTTACAATTCGGGCTTAACTTCCTGTTTTATTGATTGTCTGGACATAAGAAAGTGATAGAGAAAATGTGAATAATGCAGATTAAAATGAAAAGTATGTCCCCTGTATGTTTATTTATTCTCGAAAGCTGTTAAACATTTACCAGCACTCCCCTGATTAGAGCTTTTTTTCCTTCAGAAAGCTGGTTGTTAAACATTTACCAGCAGGAGCTATCAGGAACAACAGAATGCTGTGCCTCAGGAGATGATGAGTTCTCTCTCACTGTTTGTCCTTCAGTAGCAGCTGAATGGCCACTTGTCATGGATATTATAGAACAAAATTTGTCCTTCTTTAAGTCCAACCAGTTGGCTTCTGGGGCCCCTTCCAACTCTGAGATTCTCTAATGAGTGATTCTGTCTTTTAGTCATTTCTCTATTTGTCTTATCTTCCGTACTGAGCTATAAGCTCTTTAAGGGCAGGGACTGTTCCTTACTCTTGCTTGTATCTCCCACAGAGTTTGATATTGCTTTCTATAAAGGGTGTTAGTGCTTTAAGTAGTAAAGCTACTTTAAAACTTTAGAAACTTAAAACTGCATTAAGAATTCTGGGACACCCTATATAGGTGATTTTGTTCATTCTCTCATTCATTCATTCATTCAATGAATGTTGGTTGAATGAATGAATCAATAAAGTGAAATGAAAGATTGTTGTTAGATTTAACAAGAGGAAATGCACCCAGAATGAAGGACAGGACCTTCTTAGGCTCCATTCTTTTCTGCCAAGCAACAGATGTGAAAATATAGTACTTAACATACACCATGAAATTAAACCTCTACATTCCAATGGGGCACGTCTGTTCAAATTGTAGCCATGTTTATATTTCATTTTCAGATGAGAACGTTTGTTATAAAACAGGAAAAACGCTGAGTTTAACTTAAAAAAACAAACAGGGTCTTATGGAGTACTTGGAAAAGGATTGGGGTTGGGGGGAGGAGGAGTCCTTCACAGTGCTGGTTCTGACTTCAGAGAGTAGAAATCGTGGGGATGAAGCAGCAGACTCTGCTGGCCCCTACCCTCATTCCTAGGGAGAAAATGGCCAAAAAGCAGAGCTTGAGGGACGGGAATGGCCTGCCTATACCTATTCAGTACCTGCGTGTAAAAGTCACAGGAACCCAATTTAGCCTTGGGATATAGCCCTAACAGACAGAGTGGGAATTGGGCCAGCCCCATATACAGGCTATACCAACATGAAAAGAGAGTTGCCAAGAGCTCACCTATCCAGAAGGATATTCTCCAGCAGCACTAGGGTGCCTCAAGTTCCCCCACAGCATTTAGAGCACTTTTTTAATTGTTCAAAGAATTTTCACATCTATGATCATCAGAGCTGCCCAGTGAGGTAAGCAGGTCTGGTTATTATCATCCCCTCTGGACAAATGAGAAAACTGAGGCCCAGAGAAGTGAAAGTATTTGCCTTGGGCCTAATAGCTAATCAGCGGAACACCCAACATTGGTACTCAGGCCTCTACTTGACCTCTGATGACTAGAATAAGGCCATACTCCCCATGAGGCAGTGTGGCATAGTGGAAAGAATGCTAGACTTAAAGTTAGGAATGTGGGTTCAAATGCCAGAGGCTGTATGACACTAGGCAAATCACTCAGCATCTCTGAACCTTGGTTTCCTCATCTGTAAAATGGGAAAAATCATGACAATATTTGAAGTACACACCCCATAGGGCTGTGGGAGGGTCAGATTAGATGATATATGCAAAGTACCTAGCAGAACTTAAAGGAAGATGCAAATGTCAATGATTATTACTATCATTCTCATTCTTTTCATCATATATTTGAATGAGTTCAGATAAAAGCAGTCTAGGGATAGATTGTTTTCCTGTTTCGTATTTAATGTTCAGCATCCTGTCTCATCAGTATATAAGATTGATTTCTGTAATTGAATACAAGTATTGGAATGTAAGTGCATCTTTTGCAGATTCTATCTTTAGAACAATTCTGGAGCAAGCAGTCCGATGGGAATGATGGATACTTCATCCTGTGCCCATCTGGTTTTGATTTCTTCTGCTAGGTCTTAATATTTTGAGTACTCTTCATTCCACATAGATTGGACGTCATGGGTATTCAGGATGGCAATGTCTAATTAAAATGTTGTTCTTAAACTTATGTGGATCAATGTGATATCCAGGCAATTTAGGGCAGCAGTTTTGGGTGTTATAATGTTGCAAATTCAGTACAGCTGGTTTGTTGAATTCTTGAGAATATTTTGGCTTATAAAAATGAATGTTGAAAGCTATCTTTAAGCGTCATTGGAAAAAAAATAAAATGCTATTAAATGAGGGGAAAACAGTATTTTGAGACCTGTATTTGTGGACTGGGCATTTGCCTTCTGTTCATTTTAAAAAGATAGCAAGCTTCTTATGTATAAATCTGGCCAGTAAGATCAGGTAGTGTCTTAGTAGGTACTAAATTTCTGCCAACTAAATTCTTGCAGTCTTTGCTCTGCAAAATCCATATTGATAGATAGGTTGGGATCCCTTAAAATTATCTTTCTATAATATCTGATTTCAGTGACCTGGTCCTGAATCTCTATCATCAACCCCTACATTTCTGTTCAAACAAAACACACATCTAGCCATTTGTTGACATGTTTATTGAGTTCATGCAGATGTTACTCACAAAGGGCCTTTTAATTCCACTCAGATCAATTTTATAGACTCCATTCACACATAAGTCGATTTCGGTTACATCTGACAAATCCAGAACCATATAACTTGTCACTCATTACTATTGCTCAATGAAGTAATGTCTGATTGTTCCAAAATTACTATTGTTACTATTACTACCCTGTCAAATCTAGGCTGAAATGGTAGCACTCAGAATAAGGTATCTATATTCACCTAGGTCCTTTTAGTACATTTACTCCTCTCTCCTGTTACCCAGTCTCCTGGACATCCAGATCCCTCCTTTCTCAACATACTTAATCCATTCTCCTGCTACTCTACAACGGATGCAGTTTTCCAAGCACGGACACTGCCATCTCCTCTGGCTTGCTGTGCTCAGCACTTTGCCCATTCCCATCTTGAATGTATTAACTACTCTACTCAAACACACACTGGAGGAGATTACATTTTCCATGGGGCAAAAGAAAATAGAATCTCACAAAAAGAATAGTTTCTGCTTTGTTCCCTCCTGAGTTCTTAGCTTCCGAAATGAGACCTGATATGTTCCCCCTGCCTTCTGACCCCTGCCCCAATTTATTCCTGAAGAAATAAGATGCCAGATAGAAAAATAGATCTATAGGCTAGACCCCTGGGGTTGGTTTAAGTAACAGAAACCAAGTAGAGTGGCAAGCACCAGGAACTGAGAATGAAGATGAAGTTAAGATGAGGCAAGGAGATTATATATAAAAATCCAAAACCCTAAGCACTGAGTAACAATGGTCTAAAAGCTTCCCAGACCAGAGTGTAGGGAGATGGAGGGAAAATGGAATGAGACCAGAATGATGTCTCACTACATATATACAACTTAGTCTGATCATGCTCCTCCTACACATGGTATACCAAAAAGAACACTGGCTTTAGAATCAGAGGACCGGAGTTCAAATCCTGACTTTGCTATTTACTACTGATGTGACCTTGTGTGCTTCTCAAGGAGCCTTTATTCATCTGTAAAATGAGAGATGTTGATTCAAATCAGGGGTTCTTAACCTTTTTCATGGGTCATGAACCCCTTTGATGCTCTGAAGAAGCCTACATACCCCTTTTCCAAAATAAAGATCTTTAAATGCACAAAATAGAGCATATAGGATTACAAAAGAAACCAATTATATTGTAATACAAGTACCAAAAAAATTTTTAAACAAATTCATAGACTATAGATTCAGAACTCCTGACCTAAATTTTATCTAAAATCCCTTCTAGTACTACATCTAATTTTCTTGAAATATCATCAGTCAATGGGAGCTTGGGTGGGGAAGGGAAAGAAGAAGGAGGAAAGAGAGGAAATGAGGACTCAGGGAGTGGAGAGAAGTATAAGGAAAGGAATCTGTCACGAGAGGTGAGGAACCTACAGATTCAATCAAAGGGCCACACTTGAGGACCTAGAGGGCCACATGTGGTCTTGAGGCCACAGGTTCCCCACTCCTGTGTTTAGCACCTAAACACTCTGACCTGGCATTGAGGGTATAAACGCAGTAGGTTTTAGAAAGGATATTCCCCTGCTGTCTGCTAAATTCAACCAAATTCAGGAATATGCTTCTGCTCTCCATGTCTTCAAAATATCAGCAGGATTCCTGGTGACGTTTTCTAGGAATTGAGGTGGTAGAAATTATGAGATATAATAGTTCTTATGCTTTACCTCCTTCCTAGTCCTTAATATGTTTCTCTAAGGGAGAAAGTAGATTAATAAAAGACTACAGCTCAACAAGAGGATCCAGAGGCATGAATATGAAATGAGCAGAACCAGAGAAAGGTTTCAGGAGAAGGGCAGCAAAAGAATTAACCAAATCCCACTCATTCTTCAGTCTGAACTCTGGTCCCCCCCCCCTCCTCCATGGAGTCTTCCAAACTCACCTGCCCATTCTCTGAATTTCTGTTGTACATTTTGAATATACTTGTTATATACATTATATTTTTATATGTGTAACATGTATATGTGCGTGTGTGTGAATGTATATATATATATATATATAATTATGTGTCATATTATTTGTTCTCCACTAAACTCCACTCCTTATGATGGATGTGAAAGTCAGTCAGTTAGTAACTACTAGGAGCATTTATTAAGTACCTTCTATGTGCCAGGTACTGTGCTAAGTACTGGAGATACAGAAAAGGGCAAAATACAGTCTCTGTATTTGAGAAGCTCACAGTCTAATGAAATCCAGAAGTTGGCTCCAGATTCTCTTTTTATATATATATAATGTTTTATTTTTTTCTCCAATTACTTGTTAAAACAATTTTTAAGCATTTTTTAAAATTTTGAGTTCCAAATTCTATCCCTTCTTCCTTCCCTCCTCTCCCCCCTTCCTGAGATGGTAATCAATCCAATATAGTTTATACACATGCAATTATATAAGACATTTTCATACTAGTCATTTTGTACAAGAAGACTCAAATTAAAAAAAGAAAAAGAATGAAAGGAAGAAAATGAAAAATAGCATGCTTCAATCTGTATTCACTCAAATAAAAAAAAGAAAAAGAATGAAAGGAAGAAAGGAAGAAAATGAAAAATAGCATGCTTCAATCTGTTTTCAGATAGTATCAGTTCTTTCTCTGGAAGTGGGTAGTATGCTTCATCATGAGTCCTTTGGGATTGTCTCGGATCATTGTATTGCTGAAAACAGCTAAGTCAGTCACAGTTGATCATCATACCGTTTTACTGTTACTGTGTATAATGTTCTCCTGGTTCTACTCACTTCACTTTGCATCAATTCATGTAAGTTCAGGTGTTTTCTGAAATCATCCTGTTTGTCATTTCTTACAGCAAAATGATATTCCATCACACTCATATACCATTCCCCAATCGATGGACATCCATTTGATTTCCAGTTCTTATTGGCTCTAGATTCTCAAAAGCTGTGCTCTAACAGGTCCTACCGGAGAGGAAAGGTTTCCTCTGCAGACCTAGTGATAGTGACCTATCTTTCTCATCCAAGGACAAGCCTAGCAAAGGTCAGAAAGGCTCTTCATCAGGAAATGAGTCATCTTGGCCCCAGCAAGTCACAAAACCATCTAGTAAGGCATGGAAAGAGCTGTGATTTGTGTTGGTGGACAGAGTAGCCACATGGATGAAGGTAAAAATCCCTTAAGTATGGAAGTTGCTTCCTAGCTATGTGGCCTTTTTCTCATGTCTAAAATGAGGAGTTTGAACTAGATGGCCTCCAAGGTCCCCTCCACCTCTCTATCTACCGACCTTCTGATGTGTCTTCCATCTCATAGACAGATACATCACATTCCTATTATTTGATCATCTGTCATCCTGTACTGCTCCCCAATTGTTTCCTATATATTAGTCTTGTCTCTCCCAACTGGGCTTAGAAACTCCTCGAAGACGGAAATTATGTTTTCATCTTTCTCTTCATCTTCTCATCTTTCCTCCACAACCTCTGACACAGTGCTAAGCACAAAGCAAGTGTTCAGTATATAATCATTGACCTGAAGGCCAAGACCAAAGATTATAATAATGGCTAGCATTTGTAGTGCTTTGAGGTTTACAAAGTACTTTATCAGTATTATCTCTTTTTATCCTCAAAATAACGCTGGGGGTAGGGGAGGTGCTGTTATTCTCCCCATTTTGTAGGTGAGGAAACTGAGACAGACACAGGTTAAGTGATTTGCCCAGGGTCACACAGCTAATAAGTGTCTGAGGCTGGATATGAACCCAGGTCTTCCTGATTCCAGGCTTAGTGTTCTATCTGCTATACCATCTATCTGCCAAAAATCATAATCCAAGCAGAATAAGACAATCTTTCTAAAGAATGACTGGGAGAATCCCCAGGATAGGAGAACAGGGCTTTGGCTGAGGCCACAATGAAGGCCTCAGTCTTTGTTAATATTCAATTGTTTTCATCATGTCCAATTCTTCATGACCGCTTTTGGGGTTTTCTTGGCAGAGTTACTAGAGAGTTTTGCCATTTCCTTCTCCAGCTCATTTTACAGATGAGGAAACTGAGGCAAACAGGGTGAAGTGACTTGTCCAGGGTCACACAGCTAGTAAGTATAACACATCCTGATTTGAACTCAGGAAGATGACTCATCTTCCTGATTTCAGGCCCAGTACTCTATCCACTGTGCCACTTAGCTGCCCTCAGTCCCACCTCTACACAAACCAATGGGGCCCATGTATGTTGAATAACACCCATCCTCTCAACTACCTCGAAAATAGTGAGGGAGGTATTTTTCCAGCTGACAAGTTTCCAAACAAACTTATTCAACTCTGCCTCTCAGACCACGTGGAACATTCTTCCTCCTTCCCGTATTTTCCCCTTTTCCCTTTTCAAAGCCCTTTTCCATCAACCAGGGCTGTGTAAACCTCAAAGCCCTGGAGAAATGGGAGCTGCTACCATTTTTATTATTAGAAGTAACATTATCATAAGTAACACAAAAAGGCAATGAGGCATATTGCTAAGGGCCAGCCTTAGAGTTAGAAGACCTGGGTTCGAGCCCTGCCTCTGAGACAACCTGAGCTGTGTGACCCTGAACATGTTATTTAACTTCTTAAGATTCTAGGCAACCCTCCAAGGCTTTGTTACTTACATAAGTGACTTGTTTAACCTAAGAGTAGCAATTTACCATCACACCTGTGAAATTTCATCTCAGCCTCCAGATTGGCATCCATCCATTAATCAACACTCTTTTAATCCCATTGCTCAGGTAGCCATGGAAATACCTAATAGTATTCTTCTCCAGCCCACATTTGTTTGTTTTTGTTTTTGTTTTTGTTTTTGTTTTTGTTTTTTTGGCTAGGCAATGGGGTTAAGTGACTTGCCCAGAGTCACACAGCTAATAACTGTTATGTGGCTGAGGCCGGATTTGAACTCAGGTCCTCCTGAATCCAGGGCTGGTGCTCTATCTACTGCGCCACCTAGCTGCCCCGTCCAGCCCACATTTGTTCCTCTTGTCCACAAGGATGCATGAGATTCTGAGAGTCATTACCACATCCTTTTATGTGCAGGACATTTTCACATACATTATGTTTTCTGTTCCTACCCTATTATGGAGGCAGGAGGAATATTTTTGTCCCCATTTTACATATGAGGAAAATCAGGATGCTAAAATACCTCGGCCAAGGTCATACAGTCAATAAGTGGCCAGCTTGAGACTGAAGATTCATGCCTTCTGATTCCTTCATCAGGGCTTACTGCACTAGAGGCTGAGATTCTGACCAAGCAGGAGGGGACTCAGTGACGTGGCAGACCACTAGCAGAACTGCGGTTATCAGAGTCATTGCACTATAGAAGGAAAAGCTGGAATCGGGAAACCTGGGTTCTGATATTTATTTTCCATCTGACCTTAGGTAATTCACCAAAACAATAGAGTCTTCATCTGTAGGTGGAGGGGGTTGAACCAGATCAAGGCCCCTTACAAGATTTGCAGGTCTATGTTTCTATTCATTGGGTAACCTAGCCGGACATTGTTGTTCCAGCTCCTAGAAATGGACGTGGAAACCAAACAAAAAATGGTTCTGTTTCTATACAGCATGGGTCAAGTGATGAGATAGAGTGCAGACCTTCAGGAGAACCAATCAGATTTTATGTCATGAGCACTGACTCCATCTTGTGCTGCCACATGTTTTCTTCTCCATCTTATTACTTTTCCGCAAATTATCCATGGGCAACTAGATGGTATAAGATATCTATTGTTTCATGAATGCAGGTGGATACAATTAATCGGCATCTCTCAATTCCGAGAATAGAAAGACCCCCAAACCTAGCTGTCTCCCTCAAACGTGAACAAAATTGATTCATTCTTCCTCACAACTTGGAAAGCCCCTACTCTTTCCTCCAATTACAAATCAGATTACCTAATTTTGCATCCTGGTTTATATGCAGATCGATTGTTTTCTTGCAATTAATTGGTTTTTTTGATTAATTGTTTTTAATACATTAAAATCTGCCTCACTCTGTATTCACGGTCTTTGGACTAACTGGGAAATCTACTGACCCATTTATTATGCGTGCCTTGCTAATAAGTAGTATTGATTGGATTGTTTCCTCAGTGTTTATTATCAATTAACCTTCACACTGTGCTGCTGGGCACTGTTGTCCCAGCTCCTAGAAATGGAGGTGCAAACCAAGCAAAAATGCTTCTGTTTCTTTATGGGATAGAGACACTTGATTGTACGGGATAGAGAACCTCCCCTCCCACCAGAAAAAAAGGACAGCCTAAAACTCTCAGCATTAATCCAGTAGGAAAGGGATTCTTAACCTGGAGGTCCATGAACTTATTTTTCTTTTCAATATTTTCATAACTATTTTGTTATGATTTGTTTCCTTTCTAATACTATTCACTTTATTTTATGCATTTAAAAATATTATTCTAAAAAGGAGTCAGTGGGCTTCACCAGACTAACAAAGGGGTCCGTGACATAAAAACATAAAAGTTAAAAACCGTTCCCTGCCCTAGGACTGAGTCCAGAGCCTGTCACCAGCCTCCAGAGTACCTGAGGACCAAATCAAATCTACCATCAACTATTTATTAATTTTTAGCCTGGCCTTGCACTAGCGACTAGTCAAAGTCTAAAATATAGCCCCTACCCTCCAAAACTTAAAGTCTAATTACAGAGGCAAGATACAATGGTAGTTCTAAATTGGGTCACAAATACGATATACAAAACTATAGAAAGCTAGGTGGTGCAATGGGAATGTACGTGGGATCAGGAAGACCTAAGTTCAAATCATGCCTCAGATTCTTCCAAGCTGTGTGACCCTAGGCAAGTCACTTAACTACTTTCATCCTCAGTTTATTCATCTGTAAAATGGGGTATTTACCTCAGAGGGTTGTTGTGAAGATCAAATGAGATATATGTAATATGTGTAAATATATATAATACATAAAAATATATGTACAGCATTTTTCAAACCATGAAGCATTGTATAAGGGAATAAACACACACACACACACATAGCACGTGTTACCCTGGACAAGTCACTTAACCTCTATTTGCTTTAGTTTCCTCAAATGCCAAGATCTAGGACTCTACCACACTTCTGGCCAGATCCCCTTTGTGTTTTCTCTCTCTATTAGAATAGAAGCTTGAGATACAGACTGTCTTGCTTACCTTCCTTTATAGTCCCAGCATTTAGCACAGGACCTGGCAAACAGTCATAGCTTATATGCTGAAGTCTCTTCCAACTCTGAAATTCTGTGATTCTGTGATGATACAAGCTGCTTTCATCCAGAATTACTGAATGGAGCAAAGCCAAGGCAATACTGGATAGCTCATGGTGGAAGATCAATAGACCTAGAAAAGTTAGGCAATGTTTTATATAGGGCTTAAGGACTTAAGCCAGGACCAGAAAGATAGGCGAAAGGCTTGGGTTAGCAGAGATGCTAGGGGACAGCAAAGGTGAAGTCTGGGGAATGAATATGGGCTATGCAGATATGAGTGAGTCCAATCTGGCTGACACAAAAGGAGCATGGTGAGTCATAAGATTAGATGAGCAGAGTGGAGCCAACTAATGGAGATTCTTTGGGCTGCCCTGTTGAGGTTAGACAGCCGGGCCTCTTTCCTTCTATAGCAATCTGCATCCAAATTCAGGAGTTTAGGCCCTAGTGAGGGGAAAGGAAGGGAATAAGCATTTATTAAGCACTTACTATATGCCAGGCATTGTGTGCTAACTTTACAAATATTATCTCATTTTATCCTCACAACAACCCTGGAAGGCAGGGGCTATTGTTAACCCATTTTACAATTGAGGAAACTAAGATAGACAGAAGTTAAGTGATTGGCCTAGGGTCACATAGCTAGTGACTAAGTCAGAATCCTCCTGACTCCAGGCCCAGTGATCTCTCCTCCCTGTCACCTAGCTACATACAAAGAAGGCCATATTAGTCTGTCCTAGAATCAGAATCTGGAAGGAAGACCAGTGCATTCCTTTCTCTGTCTCCTTTAGACAAGTCAGCCTCCAAAGGCAGTGAGGAAACCCCAGATTTTTCCCCCTGAGGTCTCTGCTGAAGAAAAACGTCTTTCTTCCGCTCTCCATCCCCAGTGACAGTGACCCCTCCCCCTCTCTCCACTCTCCCCACAGTAGGAATGTCAGGAGCCCAGATTCCATGACTCACCCCAGCCGATGGAAATTTTTCGCCATATACCACGACCTTTGGTTTGCCGTCTGGTGTCCACGCCAGAAGGTATAGGATATCCTGTCTGCCATGCAAAAATGATGACTGACCGGGAGATGACTGTATAAGGAAGGCTGAGGTTACCAGGAAGGGGGGAACTGAGAGAGTTAGTGGCTCTTGGTGACATTTTTCCTGAGCTTTAGCAGTTGTATATCACCACAAGGCTAACTCGATGGGTAAATCTCAAATCCGTTAGGCATACCTAATGCAGAGTCACTCGGGAGTGGAGAAGGCTGGCTACCCCGGCCAGCTGTGGCTGTGATCTTTAAGATTGGAGGCAAGCTGTAAAGAGCATTGAGCTGGTCGGCAAGAAGCAAATCTTGGTTCTAGGTCTGATCCTGCCTCTGAGGAGCTGGATATCCTTGGACAACTTGCTTAACATAGAAAGGAATATAAGCTCCTCGAAAGCAGGGACTGTTTCATTTTTGTCTCTGCAGTCCCAGTTCCTAGTGTATAGTAAGCCTTTAACAAGTGGTTGTTGGATTGAATTGAATAGAAGCTGGCTGGTACAATGACATCTGGTTTAGAAGTCAAAAGATCTCAGTTCAAATCCCGCTTCTATCACTTAGTATTGTGCAACTTCGGGCCTCATTCTCTTCCTTTGTAAAACCAGGAGCTATACCCTATGACCTCTAAGATCTCTCCCGGCTGTAAATCTGTAACACATTGGGCTGTTAGCTTTAGTTTCATCCTTGGGCAAAGGGAAATAACCACCACACCCAGTACCCAGTTCATTATGATCATGGATTAAAAAGTACTTGGAAAAGATGAAGCACTGTTGTAATCAATCCATAAACAGACATTCATTGGACATCTACTGTGTGCTTTGGGGTGTATGGGGCATTCTGAGAGGACTAGCACGCTCTGCTTCACTTAATCCAATTCATATGCAAGTTAAGACATCACCCCTGATCTCATTGGGCCTCATTGAAAATGAAGGACAAACCACAAAAACAACTATGTGTAAGGCTATTGTTACAGGTGGTGCAGTGAATAGAGTGCTGGGCCTGGAGTCAGGAAGACTCGTTGTCCTGAGTTCAAATCCTCAGGACTCAGATACTTACTAGCTGTGTGACCCTGGACAAGTCACTTAATCTGTTGGCCTCACTTTCCTCATCTGTAAAATAAGCTGGAGAAGGAAATGCCAAACCACTCCAGTATCTTTGTCAAGAAAACCCCCAAAATGGGGTCATGAAGAGTCAGACAGGACTGAAATGACTTAACAACAAAAATATTGGGGTTTATGGGGTATTCAGGGAGGATTAACAACTCTGTCTCACTTAAATCAGTTCACATGCAAGTCAAGACATCACCTATGATGTCATTGTTCCTCTTCGAAAACAAAGAATAAACAACAACAATAACTGTGGCAGGCTATTGTTATAGGTGGCACAGTCTATAGAATGCTAGGCTTGGAGTAAGGAAGATTCATTTTCCTGAGTTCAAATCTGGCCTCAGACTGGCTGTGTGACCCTGGGCAAGTCACTTAACCTTGTTCACCTCAGTTCCTTATCTGTAAAATGAGCTGGAGAAGGAAATGGCAAACCACTCCAGTATCTTTGCCAAGAAAACCCCGGATGGGGTCACAAAGAGTTGAACATGATGAGAAATGACTGAACAACAAATGTGCCATCACTGTAGTAGGCACTTGGAACACAAAACCAAAATTCTTGTGCTCAAAGAATTTATATTCTATCAGTGAAGACAACATATACATGTTTGGAGAGAGGATATATATCCCACCCCATCCCCTCAAAAGACAAGAAAGTCCTGGGAGGGAAGCCCATGGTGCCTGGGGAGAATCAAGAAGATGGTACTTGGGCAGAATCTTGAAAGGAATTTGAGATTCCAAGAAATGGGAGAAGAGGGGGAAAGCAGTCCAGGCATGGGCCACAGCCAGTAGAAGCACAGATGTGAGAGATGAAGTCTCGTGTGGGAGGAACAGCAAATGAACCAGTATGGATCAATTGTGCAGTGGTAGAAAGGAAGATCTGAGGCGACTAAGCTGGTAGGAAGGCACAAGATGGTAAAGAGCTTCAAACGCCGAGCAGAGGAGTTAACGTTTTTCCCTAGTGGTAAGAGGGAACCACTGAAGTTTATCGAGTAAGGAACTGGCATAGTCAGCCTTTCACTTTTGGGGGGGGGGCGGGGCAAGGCAATTGGGGTTAAGTGACTTGTCCAGGGCCACACAGCTAGTAAGTGCCCAGTGTCTGAGACTGGATTTGAAGTTCAGGGCTGGTGCTCTATCTACTGCGCCACCAGCTGCCCCAAGTCTTTTACTTTACGAAAATCACCTTGGCAGAAAGGTAGCCCAGTGGGATGATAGCTTGAGAAAACTGGGTTCTAGTCTAGCCTCAGAAATAAGTAAACTACCAAACTTTTGGGAAACCATTGATCTGTCCCTAAAGCACTTGAAACTTTCCAAAGCACTTTTCCTTCCATTTTAACATCGCAACAACTTTGTGAGGTATGTAGGGCATGAATAGTTCTCATTTTTCCAAGGTGATTTGCCCTGGCTTACACAGCAAGTCAAGGACAGAACTAGGAAAAAAAATTAAAACTCCTGACTGCAGGGACCAACATCCTTTGTATTACACCAACCTAGACCTCCTAATGTCTCACGTGCTCTGCCCCAGTCCCCCTCTGTAAATGGGAAGTGCCACAGGAATTTTGCTAATGCTAGGTTATTATGTTATGGAGGCAAAGAGATGGCTAGAGTGCTGGACTTGGGAGTCAAAAATGATCTGAGTTCAAATCCTGCCTCAGACACTTCCTAACTATGTGACCCTGGGCAACTCACTTAACCCCTCTTTGCCTCAGTTTCACCATCTGTTAAAGGGGGAATAATGATAACACCTACCTCACAAGGTTGATGAAAAGAGTAAAAATGTAAAGTATTTTTGCAAATTTTGAGGCACCTTCTACGTAAATACTAGCTATTATTCTCATTTGTGATGTTAATTAATCAATCAACAAACATTTATTAAGCACCTACTATGTGCCAGGCTAGGTAGTACAGTAGATAGAGTGCCAGGCCTGGAAGCAGGAAGACTCATCTTCCTGAGTTCAAATCTGACCTCAGACAATTACTAGCTTTGTGACCTTGGGCAAATCACTTTACTCTGTTTGCCTCAGTTTCCTCATCTGTAAAATGAGCTAGAGAAGGAAAGGGCAAACCACTCCAGTATCTTTCCTAAGAAAACACCAAATGGGTTCACGAAGAGTTGGACACGACTGAAAACGACTGAACAACAATAAATGTGCCAGGCTACTGTTAGTATTATGATGGTTTGTATATAAGGTAACAAATCATTGCTCACCTATCCCAACCTTCACCCCCTCCACCTATGGCTGTTTCTTGAAAGTGGACCTCCTAATCAGCCACCTAATAAGATAGTTTGGCCAGTTGGTCAATAAACATTCATTAAGCACTTATTATGTACCAGACATTGTTCTATTTTCTGAGGATAGAAATACAAAAGTGAAATTCGGTCCCTGGCCTCAAAGGAGTTAACAATCTCATGAGGGAAGACAATACCCAAAAATAAGCTGAAGAGTGGGGGGCAGGTACTGTATTTGAGAATATGATGGATAAATCCAAAGGAGTACAGCCTGGTGGGAAGTAGGATTTGGAAGAAGAGGTCCTGGATTTAAACCTCTCTGGGTCTCAAATTCAATGACATCTCAGGGTCCTTCCAGCTCCATATCTATGCTCCCATGGTCCTAAAACTTAGAGCAAGGCAGCCCCACACATCCCAGCCTACGTTTATTTTGTTTTATTTTCAGTTAGAAAAAATAAGGGAGACCTTGATAGCACAAACAGCTGTAAAAGTAGCCAAAAGTCACCATCGTCTAGACAAACAGATTTTATGGGTCCAATTAATTCTGCTGCTCAAAAATAGGCATGGTTAATAGGCGGCTATATTTAGACACCCGTCATTATCTGGCTGCCCCAGGGAGTACTTATCCCACTTATTTCATGAGTTCTTAATTCCAAACAGAGTTTTGTCCACCACTTTGGATTCTAGATCAGAGTTGGGGGAGTGGGATGGGAGATTCCATCAACTCCTAGAAACCAATCTGGCCCTTAGGGACTTAGTTTTTCAGTCACTTGAGCCAAGGAAAGAAAATTGGAGAGTTTCTTTAAGGTGTATGTAAAATCACCCGTGCAATGTATTTGGAAAGGGAGAGGCACTGGTTGTACCTGCAGCTTTAAAAAAAAAATCCCACTACCACAGAGGTATAGATATCTGCATTCTACCATTAGTGATTCATTTCTTAGAATATTAATACATTGGGATACTTCATTTCCTTCAAAATCCTGTTCAAGTGACACCTTCTAAATGAAGCCTTTCCTAATTCCCCCCTGCCCAAGCTGCTAATGCTCTCCCCTGCCAAAAATTTTTATTTTTACATATATTTTGCAAATACACATTTACATACATCTTGTCTCCCCAGAGAGAATGTACACTGCTCAAAGGACAAGGACTGTTTCATTTTTGTCTTTATTTCCAGAGCCTAGCATAGTACCTGGCACTTAATAGGTGCTTAATAAATGCTTATTAATTGATTAGTTGAAAGTCCTCTATGAAAATAAAAATTCTACTGTAAAAGATAGTACTCTAAGCTATAATCAGTCAATTATAGTTTTATTGGTAGAACTAATAACTAGAAATTTTTTTTCACCCATAATGAAAACACTTGGGTATGGGGTTGCAGGTACAGTCACCCCAAGTGAGATACAACCCTCACCTCCATAGGCCTGGAAAAGGAGTGCCAAGCCAATATACCCTCAGGGTTAATGGCTGCATTGGCTGGAGGAGTACCATGAGATAAGGCTCAGACCTGGCATTTACCACAGAAAGGAAGCCCACTCCCCAAGAAGGAAATGTACTTCTTACTCTAGATAGTGCCCTGGGGCAAAGCTCCATGCATCTAATACAAATTATGGCATTTTCTCCATATATACTACTTCATTTGTTGAGCTCATCGGCTCCCACGGATTAAATTATCATCTGTCTGCTAATAATTCTCAGATCTACCTATCCTGCCCCAACCTTTCTCCTGACCTCTAATCTTACATCTCCAATTGCCTTTCAGATATCTCAGACTGGATGCCCAGTAGACATCTTAAACTCAACATGTCCGAAACAGAACTCATTATCTTTCCCCCAAAGTCCCCCCTGCTCCCACCTTCCCTATTACTGTAGAGGGCAATGCCATCCTCCTAGTCCTTCCAACCCGGGCTCCCAACCCAGTGTCATCCTCAGTTCTTCCCTATCTCTCACCCCCTATATCCAAGCTGTTGCCAAGGCCTGCAACCTTTTGTAGAATCTCAATACAGAGACCCCTTTCCTCTGATACTTTCACCACTCTAGTGCAAGCCCTCATCACCTCACTTGGTCTACTGAAATAGCTGCTTGTGGGTCTTCCTGTCTCAAGTCTCTCCTCATGCCAATCAATCCTCCATTCAGCCACCAAGGTGATTTTCCTAAAACACAAATCCAACCACATCACCCTCATACTCAATAAACTCCATTGGCTCCCTATTGCCTTCAGGATCATATTTAAAATCCTCTGTTTGGTGTTCAAAGCCCTTCCTAACCTAGCCTCCTCTTATCTTTCCAGTCTTCTTACACCTTACTCCCCACCATACACTCTTCCATCCAGTGACATTGGCCTCCTTGGCTGTTCCTCAAACAAGACACTCTATCTCTTGGCTCAAAGCTTTTTCTCTGGCTATCTTCCATGCCTGGAATGCTCTCCCTTCTCATCTCCTCCTCTTCCTCCTGGCTTTCCTAGCTTCCTTTAAATCCCATCTTCTCCAGGAAGCTTTCCCCAACATTTCTTAATTCTAATGTTTTCCCTCTTTTAGTTATCTTCTTTTTATATCGTATAGTTTGTTTGTACGTATTTGCTTGTCATGAGTTTCTTGAGGGCAGGAATGTCTTTTGCCTCTTTTTGTATCCTCCCACACTTAGCAAATAGTAGCTCTTTTTTTGGCTAGGCAATGGGGTTAAGTGACTTGCCCAGGGTCACACAGATAGTAGCTCTTTAATAAATGGTTATTGACCAACTGGCTGGCTCTATTTATTAGGGCATTAGCTAGCAGCTAGCTGAAAACAATATAGACACCTGGAAGGAGTAGGGGGCAACCAGGGTGGTCCAAGATTCTCCCCAGAGAGGGGCACTGAATGGAAAGGCAAATACCCAAGATACATTTCACTCAACATTATGAAATGTGAGAATATCAGAGCTGGAAGAAAACAGTCCAACCCTTCATTTTTCCTATAAAGAAACTATGTCCCAAAGGTGACTTCCAAGGTCATGTAACCAGTCAGTGACAAAGCCAGGATTAAAACACACGTCTTCACTCCATACTGCCTGCCAGTGCCTACTGGGAGTGGAATTCTCTGAATTCAGAGAGAGAAAGAATCCACAGCTTCTCTCCCCGCCTTTCTCCCAATCATTGTTTCCACCAGAAGACAATGTGTTGTGCGATATCACATTGTGTTGTATGTAAATCACCCAAGAATAGACAGATCTAATTTCCCTGAAAACACACACATGATTGTCTGAGTAAGCTCCGAGACAAAGGGCAAAGTGTTTGGCAGCTTTTGCCTTCCATACTACTGCCAAACCCCAGATTTCTCTGCAGATGACTGATGCTCTGGGCCCAGATCCCTGGACTGCCCACCTCTTCTGCCTCAAGTGAAGACAGGGACTTAGGGGACAGCCAAGGCCACCAAGAAGGGCTCCACACTATAAGAGTGGGCTGTCAGTATCTGATGTCCTCCTCAGTTCATCTCTGTCATGGGTTTCTGTCATGGGTCTATTTGATTATTATGGGTACATAGGTCCAGACTAGAAAGTTTGGAGGATGTCCCTCCTCCAGGATGGTTCCTGCCTCCCTTGCTCTCAGCATCTTTCTCCCCAATCCCTGCTTCTTATGTTTAAATGCTGTCTGAACCCTCCGCCAGAACTAATATCCCACACTAGGGAGAACTCACCTTCTCTCCTCTTTCTTCCTAGGTTGGTGGTGGGAGCTCCATTTGAAACCAATGGTCACCAGAAGACTGGGGACGTTTACAAGTGTCCAGTAATACAAGGAAATTGCTCCAAACTGAACCTAGGTAACACTACTCATAGTACCTGGTAGGGAGTAGACCAGGGTGGGGAACCTGCAGCCTTGAGGCCACATGTAGCCTTCTAGGTCCTTGAGTGCTGCCTTTTGATTGAGTCCAAGTTTTACAGAACAAATCCTTTTATTAAGGATATTCGTTCTATGAAGTTTGGATTCAGTCAAAGGGCTGCACTTGAGGACCTAGAGGGCCACATGTGGCCTTGAGGCCGTAGGTTCTCCACCCCTGGAGTAGACTCTTCTGTTACTTCTTTCTAAGGTAGCATGATATAGTGGATATGGCTCTGGGCTTGGAGATAAGGAAGTCCTGGGTTCAAATCCTACTTTGGGCACTTAGCCATGTGACTTTAGGCAAATCACTTAAACTTCACCATCTTAACCCCATCGTAAACCAGTTCAACTCTACACAATTTTCTACTCCTTTGTCTGTAAACTAGGTGGCCTACTAAGAATGTTTTTTACATTTTTAAATAAAGTCTTATTGTATTTTAAAATATAAAAACCATTCTTAGCTCCCTAGTCTTACAAAAACTGATGTCAAGTCCAATTTGGCTCTTGAGTGGTAGTTTGCTGACCCCTACTCTAGTGCCTTGCACCCTTATCCTACTGTTGATTCAGCCTTGCCAATCCTTAGCCCTCACCACCTTTGCTCTTATTCATGTAGAGCTGAATGAAGCTGGAGGAAATAACCTGCTATCAATGTGGGAGTTATTTCTGAATCACCCTATCTGTGTATGGTCAGAACAAAAACCAAATCAGCACCATAAATAAAGTTGAAAAGGAATGTTGGGCAAACAAACCAGCTCCAAGATGACCTATTTAAACAAACTAGGAGATGGATCAAGAAACAGAAATTAACAAATGCTATCACTATTTCCTACTGGAGTTAAACAAATTATAAAGCATCCCAACAAGGTTGCCAGAATAGCCTAGAAACTGCCTCAAATAGCAAATTCAGGATTTGTTTGCTGAACAGAGGTATATATAGCAACCAAGGCCAAAACAAGTTTAGCAAGCAAAAACGCATTTGTAAAATCTTAAGGAACAACAGAATGGAAGATTATGAGCAATGAGCAGTGGAAAGAATAAAGTTGCAGACAAAGTCGCAGAAGATTTGGCCCAAGATGCTGCAACTGACCTCGATAATCCCCAGAGCAGTTAAGGATAAGATTGGAAGAACAACAAATATGATAAATGGAAAAGGATTATCAAGATTTTCTGAAAAATGAACTATTTTCTCCATCAATGCCAGTGAAATTATGATGGCTAGACATCAGTGCCACAGTCCCCAATAAGCTACATGTGAAAGTGAAGATAGCATTTTAAAATAAAGACAAGAAAAGTAGCTGGACCATTCCAAGAAAACACAGTGGATGCTCATCCAGGAACGTATGTGATTTTAAGAATATTAAGGGGTCCTTCCCGAAGGTATCAAAAAGGTAAGGAGACACCATGGGATTAGAAAAAATAAATCATGGATGTTTCTATTACCAAGAAGACGAGCAAGAAGAAATCAGTAAATAACAGTTTATATGCCTACTTTCTCATCTCTACAAAATCTTTAAGAAAAAAATTTACATACATATTGAGGCTTTCCTAGGGGAAAAAATATGAAAAGAGAAAAGGCAGACTTTTGCAAATGATATTCTGTGTCAGACCACGTCTTTACAGTCTATAGTCAACCAAAAAAAATGTAGAGAATACAAGTTCCACCTGTGTTTATTGTTTCTTCATTATAAAAAGCATCGATTTGGTAAGAGCAGAATGGAACCTTAAAGGTTTTTCTCCAACAAGGTGCTTCCCATGCATATATCAAGACCATATAAGATTTTATGATTGATACAACAGAGAGGACTTTATTGGTGGACCTCTGATTATTAATAACAAAGAATGCATTCAATAGTGAGGCAAATGCTAGCCAAAGGTGTTTGCAGTTATCATGGAAGACTGTTTAGAGCAGAGATCAAATGGAAGAAAGATTACCTATAGATCAAGATTACCTTAAATTGAGATTGATGGATGGATTTCAGAGAGTCCATGAACTTGGATGGGAAAAAAATACATCTTTATATTTGGTTTCCTTTGTAATTTGAAGTATTTTAAGTATTTTAAAGGGACAGCTAGGTGGTACAGAGTGGATAGAGTGCAGCGCCTGGAATCGGGAAGACTCATCTTCCTGAGTTCAAATATGGCCTCAGACACTTACTAGCTTACTTAGTCTAGATGATGTCCTCCAGATTTTTTTCTTTGCAGATGGTATCCTGTTGATTGCATCAAGGAAAACATTACATTGGATCTCAGTGAGATCCAAAATCACACACACACACACACACACACACTCTTTAGCCTCTCTATCCACACAGCATAAAAAAAAAAAAACAAACAAGTGAATGAAGAATGCCATTTGTCCAGACTGGGATATGCAGTTGACTGGACGACCCACAGAGCTCACCCATCAGTATATGTATCTTAGAAAAGCTACCAGAGATGAACAATAAATTGGGCCCAAAATTGAATGGAGGATGAGAGTAGGCTTTGACCTCAAGTTTCTCCCTGAACCAAAATCCCATCTTTTTAACATTAATTTTCTTCTGCTGATGTCATTTGGCTGCAAATCATGGGATACCACATTTTCCTAAGAGTGAAAACTGTAGATCTCTCCAAAGGCAAGGGAGATGCATGGTGGGCATGAATAGACTACAGCATGTTATGAATAATGAATTGCTTGTATGAAGTGATATAAAAGATATCACTAAAAAGATATATAATCTAGAAAGGAGGAAGGCTGGTCATGTAGTGAGAGTGAGGGTTAAGAGAGATACAGCCCATCTCTCTAGGGCTAGGAGATAAAGAAGAGGTTCCTACCACTGTGGGTGAGTCCCTATAGAGGATTTATGGGAGGAAATGGAGAAGAGTACCATAGAAATGGAGAACAGTACCATAGAAATGGAAAGCAGCATAGTATGGAAGGAAGAGTACTAACTATGGACTCAGAAGATCTGGGTTCAAATTCTACACCTGATGATAAGCCCTTGAGGAAGTCAAGGCTCCCTGAGCCTCATACAATTTACTCCTTCATCTGTAAAATGAGGTGGGTAGACTATATGGCCTCTTAAGTCCCTCTCAGTTTTAGATCTATGAAGAACGAGAAGGCATGGAGGGGTTGCAGCAGGCATCTTTGGGAAATGGATGATGTCACAAATCCACTGAAGTACTGACACATTCTCTAGCCTCTTGGGGGAGCTAGTGCAGTCATAGAAAGATGCCAGTTTAGCTGATGAGACGTCTTCTCATGCTGGCGCAAAAGTCCTGAGAGACTTTTCTGTTTTCAAAACAATCATCAAGACAGTTCTAGCCACACCTTCCAACTGTGCCCCACCTCCCTGAGAGTGGAGACAGAAGAGAGGGACTGAGTAGGAGCCAGACTCCTCCCCGATGAGCAGGGGAGACCCCCTAAGTATTAGGAAGATAAGCAGATGGATGAAAGGCTATCATCAAAGCTAAACTCTAAGAATACACAGATCCCAGCCAAGAAGCCAAACCACCAGCTGTCCCAGTCACATGATGGTGTTTTATCCAGATGTCAACAGCAGCAGTTGTTCCAACTCTACAGGTTAGAAACTCAAAACATAGTCAGGACTCTCTCTTTCTCTCTTTCTCTCTTTCTCTCTTTCTCTCTCTCTCTCTCTCTCTCTCTCTCTCTCTCTCACTCACTCAGTTGAAGGGAGGAGGAGGAAGAGAACGATCTTATAAAAGAGGGTAGAACCACATCATTAGGGTTTAGATTGTTTTTATTTTTGTTGCCCTAACTGGGGTGAAATTGCAGCTTCCCCAAGCCCTAAAATCAGATAGAGCTCGTTCCCAGGATCATCAATTCAGAGCTAAAAAGAACTTATCATCTAGTCTAGCCCTCTCATTTTATACATGAAGAAACTGAGGCCATCAGAAGGAACGTGACTTGCCCAACCAACATCATAGGGAAATATTTGGCTTGCTACTCCCAGTTCCCCTTATATAAATCTTGATTAACCCCAAGACCATCTATCTGAGCATCACTGAGTATAAAAATGAGAAAAATGAAATAACAATAATCTATGTGCTAAGCATGGGGAATAGGACACTTACCAAATGTGTGACTTTCAGTATGTCACTTAACCCTGTTTGCTTCAGTTCAACTGTAAAATGAACTGGAGTTTAAATGGCGAACCACTCCAGAATCTTTGCCAAGAGAACCCCAAAATTGAGGTCATGAAGAGCTGGACATGACTGAAATGACTGAACACAGATGAAGAAATTGAGGCAGAAATAGCTAAGTGACTTTCCCAGAGTCACACAGCTAGAGAGTGTCTAAGGCAAGATTTGAACTCAGGTATCCCTGACTCCAGGTTCAGCAGTCTATCCACTGTACTTCCTACCTCCCTAAAATCTACATCCCCTTAAAAAACAATTGAAAGCAAAAATCTAAACAAGGCTATGCAGGGAATCAGAGCAATGCAAGAAAACACAATAAACAATTCAACATGAGTCTAAAACTTTACTACAGAGACTTGAGAATCAAAGAAATCAGAGGAAAGAGAGAACGCCCAAAGAAAGAGAATGTGGAAAATGTTTGGTCATATATATGATCACAAGAAACCAAACACAATAAAAACACAAGTTGGATCAAAAAAGAAGCAGAAAGCTTGCACACAGTTAATATAATGAACGACAGAACAGTTGCATCAAGGGAGGTGACTGAAACTCTAACTTCTCAGCAAAACTAGAAAGCAGTGAAGCCAGATAAGAGCCAGAATCATTGGTTCACACACTTCACAGCAGCGCATGAATCACTAGCAGTACTTAACTGGGTTCCCCTCAGAAGCCAGCCTGACCCCATCTTTCTTAACTAAAGGCATCACTTACTTTCTCCTTAAAGATCAAGAATCCTCCAGATACAGGTCACATACATGTTTATCTACTATATATATAGATAGATATAGATATATATAGATATATATATATAAGCATTCACTGCCTGACTCTCCGAGGAAAAAAATCTATGAACACTTACAAGAAAATGATAGACTGAGGAATAAAAGGTGTGCCAAAAACTCTCAAGGTATGGAGAGCAACTCGTTATTGATTCAGTAATTATTGAACAAACCTAACATCTACCCTAGTTTTATTGATAATCATCAAGTTTTTGACTCAGTTCAGCCTTCATAGTTTGTTCATGTATTGTAAATATATAAAATGGACCCTACTGTAGTGAAAACACTAGAGTATTTCATGTCCTCATGGAAAACTGTTCTTTAAAACATGCCAGCAAAATAATAATGTCAAGAACAATTGACATAAAATGTGCCATTTTTCACAGAAGCAGTTTAAACCCATTATGGTTTCATAAGGGGTCCTTATCCTTTTCTGTGTTCTGGACTCTTTTGGCAGTCTGGTGAAGCCTTTGGACCCTTTCTTAGAATAATGCTTTTAAATGCATAAAAATTATGTAGGATTAATGAGATCAATTATATTTAAAAAAGCAACCCAATATTTTTTAAAACAAGTTCACTGACTTCTAAGGTTAAGAACCCCTGGTCTGGCCTTAAATATATGATCATGTCTTCTAAACAGAATTAAGTATGAATTCCAGATTAAAGAGTGAGTCAAACCACAGCATCATGTTAGTCATTCGATGTACATGGTAACATCAAGCTATCTGATTTTGTTTAAAAAAAAGCACATCAAAGTGCTCTTTCATCTCATGGAATCTTTTTCCAAGGATAGTAAAACGTCACTTGTACTGGGTAAGTGTAAAATGTCTTGTGTATCCCAAGAAAAGATAGAGACTGATGGCTTTGAGCATGAATCTAGAGGTCCAATTAAGATAGTAGATAAAGACAGTACCAAAAACTACATTTGTCCCCTCCAGGCAAAACACATCACTCAAAAAGACATAAAAGAGAAGACTGTGGCTGAATATGTTAAGAAACTTATTGGCATCCTGAAATCAGATCTAAATGGGAAGAATATATTTAAAGTTGTTAACATCTACCCAATAACCATCTCAGTGTAGCTATTTGGAACTGTTAAGTGAACCACAATAGATTTGGAAAGTATCCTTACTAAGACAATATTAATACACAGGACCTATCATCCTAAAGCATCTCTAGAATATATAGGAAAAATTAATACTTCATCATCGAAAAAGGAGAAAGAAGATTGGAGCACATTTTTTAAAAAGACTATCAAGCCTAAAGAAATGCTTCTGGAACAAGTAGGCATCACTTCACCAATAAGGAATAAAGGTTGATAACAAGTACATATCACTAGGTTTGTCAAATAAAACTGAAAGTGATTCTATTCCAAATAGAGCCAAGATCCAAGAATAGAATCAAAAGGCCCTTAGCCACTGGCAACATCCATATAAACTCAGCCAACAGTATGTTGACAAAAAAGTGCCAAAGAAATGGTTGAATCATGAAGATTTGTTTATGGAAATGAAGGGGTTTATTGATGGCCATTCATGACCAGGTAATTGCCACCAGAAATTACAGAAGCATTAGCCTTAAGAAATCTGGACCTGGTGATCAATTATGGAAAGAAATGGTAGAAACAACGTAACACATCATGCTAAAAATTTAGCACCAACCCTATATGTAACAACGGGGTAGCTAAGTGGTGCAGTGGATAGAGTTCAGGGCCTGGAATCTGGAAGACTCATCTTCCTGAGTTCAAATTCAGCCTCAGATACTTACTAGCTGTGTTACCCTGGGCAAGTCACTTAACCTTGTTTGCCTCAGTTCTGCACCTGTCAAATGAGCTAGAGAAGGAAATGGCAAACCACTCCAGTACCTTTGCCAAGAAAACCCCAAAAAGGGTCACAAAGAGTTGGACACAACTGAAACAACTGAACTACAAATATATAACAAGATACGACCTGGTAGCTAGAATTATGCATCAGAGGCTTCCTGTCTTTCAAAGACTGATGGAGAACAAATCTCCATAATACAAACACAGACTTCAAAATATCCTAGAAAATTTAACTCATAAATTGGATTGGAACTGGAGGATTATCACATATCAAACTGTTGTTCACAGTAATACTGATCCCATAAAAACTTACGAATAATGTTTTTGAGAGAAGACACCATACCAAATACTCCTAATTTTCCAACTACATGGAAAGAAAGTTTTTACAATATAGAAACCTGACAGAGGAGATCAAAATCATGTGGGAACACTATAATATACATACATATGTATATTAATATCATTTCTGTTATCCAGTCTGCTACTGGGGTTGTACTGAGGATGTCCACAGTGAGCCTACTGAATATTTACATCTTAACTGTTTTTTGTTATTTTAATAAAACTATTATTTCATTCACCTATGCAATAATCTATAGAACATCAAATATAAAAGAATAATAGCAGAATAACAACTTGTCCCAGGGCTATTGCTACCTGAACCCCATTAAAAACAGAATGAGATAACATGAACTGACATTTATATAGCACTTCAAGATTTACAAAGTGCACTATACACCTTATCTCCTTTGATCCTCAGAGCAACCTTTTGAGGTTAGTGCTGTTATTATCCCCATTCAAAGAAGTTAAGTGGTTTGCCCAGAATCACACAACTAATAAGTGTCTGAATCAGGATTTGAACCTAGGTCTTCCTGACTCCTAGTTCAGCATTCCCTCCATGACATTTGAAGCTGTTATCCTTTCCCTAAATGGCTAGAGGCAGTGGGGAGCAAGAGGGGTAAGCCAGGAGATGAGGAAATTGACAATCAAAAAATTCACAATCTTGGAGTTTCCTCCTTCCCAGTGGGGGAAAAATGAGTAGCAGCCAGGGGCATTTGGAATCCATATAAGTTTCAACCCCATAGTGGAAAAAGAAAGTGAGCAAAGCCCAAATTCTGGGTTTCCTAAGATCTTTCCAGGCATCAATCTTCACTCCATGTGCTTCTACTGCTTGGAATTATCTTTCTTCTCCCATGGCTTTTGGCTGGGATCAGAGATCTATAGCTAGGGCCAGCCTTATGTTCAGGCAAAATTAGCAGCCCCTGATTTAAATGTAAGTAGACAGGGCAAGCTCATAAACAACCTCTCTCCCACCGATGATTCATTTTTCACATCAGTTTGTTCCCACTTCCCAGTCAGAGAGCCTTTAGGGTTGGTCTAACAGCATTCTCATCTAAAATGTAAAATGTAGAACCACCCTGGCTAGGCTACGTTTGGTCATTTATACGTTAGTGTAAATTAAGTTAAAAGATTGATTACCTTCTAAAATTTAGCTGAAATGCATACTTAGGGGATTTGGGGGAGGGGGAGAGGTGTGAAAGAGAGAGAATTTTGAAATGTAATTGTTCTTATTCCCTGAATTTCAATGAGCAATCAATCAATCAACAAGCATTTGTTAAATACTTTCTATGTACTCAGTACTGTGTATACACCCCCAAAATGAATCAGTGCCTGCCCTCAAGGAGTTTACATTCTATTGGGGTGGGAGGATTCTCAGAAGGTATGAATCAGAGTCACAGTTTTTTCTACTCCTGCAACTTGAACTTATTAAAAGTCAATACCCAGTGGTACAGCATGTGCCCCGACTCTCAGGCAATTCAGAAGCATAGCCATGCAAAACTTCCTAAGAAAACACTCAGAGGACAAGAAAATAGTATTACTAGGCCCAACAGAAGCAAAACAAAATAAAAAAATATGAGAGCATCCAACCTTCAAAGCTCTGCTATTCCAGTATGATGAAGCACTATTTGTCTCCTTCCTTCTCTTTCCATATACTACATGGATCTGCAAGCACAGGTATGAGAACTCATTTCCAACCTCCCTCAGTGTTCTCCCTTCTTATATGTGCTGACTCTAGGCAGGCCTGGAATGAGAGAAGATCCCAATAACCCCAAGATACTCCTTGGGGCTATTAGCCTCAGCTTTTGCCTTCCCAACCCAAAGACCTTCCGCTGTACTGATAATGGAGCACTGTGGGAGGAAGATGGATGCCTTTGGATGTAAGAAGAATCTCTTTGTTGGATCTTCATCTATATCATGCCAACTAACTAGAAGTATTCCCCAAGATGGTCTTGGACCTTGTACTCTTTTCCCTTTATACCAACTCATTTGATGATTTCATCAGCTCCCATGGATTCAATTACTATCTCTATGCTAATGATTCCTAGATCTATATTTTCAGCCCTAGTCTCTCTCCTGAGTTCCAGTCTTAGATCACCAACTACTATTTAACATCTCAAAATGGTTATCTCAGAAGCATCTCAAACTCAACATATCTAAAACAGAAGTCATTATCTTTTCCCCCAAGTCCTCCCCTCTCCCAACATTATAACTATCAATGGCATCACCAACTTCTTAGTCACCCAGGTGTACAATCTCAGTGTCATCCTCAACTCCTCACTCACACTCACCCCAGATAGCTAATCTGCTGCCAAACCTTGTAATTTCTCTCTCTTCTCTTCTTCATTCCATTCACGCAGCTGCCTCATCACCTCACTCCTGAACTCTTGCAGCAGCCTGCTAATTCTTCTCCCTGCCTCAAGTCTCCCTTCATTCCAATCCATCCTCCACTCAGCTGTCAAAATGATTTTCCTAAAGCACAGATCTGACTGTGTGACCCACTTATTCAATAAACTCATGTGGCTCACAATTATCAAATATAAAATCCAGTTTGGCATTTTAAGCACTTTGCAACCTGGTGCCTTCCTTCCTTTCTGGTCTTCTTACACTTTACTCCCCTCCACATACTGTGCATGCTTCCCATCCAGGTATACTGGTCTAATGGCTGTTCCCTGAATACAACATCCCATCTCCCAACTTCATACCTTTGCACCAGCTATTCTCTATGCTGGAATGTTATCCCTCCTAATCTCTATCTCTCAACTTTCCTGACTTCCTTCAAGACTCATCTCAAATGCCTGCTTCTGCTGGAGGCCTTTCCTGGTGCTTTCTCCCTTGCCTCTGAGATGTGCATCTGAGTTCCTCGAGGGCAGGAACACTGCATTATCCTTTATTTTTATACCCAGCACTTAGCATAATGCCTGGCACACAGTAGGCACTTAATAAATTATTGTTGACTCACTTGCTCCCTCCCTCTCCATCACATTACCTACATTCTGCTATTATAATTTCATTTCTTTCTATTGAAGCTTTGATTGTTGTTAAAAATGAAAATATCCCTGGAACGTGGATTCTTTTTTGTCTATTCTTTATTTTATTTATTTTTTAACATTCATTTTTTTTATTTTGAGTTCCAAATTCTCTCCTCTTTTCCTGGCCCTACACCACCCATTAAGAAGACAAGCAATATAATACCTGTTATACACATGAAGTCATGCAAAACATATTCTCATATTAGCTATGTGGCAAAAAAAAAGCAAGAAAAATAAGGAAAGTAAAGAAAAATATATACTTCAATCTGCTCTCAGAGTCCATCAGTTCTCTTTCTGGAGGTGGACAGAATTTTTCATCATGAGTCATTTGAATTGTCATGGATCATTGTAGCTAAGCCTTTCACAGTTATTTATTGTTACAATATTGCTCTTACTATGTACAATATTCTTCTGCTTCTGCTCACTTCACTTTGCCTCAGTTCATATACATCTTCACAGGTTTTTTCTGAAACTATCCCCTTCATCATTTCTTAGAACACAATAGTATTCTATTACATTCACGTACCATAACTTGTTCAGCCACTCCTCAATTGATGGACATTCCTTCAATTTCCAGTTCTGTTACCACAAAAAGAACTGCTATAAATACTTTTGCACATATATCCTTCCCCTTTTTCTTTGATCCTTTTGGGATATAGATCTAATAGTGGAGTATGCAGTTTTATAGACCATTGGGCATAGTAAAACATGGGTTTGTGACCTTTTTTCTGTCAGGGCCACTTTTGGCAGCCTAATGAAACCTATTTAGCCCATTTCTCAGAACAATGTTTTTAAGTGCATAAACTAAAATCCATGGGATTACAAAGGAAATCAATTCTAGTGAAAATAAAATGTAATTTTTTTTCCATCCAAGTTAATGGGCTCTTTAAAATTTATCCATGGACCCATTCCATAAACCCCCAAGTTAAGAACCTCTGCAGTACAGGAGCAGATGGATGACTGGATGATTCATTAAGCACTTACTTTGTACCAGGCACTGTGCTAAGTGCTGGGGATACAATATGAGTGAGTCCCTGCCCTCAAAGAACTACTTCTAATGAGGAAAGACAAGACATAAAGGGACGTTAGAAGGGAGGGTAGCACAATAGTGGAGAAGGCAAAGAGGGAGCTCAGAGCCTGGTTCTGGTCAAGATAAGAAAAACACACCTATCAGACCCCAGTATCCTGGGCTGAGTCCAGGGTTCCAGCTAAGGGCTTGGGGAGGGAAGGGGAAGACAGAGATGGTGGCCAGAGTAGAAGCAGCATGGTATGGAGATGGCTGGGTGCACCTTACACTACTATAAGCTCATACCATAATAGCATGAATTAATGTGTCAGCTCATCATCTCCAGAGGATAAGAGCAGTAACCAGCAGAATGAAACAGCAGATAGGGAGGCTTTGATAGGGAGGAAGAGAGACAAAAAGCACTACCTTTGGTGAGGCCGTAAACACCACAGTATCTGGGGACTTGGGCAATTTTAGGGAGCACCATGAGAGCCCAGGCTGAATGGAAGGGACGGAGAGCCTCTCTGAAAGAAGCCAAGGACGGACTCTGAAGGGGCACTCCACAGACTTTACATCTGTCCTGAGCACTGGCCCTGATCCCAGACAAACAATTCCTTATGTTCCCCTTAGAGCTAAGACCCCCTAACCCAATAGCCCTCCCAGAGGCCAAAAAGCTGTTAAACAAAATACTTGCCCTCTGCCAGGCTGCTGAGGGGCCAAGCCCTCCCACGACATCTAGTCTATTTACTGAACCAAGCCCATAAAATTAACAGTCCCTAGCCAGGGAGTTCAGTAGCAGAAGCTTTGAATGTCTGGGTGCAGAACCAAACCTGGGCAAAATTGTAAAGTTGGCAAAGTTTGTCTACAGGGCCACCACCAGTAGCCTTTTCCCCATCCATAGTGCATTTTCTATCCCCCAAAAGCTTTCCATGGTGCTCTCTCTCTCTCTCTCTCTCTCTCTCTCTCTCTCTCTCTCTCTCTCTCTCTCTCTCTCTCTCTCTCTCTCTCTCTCTCTTTCTCTTTCTCTCTCTCTTCTCTTCTCTCTCTCTTCTATCTCTTCTCTCCCTCTCTCCCTCTCCCCTCACCTCCCCTCTCTCTCCCTCCCTTCCTCTCTCTCTTCCCCCCCTCCTTCATATTCTCCCTCCCTGGCATCAGTCACGAGCACTTTGATGGGGTGATTGTTTGACACTATAGTCCCTCTCCTCGGGGTATTATCTTGAGAACTTGATTTCTGATTAAAGAATGACAGTTTATATAATATTTTATGGGACTCAGTGAAGGCATTTGGCAGAAGAGGGAGGTGGAATTGATAGGCAATAATGTAATGTGATATAATATAATGTAATACATTATCAAATGTGAGCTCTTATTATAATGGACTAGACAATAGGTCATCCTTTGAGTAGGGCTCAGAAGGGTAGAACACAAGTTTCATAAGGATTGAGAAAAAGTAGTTGTTGTGTCACTCCCCCTGCCAAACTAGAATGAAAGAATCAAACAATTTGATCCTCTTCTTCCAAAAGCTCAGAAAACTTCAGAGTTTTAAGAGGGGGGAGCAGGGAGAGAGAGAACAGTCACCAGAACCAAGAGAAATAGATATGAATTTGTTCTTTGGAAGAAAGTATCAGAGCAGTTAGGTGACACAGTGGATAGAGCACCAACCTTGGAGTCAGGAAGATCTGAGTTCTAATCCAGTCTCAGATGCTTACTAGCTGTGTGACTCTGAGCAAGTCACTTAACTCCAATTGCCTCCAAAAGAAAGAAAAAAGTGTCGTTCTCCCATCATCTTAAGCCTGTATTAAGCACTTTTCTATAAGTAACATTATGTTGAATACTGTACAAAGCAAGTAACTCAGATCCAGGCCCTGCCCCCCAACTACTTCTAGTCTAAGACCATGATTCCTAGCCATTCTCAGTGCTTTGAGAAAGGAGAGTTGATTTTTGTTTTGTTTTGTTTGGAGGGAGGGCTGGATCTAGGATTTTATTGTTATAGGGAACTCCCAGTGAGAAAACTCCCTCTATTACTACAGATCAGCACCTGCTGAACAATTTATTATTTTAGAGAGTCTCCTGGGGACACCGAGAAGATAGGCAGTATTTGTCAGTGATGGGCATTAAACCTAGGTCTTTCTGACTCTTAGACTTCAGATTCAGAATCCTGTGTAGAGCTAACAGGAGGCTAGATATCATTCAAGCATAGGTCTGGGCCCTATACATAGCCAAACTAGGCAGCCACATACAGAGGAACAATTTGAGGACATCAGAATATATCTGCACAAATATATCTCCCCATCTGGGCTGTTACAAGGTCTGAACTCTGTGTGAGCGTATATGTGATGATGTGATGGTGGTGATGATGATGATGATGATGATGATGACGATGATAGTAATGGTGGTGGGGATGATGGTGATGATGATGATGATGATGGTGTTGGTGGTGGTGATGATGATGATGATGATGATGATGTTGGTGATGGTGATGGTGGTGGTAATGTTGATGGTGATGGTGATGGTGATGGTAGTGGTGAAAGTGATGGTAATGGTGATGGTGATGGTGATGGTGATGGTGATGGTGATGGTGATGGTGATGGTGATGGTGATGGTGATGGTGATGGTGATGGTGATGATGATGATTTAAATGCAACATTGATGGGGTCATTGGTAGCATGAGGGAACAGAAAAAGAGAGATTTATTGGACAGATGAGGAGAGGGAGAGTAGGTCACAGTGTAGCTCCCTGAGCAACCAAGGAGATCAAAGAACAGAAAGGGAGCAAAAGATATCACTTGAGGTTGAAAAGAAGTTGATGGGTATACCAGGGACAAACCTGGCCAATTCTTTCTAGGACTCTCTCTCTCTACAAGAAAGTCCTAATAATCTTACTGATACTAATACTACTCTGGTCCTAGGATATCTTCTATTCTGATATTCCCCTTTTTCCCTTGATCTCCTTCATTAGGAAGAGTCACCCTGTCCAACGTGTCTGAAAGGAAGGATAACATGCGCCTGGGCTTGAGCCTCACCACCAACCCCAAGGATAACAGTTTTGTGGTAAGAAACAGCCCTGTCCTTTCTTGTCCCCATCCCCAAGTTCCTTTCACTACCACCACATCCAGTATCCCTCCTCCACCCTAAACCCATGGATTCCATATTGATTTTTTTTCTCTGATTTTTTTTATTTTTTTCCTTAATAGTATTTTTCCAATTACAAGTAAGGATAGTTTTCAACATTTACTTCTATAAGATTTTTTCATACTGATTTAGAAAGAAGTCATGGGTAAAAGAATAACTCATCTGAAAGAACTCCAGAGAATTTTTCCAAGGGCCAGGTGGGAAGAGCAGCAGATTCTCCTTTCTCTTTTTCCCAAGAGTAAGAGAAAGAGTTCTGGCTGCCCTCATCTCTCCTGAAAAGTATGTGGAGAAAGATGTCTTAGTCCCCAACCTCAAGGAGCTCTGACTAAAGAGACATAGTTCCCACCCCTAGGGAGCTCCTGCTATGAAGAGGAAGACAGCCCCTGCCTTGGGAAGTTCCTAGTTAAACAGGGGACAAAAGACATATCCAAATCTGAAGACATTTTCAAAGAATCATAGAAAGGAGTGAAAATTAATATACTGGAAATCATGTTCATAAGAACTCATGGGGAACGGGTGATGTAGGTCATGCCACCATCTAGCCTGGGATGGGGAGTTGACTGCATCCTGGTGATTAAGGTGATTAACCAGAAGGCTGTGCTGGATGGGTCCAAGCCAAAGGGGTTCACTGATATCAATAAATCTACAGAATTAGGCAGGAGTTGTGAATTTTCCTCCCCTCCTAGTCAAAGCCAGGAGGCATCTAGTCAATAATGAGCCATTCAAGTATCACTAAAGAGGGGTGAACACAAGGCATCTGTGAATGACAGTTTGTCACAGGAGTCTGAGCTAAACCATGCTAACCACACTCCTTTCTCACTTGGATGCCTAGGGAATTCCCTGTGAGTCCAGGGAATCTAAGCTAAATAGGATTCTTGGGGGAAGATACTTAGAGGAGATGAATCTTCAGTATTTTGAAGATGAGGAGAAACTTGGATATTGACACTTAGCACAGCGCCTGATACATAGTAGGCCCTTAATAAGTGCTAATTAAGAAAGAAGAAAAGTTGAGTGGGCTCCTGGGACAAAGTAGGGACAGAGACAACAAGGGAAAGAGTTAAACCCCTGTGTAACCCCCAAGGTTTCCAGCCTTGCACATGTAATAGCCAGCATTTATATGATGTTTTAAAGCTTGCAAAGCACTTTACTAATATTATCTCATTTGAGCCTCACAACAACCTGTAAGATAGATGCTATATTATCCGCATTTTACTGTTGAGGAAATTGAAGCTGAAAGACGTTTAGAACTTGTCCAGAGTCCCAAAGCTAGTGAATGACTGAGGTTTAGGTCTTCCTAACTCCAAATCCCGTGCTCAGGAAATAGATGGACATTGACTGAATGTTAAATTGAAATAATAACGCTGCTGCTTGTCCCCTGACACTGGTCTGGAAGGGAACTCCGTAGAATTATGGATTATTATCTTGGGCACAAGATGGGCTTCTGGGCTGCACTCTGGGAGCCGTTTCCAGGGAGCCAGCTGATGGGGAGAAGACTGGGGAGCATCTTTGTCCCATAGGCTTCCCAGTGAAAGGCTTATAAACATCACCTGGTCTTAGGCAGATGATCTTAGTTCCCCTAGGGCTTTCTACACAATAGTGGGATGTAACAGAGAGTGTTATCTGAGGGTTCCAGACACACAGAACTATACCACACAGTAACTCAGGGCAACAGCCAAAGAAGGAAATTTGTGACGGAAAGAAGCAACTTTCCCAGCGGGTACTAAAAAATACCTATGGCTCACTCTAAAACAAAGTGAACGGGACTCCCCCAGCCTTCCTTCTTCACGCATTCCCCTTGGGGTGCTTGGTGCCCTTTTATACTTCTTAAAAGAAATGTCTGGCACATAGTGGGTGCTTAATAAAATTTTGTTCCCTCTCCCTTCCCGTTTTTTTGAAGCATCTTCAAGGCTGCATTTGATGTATATTTTAACTTGATTTTCGTTGTATTCAAATGTTGAGGGAAGGGATAGGGATTTGGTATTTTATTTATCCTACACTGAACACCCTAGTGATGACCCCTAGATCTAAAGCCTCTAGGCTTAGCCCTAATAGCATGGCTGGCCTCCTACCTGTTGGGCTGGTCTGGACCAGTGTTAACTGTTTGAGTTTCCTATTAGTCCACGTGTGGCTTGAACAGGGCCTGAGTTTATGAGGAGTTTCACTGAGGATTAAGCATCCAAGTCAGGCTTTCTTTCCCAAAGGAGCTTCTCTGCAGCCCTGAAAGGGGGAAGGTTCCAGACAACCACTGAGATGACCCCCACAGAACCATGGTGGCTGAAAGAGACCATTGAAACATCGGGTCCATAGAGATGGAAGCTGCCAGAAAGGCACTTAGATAAAACCAGGGAGATCTCCCTGCCTTTTTTCAATATTTTGATGACTGTGTTTCATTACAATTGGTTTCCTTTGTAATCCTGTATATTTTATTTTTATGCATTTAAAAACATTATTCTGAGAATGGGCCCATAGATTTCCAGAAAGTTACATTCACAGTTAAAACAGGAAATAGAATCTTTGAGGAAAAACTAAAGACTTGTATATCCCGGAGAAAAAAAGGCTGAGTAAGGACATAATTATTGCTTTCAGAGGTCTCTGACCCATCCCATTCATTTCAGCTCCACAAACATGTATTCAGCTGTTAAACACCTTACTAGGAGCAAATTAGGATGGTGAGGGAGTAACTAAGTATAGTGGATAGAGGGCTGACTTTGAAGTTAGGAGTTCAAATCCTCCCCTGTCCCACACTAGCTATATGACCAAGTCATTTAAGTTATTTAACATACGATCTCAGGGCAGGTGGGTGGCGCAGTGAATAGAGCACCGGCAGTGAAGTCAAGAGGACCTGAATTCAAATCCAGGCTCAGACCAAACACTTGACACGTACTAGCTGTGTGACCCTGGGCAAGTCACTTAACCCCAATTGCCTAAAAATAAAAAAATTTAACATATGGTGTCCCCCATGAGTATGTTAGCTTGTTGAGAGTAGGGACTCTTACTTTTCTATCTGTATCCCTAGCACTTAGCCCAGTGCTTAGGATAGTAAGCATTTAATAAATGTTTTACTTATTCATTGATTTAACCTCTCAATGCCCTAGGTCCAAGAATGCAAGTTACAGAAAGTTGTCTATCTGCATTAGTGAAGGGCATTTCCACACCCAGATGGAATCACAGACCCTACCAAAACAAAGCATGCAAAGCACTGTAATAGGCAGTGGGGAAACAAAAAAAAAAAAAAACAGATCAAAATTATTGGCATCTGCCTTCAAGTAGTTTACCATCTACTAAATGAGAAAATGACCTATAAGGTATACAGATAAGCATGATACAAGATAAGAGTATTGTGGGTTCAAAGGAAAGATTCAAGTATAGTGTTGGAGGAAAATTTGGAGAGGATGAGCTCATTTCCAGCAAGGGGAATCATGGAAGGCTTCACGGAAGAGGCAGAGCACTGCAATGAACCTTGAAGGAAGAACAGGATTTTGAGGAAAAACAGATATAAAGGGAGGGAGGCCATTCCAGAAATGGAGAAAATTTACAGAAGCCAAAGTCTGGGACTAACTATTATTCTACATCCTCCCTCGACCTCAACCTTCAGAGGAGAAATGAGTTTAAGCTATGAAAAGAGAGTTCAAATTAGCCACAAGAAAGACTTTCTTAACCACTGGGGACGTTATAACTAGGAGAGATGAGCATTTGTCTTGGGCAGTGGAGGCAGGGAACTGGACCTGAAAACCTCTGCAGGATGACCTTCCAGCTCTAGAATTTAAGAACCTTTCCTTAAGTTCAGAAGGGTAACTAGTGTGGGGAGGTAAGGGCTTTTCCCCACAGTGCCAGCATGGAATAGAGTATGCTTTCCTCCCCATAGCAGCCTTCAGACCACCTGCTCTGCTTCATATAGCATGACCCTACTCTAGCTCAGGCCCACTACCCCTACTCCCCTTCCTTCCCCTCTCCCCACTAAAAAAATTAAGGGGATCAAAAACTCCCAGAACTTCAATCCCCTTACCCCAGGAGCTGCCTTTCTTACTAACTCCTGGGGTATGGAGTCTGGACCAGATGGAAGATGGGATGATTGCTCCTATGGTTAACCTACCCTTTTTATTGTCCCCTCTTCCTCTCCCTCCTTCAGACTGTCTTCTTCGGCCCTATTTATTCCCCCGCCCCCCAACTGCTTCTGCCCCAGAATTCCTTGCTTCAGTTCCATCTATATTACAGCTGCTCCTGTTATCTTTTGTAGGCATGCAGCCCGCTCTGGTCTCACGAGTGTGGGAGTTCATACTATACCACAGGAATGTGCTCTCGGGTCAACTCCAACTTCAGATTCTCCAAGACAGTGGCCCCAGCTCTCCAAAGTAGGTCGCTATATAGCTTATGTCTTGGGCTGGACCTTAGACCTTTCATGGGAAGTTTGCAGCTGTGATTAATTCAGCCATGACTGTGATTGGGGTGTAGAAAGAGTCCTACCTGGAGGGTTCCTTATCCCATTGCTAGCTTGTGGGGAGACCTTGGCCAAATCACTCGATGTCTCTGCCTCAACAATGACAATACTTGCCTCACAAGATGTTTGTGAAGCTCAAGGCAAGAAAGGACTTTTAAGAAGTCCTAGACAAATGTGAGGGACTAGTAGGTAAATGAGACACCCAGTGATCTAATTGAGGAGGATATCGTTCTAAAAAAAGTTCCACAAAGACAAATACCCTTGGCATCTGGGAGCCATCTTCCCACCTGCCTAGAGCTCCCAGGACAACCAAACTTCACTTTCCACCCTTGGGGTCTTTTGTTTTTCTTAAAGGGGGTCTTAGAATATTGAAGCAAGGAGACTTCCCACCAGCCCCTCTTCCCCAGGTATGGGCATGCAGCTCAGATCAATTCAGGAAGAAAAAATAAGGAAAGAATTTGGGCCTCGTCTCCTGCAAGTGCAGACTGCTTGGCTCAGTGCCCTCCCATTTTCTTTCTGTTCAATATCATTGCAGAAGCCTTGCCTGCTGCCATTTTTATGGAGGGTGAAAGGATTAGCACCTTGCCCTACCCACACATACATACACCCTTACTCTCCCTTAATAACAGGACTCAACCAGTAGATGGAATTATTATATTAGGGAGGGGTGGCAGAGGGGAGAGGCCTCAGACAGAGGATCTGGGGCAGTGAGCCAGGAGGAGTAATCGTTACCCTGTAAGAAGCTTGGTCGGTGAAATAACAACACTACTTGGCAGAAAAAAAAGAGGTAATGGGTCTGCTCATACAAGGTGATGAATAATTCTCCCTCTCACCCTCCCCAAGCCCCCAAAGAGGGAAAGATGGTAGCAGGAGATGAAGACACAGGTCCCCCCAAAAGCAAGAGTGACTGTCTTACTGAATTCAAGAAGACCAATGTTTCAATAGCAGAGAAAGATTCCAGAAACATTCTCTGTGATCAGCCCATCAAGACTGTGGTACAAAGGGCATTCACTGTGTTGTTCAAATCTGCTACATATTACCTATATGACTTTGGACAAGTCACTTGACCTCCCTATGGCTCAGTTTCCCAGTCTGTAAAATAAAGGGGTTGGACTAGATGACCAGGGGCTCTTAACCTCTTAACTCCAGGAACTGGTTTTGTTTCTTAATATTTCTATAATGGTATTTCAATGTAATTGGTTTCCTTTATAATTCTATGTATTTTCTATTATACATTTAAAAACATTATTCTGAGGAGGGACTCAGGCTTTATCAGACGGCCAAAGTGGGTCTGTGTCACAAAAAAGATTAAGAACCCCTGCTCTAGGCAGAAAGAGACAATTTCTCAGGCCCCCTAAATACCAGGGGCCCCTAATGCAAAGTCCTGAATCCATAGTGGGGTGTGGGGGCAAGGGAAGGAGGCAAATTCATCAAGCTTGGTCAACCACAGACATGTTAAGATGATCAGACCCTGCTTGCAGCCCAGCCAACATGATATGAATGGCCAAGTCACTTCTCCCCACACGGAAACAGCTTTGAGGAGTTGTCTTACTCTACCAATTCCAAACTACCCTGGTGAACTGGAGTTGGGGTTTTTTTTTTCCTTTAAAATGAAGGGAATCAAAAACTCAGCACTAACCAATAGGACCCAAAATTGTCCCACAGATCTTTACTATAATGAGAGCTGAAGTGGGCATATTTCAAAGTCTCGACAGCACAGACATTATTGACATATTTGCAAGCCAAAAAGTTTCATAAGGCACTACTTTATGATAAATTGCATAATGGTATCCATTTTTCCCTGTTCCTAACAATATGGAAAAAATAAACAGTGGACCAGCCACAAACGTTTGCCCAGGGCCCCATAAGTGGGTTAAGAGAGTCCCTGCCAAACCCTGCTGTCCAATCCCCTCAATGGAACAACCTCCCATTGATATAATCATGATTGGGGGAGAGGAAAGGTGGGGGTGGAGAAGGGTGGTGGGGAAGGTTCAGATCATAGAATATTAAAACTGGATAGAACCATCTCATTATACAGATGAAGAAACTGAGACCCTGAAAAAGTTAAGGGGGTCACTCAAGATCACATAGCTGACTGGCAGTAGAGCTAAGTCAAGTCAAGTCAACAAATGTCTACTATGTACCAAGCACTGTTCTAAGCACTAGGCATTCAAAGAAATGCTTAATGCAGCTAGGTGGTGAAGTAGATAGAGTACCAGGCCTGGAGTCAGGAAGATTCATCTTCCTGAGTTCAAATCTAGCCTCAGACACTTACTAGCTGTGTGACCCCGGGCAAGTCACTTAACCTTGTTTGCCTCAGTTTCCTTTTCTGTAAAATGAGCTGGAAAAAAAAATGACAAACCATTCTAGTATCTTTGCCAAGAAAACCCTATATGGGGTCACAAAGAGTCAAACATGACTGAAAATGACTGAATGATTCAAAGAAAGGCAAAGAAACAGTCCTTGCTCTCAAGCTCACAGGCCAATAGGAAAGACAAGATACAAATAACTGTGTATGAACAAGAAATGAACAGGATAAATAATTCGGAAGATAAATTGGACATAAGCTCAACCTAGACTAGAACTTAGGACTCCTAATTCCCCTTCGGATGCTTTTCCTAGAATGCCATTATTAAGCCAAGGGCTAACTGCAGGCCACAGACTAGAGCCTTTCCCAACCAACCCTGGAAGTCAACCTCCTAAGTTCTAATTCCAGCTCTGCCCACAATTAGTTGTGCGACCTCTTCACTTCTCTGTAAAATGAGGGAGAATGACCTAGCTAGAGGAAGCATCCCAGTTATGATGCTTATCTCTGTGACTTTGACCAAATCACTATGTCACCTCTCTGGGGCCTCAGTTTCTTCATCTGTCAGATGGAGGCTTTTGTAGTCAAAAGATCATGCACAGGATCATTGATCCAGAAGGGACTTCAGAAGAGATGATCTCCAAGGTCCCTTCCAACTTGGATATCCTATGATTCTAGGACCCTATGAACCCTGCAGTCCTTTGTCCATTGCCCTCAATATAGTCAAAACTGATTTGAAATCTGCGTCTGTTTCTGGGTTCCATAACTAAAGACAGATGTGGTAGACAGAGATGAGAGGGATACAAATTCATGGAGTTTAAAAGAAATGAAATTATTTGTCCAGGAAGACAGAAGACTGGGGAGTGACATTGAAATGATCTTAAGCTCTCTGAAAAGTTATTAGAAAGTAACCTGTGAGAACCAATCAATAGAGAGAGAGTGGTTTAGACTATACCAAGAAGGACTTAGGTCAAATGTAAAGAAAAATGTTGTGACAGTGAGTGTGGCTAGGGGCTAGAACAGATGGCCAAGAAAGACTAAGGAATCTCCTTCCCTAGGGGCATTTAAAGAAGGATTTAATATCCTGAGATGTTAAGATTTCTTCCAGCCTGAAGGAAAAGTCTCCTCCAGCCCAAAAATCTGTGACTCATTATACATGCAAATATGGTAAGATACGATTATGTGTCTGTTTTCTTAGGGTGTCAAACATACATGGATATCATTATTGTCTTGGATGGCTCCAACAGCATCTACCCCTGGGTAGAAGTCCAGCACTTTCTCATAAACATCTTGAAGAAGTTTTACATTGGTCCTGGTCAGATCCAGGTGAGTGTCCAAGGGTTATTTCATGTTGTTGAGAGAAGGGCACTTGATTCATAGGCATAAAACTTGGGTTCAAGTCCCAGCACCAACTAGCAGCATGTCCTTGGGCAATTCACAATCTGTGAAACCTGTTTTCCTCATCCTTGAAATGGGGATAATAATACCTTCTACTCTTGATTCATAGGATTATTGTAAGGTGAATTCTTTGTAGACTGACAAACCCTATAGAAAAATCTAAAGTATTCTTTCCAGTTCAGAAATGTCCCCTTTTTTCTGGGCAAGACTCAGGATTGTAATAACTGACTTTTCCCAAATCCACCAACTGATCCAGTTCTGTGCTGGTGGGATAGCCCCATAGACATAAAAAGGGATCACTGAAAAGGAAATGGATCAAGGAAGATCCTAGCCACTTAGGATATTTGAAAAATTTTAGAGTCATCAGCCTCAGTTAGCTCCACAACCCCTCCAATGCAGAGTTCTTTCTCTGATGAGGACACCAGAGGACAGACTGAGGAAATCTCACTGCATTGTCCTCACAGGTTAGGGCCATGCTCCCAAACATTCCTAGTTATCTTTAACTACCCTGTATAGCTCTATTAGGTGGCTAGGTGGCGCAGTAGATAGAGTGCCAGTCCCGGAGTCAGGAAGACTCATCTTCCTGAGTTCAAATCTGGCCTCAGACACTTAATAGCTGTGTGATCCTGGGCAAGTCACTTAATCCTGTTTGCCTCAGTTTCCTCATCTGTAAAATGAGCTGGAGAAGAAAATGACAAACCATTCTAGTATCTTTGCCAAGAAAACCCCAAATGGGATCATGAAGAGTCAGATACAACTGAACAACAATAACATGGCTCTATGACATGAGCCAGGAATCTATCTAAACTTTTTTTTTCAATTAACAAGCATTTTTTTCTTTCTCTCCTCATCTCCCACTTGGAAAAAAAAAGAAAACTCCTATAGCAAACATACATAGTCAAACAAAACAAATTCCCACATTGGTTGTGTACAAAAATGTATCTCTCTTTAATCTATTGCCTCTCTGTCAGGAGATGGGCAGCACTCTTCATCATCAATCAGAATTAGAGTTCTTAAATCTTTCAAAGTCTAAGCCTTTTTTTTAAACTAGTTCTAGTGCCATCTCCTACAAGACTTTCTGGATTCCCCTGATTTACTAGTGCTTCCCCCACCCTTTTCTGTTGTTGTTCTTATTTTTTATAACAAAAAAAATTATTTTTTATTTACTGACCCATGTATGGTATTATTTTGACCCCAGGAAAAGGCAAAGTCTTTCAAGGCAACAGCTATTTGGTTTACGGCGTTGTACTCTCACCCCAAGCCTAGCACAGTGCCTGGCATACAGTAAGTGCCTAATAAATATCTGTTGAAATGAATTAAAGCAGTTGATGTTTCCACCCTGTACAAACTCTTGAGGTTCCAGGATCATAGATCTAAAACTGGAAGAGGCCATCTAATCGAACTCTCCCCAGCCCCTCCCATTTTACAGATAAAGAAACTGAGGCATAGAGAGGTTAAGGGTCACACAGCCAGTAAGAGTTAAAGGTAGGATTTGAACTCAGGTCCTTTGACGATATACAAGGCTCTTTCAGCATCCTGTAATCAGTTTCATTGCATAAAATAAGATTTCATTTTTATTTGTCCTGAACTTCTCTTTTTTAAGTTTTAAGGAATTCCTTGAATTCCAGTATTCTGGGATTTGGTAAACAAGTCTATGTTTGTCTGATCCATACCCATTCTAAGGCCATAGACTTCATTCCTGTCCCTTCTCAACCTGTTCAATTCACTCCTTGGATCTGTTCCCATTCTGCAGCCACCTGCCATCCTTGTCCCCTTGGCCATTAGAGGGCTCTGCCTCAGTGCTAATGGATTCCTGGGGGTTGGGGGCCGTGGAGAGGCAGTATCCACAAATCTTCCATCGCACCCAAAGGGCACAGAGTCCAGAACACTTCACCCTCACCAGTCAGTCCAAGGGACAGTGGGTCACGTGCTTCCCTCCCCCCTCTGATTTCCAGGTGGGCGTGGTTCAGTACGGAGAAGATGTGGTGCATGAGTTTCACCTGAATGACTACAGGTCTGTAAAAGATGTGGTGGAAGCTGCCAGCCACATCGAGCAGAGAGGAGGTACAGAGACCCGGACGGCGTTTGGGATAGAATTTGCTCGGTAAAAGTTCTGATGTGGAATTCAAAAATGTCCTGTTTTCATGAGGGCAGAGGCCACACACACATACACACATGTGCATACACACATGCATACGTGTACACACATGAACACAAATGCATATTGCACACGCTTTTGTTCATACATGCATGCATGCACACATACCTAGTACAGAAAATAAAAGGGATGGAGTTCATCTACCTGGTATTTCAGAGGCCTAGCTACAGACTGCATCCAAGCAGCCCCTGAAAGCTTGTGGGGGTGGGTAAACAGATTCTGAGACTGATGGAGCTCCTAGGGACCAACTTGACCCTAGGGAGTCACTGACACCATACCAGGAGATATTTCCAGGACTGGTCCATTCTGGCAGCATTCCGTGACGCACTGCACCTCTATACAGTGATGATCCTTCAGGTGGACATATCTCTATTGATATTAATGTTTGCTCTAAACTTTTTTTACATTATCATTTAATCCTCATAATAATCCTTAGGCAGGTTAGATTCAAAGTATCTGGGGCAAAGGTCATCCAATCCAACGTGTTCCTTTTAAAGATGAGAAAACTTGGACAGAGAAGGAAAGTGACTTGCCAAGGACGTACAGCAAGTACATACCACAGTCAGGATTTAAACCCAGATCTTCTGGCTCCAAATCTAGTGCTCTTTCTATTACACCATGCTCCTCCTCCCCATTTTATAGCTAGACACTGGTAAGATTTAGTTGTAGAGCTGGAACTGAAAATTTCAGATCTTTAGACTTCAAGTCTGGTGTTCTTTTCATCACACCATGCCCATCTCAGCTGAACCCTCCTCATCCCAGCTGAAAATCCCAATTTTCGGGAAATACCTACTTATTGGGGCAGCTAGGTGGCACAGAGGATGGAGTGCCAGGCCTGGGGTCAAGCAGTCTTGAGTTCAAATCCAATCTCAGATACTTCCTAGCTATGTGACCCTGGGCAAGTCACTTAACCCTGTTGGCCTCAGTTTCCTCATCTGTAAAATGAACTGGAGGAGGAAATGGCAAACCACTCTAGTATCTCTGCCAAGAAAACCCCAAATGTTATCACAGAGAGTTGAACACAACAGAAATGACTCAACAGTCTACGTACTGATATACTTAGTAACTGACTGACTGTTAATTGGGGTCCTTGTTCTGCATGAGGAAAGTGCAGAATTCAATTCAACAAACACTTATTAAGTGAAGAACACCATACCTGGCTCTGAGGGAGGCAGGAAATAGAAGACATAGTCTCCTAGGGGGATATGACATATGCACAAATAATTATAAATATGAATTACATCATGAGTACACAGAGAAGCAATGTGGCAGAGCAGATGTGATGAATTAGCCTCAGGTGTCCGAAAGACGTGGTTTCAAGTCCTACCTCTGATGCCTGTTGGCTCTATGACCTTTAACCTCTCAGTAACCCCAACCAACTCTAAGACCAGAAGCTGGTAGAAGAGTTGATGATCAGCATGGCAGAGGGAGCTCCCTTAAAGTCCTCTATGAGAGAAACCCCTGGATTGGCAGCTGGGCTGGCCTAAGGCAAAAGGTCACAAGACTGAACCCTCCAGTCAAAAGAGAATGAAAAGCAATCAAGATTCAGAGTTGGAGAAAGAAGCCTAGTCGGCTGCCTTCATCCACGGCCTACTCTCATCAGGGGTGGCTCTGGTATTGGGCAATAACTTGGCTTTTTGGGTAGCGTCCATCTAGGAAACAGGCATGGATTAAGTGGGAACATAGTCTATACCTACCTCTTAAATGGATGCTACCCAAGAAGCCTAGTCATTGGCCAATGCTAGGGTCATCTCTAGGAGACAAATGGAGCCCTATCACATTTTGTGGGCTCCCTGCTCCTCCACCATTTAATAAATTCATTCAGTAAAGCAACAAGTATTTATTAAACACTAGCTATGTACCAGGCACTGTAAATAGAAATAAAAATAAAAACAGTCACTGCCCTCAATGAGCTCACATTCTAATGGAAGAGTCAACTGTGGAGCGACAGGTTAACTAGCTAAAGTGCTTTGCAAAACCTGAACCACTATAGTAAATACTAGTTATGATGATGATTAGTTCCAAGCTTCCCCTGTGGGCTAGTATCTTTAATGCCAGGATTTCATCACAAGAATGCACCCACGTGGTAGAATAGAAGAAGAACTTGTTCTAAAGTCAGAAGATATGGATTCGACTCTCACCTCTTCCACTTATGACCTCTTTGATCTTGGAAAAGTCGCTTTACTTTTCTGAGACTAAGTTTCCTCCACTGTAAAATGAAGTGGTTGTATTGGCTGTCCCTTCTATTATAATACGTATCTTATCTCATTTTATCCTCACAACACCCTTTGAGAAAGGTGCTACTATTATCCCCTACTATTATATTATAGATGCTACTATAATATATATTACGTATAATATATATAATATATATAGAACATGTAGCATATATTATATAATGTATACTATACATATGTAATATATACCATAATGTATTATATGTAAATATGTTGTATATAAAAATGTAACATATAAATATATTTAATATATTATATTAATTATAGATGCTATTATAATATACTGTAATAGCTACTATTATATTATAGATGAGGAAACTGAGGCAAATAGAGGTTAAGTGATTTAGCCAGGGTCACATAGCTAATAAGCATCTGACACAGGATTTGAACTCAGGTCTTCCTGACTTTGGGTCCAATGCTCTATTCCCTAATAGTTGGCTTGTATCTTGGCCTTCGGTCTATTAACTCTATGGTTCCTAACTTTTGTCCCTAGTGCAGATGGCATTAGCAAAGAACCTGCCTCTCATTCAGGTTGCCAAATCTCACTTCTCTGTACTTAGACCTCGCCCCATGCTGCAATAACAATATATAATATGTAATACTATACATGTGTAATAAATGATACTAGCTGGCATTTACACAGCGCTTTAAACTTTGTAGACACTTTATATACATTATCTCATCTGAGCCATCTAACAATCCTGGGAGTTAAGCAGTAGGTGTAGGATATTATCATCCCAATTTTACAGATAAGGAAACTGAGGTTCACCAAAGCTAATGACTTGCCTGTGATCTCATAGCTACTACATGTCAGAGACAAAATATGGGCTCAAGACATCCTTACTACAAGTCTGGCACTCTGATCAACGAATGTGATGAAATATCTACTAAGCAGTAGTTACCCAACCTGAAAGTCTCAAGAAAAACCTTTTGATAAAGTATTTCCCAGAGGACTTCTAACCTGGGAGCTCAGGAGAGCTCCCTCTTGTTCCTTTCCCTCTTGTTCATCAGCTTCATCCAGGCCCTGGACCACCATGGCCATTGCCTTACTATATTGATGAGCATGTTTAGCTAAAACTGGGTAGACTGAGACTAGTTCTAAGTCACTCCTCAGTGAACATCTTACTTGTGTGAAGCCCAGACTAGTGATTCACCATCAGGAGACTTTGTTCTGGGGGTTGTTTTGCTAGCAGTGAGATGTCTAGTGTTGAGCCATCCCAATCCTTTCTCCTAGATGCCCACCATCCTCTGCCCTGGTGATCTGCAGCATACACGAATGAGCTGGCCACAGGGTTAGTGAGGGAGCCTGAGGTCCTGGGACTGATTTGTTCTCTGTTCAAAGCTAATTAGCCCATACCTAAATCAAACCCACTACCTTGGCCTCATTAGCAACAGACTCCAGTCCCAACAGAGCCCAGAAAGATGTTTAGTGTATGACTCACCAGATGTTTTGGACCATTAAAGTGGCTCACAGAGATTGCCATGGTGTATAATCTGTACTTTATGCGAGGTTCAACTATATAACCTGTACACTTTCAGCCCCAAATTACATTACATGCCACACTTACAAAGCTAGAAAAGCCCCCTCCTCCTCCCCCCAAGGATCCAAGAACTAGTCACAGTATATATTTTGGTGATTTCACTGAAATAAGGTAATTTTTTATTCTAAGAAACAGGAGGACAATATCCTATGCTGGTCCAAATAAAGAGTGGGCTTCTTTTTTCTTTCAAAATCTGGGTTGTATAAAACTTGAGTGTGGCCTCTAATCAGTATTATTTTTTCAGGGGATACTCATTTTTTTATTCCTTGCAAAAAGATCTCATTTTAGGGAATGCAGCTGGTTCACTGTCAGCCTATATTCTGACCAAGACAATAATATTTTCAACTCTGTTTTCTTCATATGCCTAGCTAGGTCCCAGGCTGCTAACAGTCCATGCAATAATAATAATTCAATTTGATTCAAGAAACATTGATTAATGTCTACTGTGTGCAAGAAATTGTGATATGTGCTATGGGAGCAAAGTGATCAAAAATACAAGGCCTTGCATGTCAGGAAATAAGCTTCTTAAGTCCAGGGACTCTCATTCTTGCATTTATATTCCCAGGGCCAAGCACAAATCCCTGGCACATAGTAGGTATTTATTACAAACTAGCCAATTGAGTAATATAAAGTGTGTTTATACTTTTCAAAGTATTTCCCTACTCATAATTTCCTTTGATCCTACCAATAAGAAAAGGCAGGTGTTATTAGGCCCATTTGACAGATAACGAAACTGTTCCAGAGATACCTGGCTAGAAGTTAGGAAATGTGACTGTCTTTCCCTCTCTGTTCACCCAGGGTTTTCCATTCTTTCTCCCTGCCTTGGCCAGTTATGAGGTTTATTTGAAACAACAAATGTGAAACTGCTTTGCAAAGAGAATTTTTGCATAATATGATTTTATTCAAAATGTCAATGATCTGAGAAGCAGTGCAGTTCGATAGAGAAGATCAGTGACCCAGATTCTAGGCCCAGTCGGTCACTTGTTACCCCTATGATCTACAGCATATCACCGAACCTCTCTGGCCTTCAGTTTCCTCAACTATAAAGTAAAGGAATTAGAACAGATGATCTCTAAGGCTCCATCCCTCTCTCAGCTCTAACACTCTATGATTCTATGATTCTATGACTTGCCAAATCTAACATAGTTAATTAGAGGCAGTGCTTGAACTAGAACCCAGGTTTTCTGATGCTCTTCCACTAGGAAGCTAAGAATGAAGTAGACAGAAGATTAGACTTGGAGTCAGGAAGATCTGAGTTTAAATTTGACTTCAGACACTAGCAACATGATTCTGGGCAAGTCACTTAACCTCTGTCTGCCTCAGTTTCCTAATCTATAAGATGGAGATAATAATAGTACCTACTTCCAGGGTTTGGAGGAAGATAATATGAGAATATTTGTAAAGCAGCTTGCAAACCTCAAAGCACTATGTAAATGCCATTATTATACACATTTTAGATAAGTGAGGGTAGGGGGGAAGGTATTCAGGCTTTCAAATATAAGTGGTTTGGGACTTTTCTACTATTCTAGATTTTCTGAATCCCTATTCCCTATCATTAGTGTAGATAATCAAGAGTTGGCTGTGGCCAATTAACAAATAGTATGCTTCTAAGACTATCCCCAAATGTAAAGTAGGTCTTCTGCTATTATGGAATAATCATATTCATCTCCCTGACTCCAAAGCCAACATTCTAGCCATGACAGCCTACTGCTTCTAGTTACTGTACATTCTCATTGCTGAGTCCAAAATTGTGGGGCTAAGGGTTTCTGTCCTATAAAGTTGGCAGCCTTTTTGTCCATGTTTCCAAAAGAGAATATTTCTAAGATGTGCTTAGATGCACATTATTTACAGCTTCCTTTCATGTCTTGCATAATTTTTTAAAATGTGATGATCATTTAAGAGATGATCTCATTTGAGAATATACTTTGCAAATAAAAAAAATGAGAGACAAATAAAAGGGATTAGTAGTATTCTCATTTCTTTGTAGCTCATCTTCTTGTATTCAGGGACTTATCTAGCACTACACGAAGTGTGACTTAAAGGCACTTGGTGCTGGTATAATAATAATAATAATAGTAATAATAATAATAACTAGCATTTATGTAGTACTTTAAGGTTCATAAAATGCTTTACAAATATTATCTTATTTGATCCTCACAACAACACAAGGTAGGTGCTATTATTATCCCTATTTTACAGAGGAAGACATTGAGGGAGATAGCAGTTAAGTGATTTGCCTGGGGTCGCATAGCTTGTAAATGCCTAAGGCAGGATTTGAACTTGGGTTTTTCTGACTCCAAATCCAGCATTCTATCCACTGAGATACTTCGCTGGACATCACACAGAATAGGTTGAACAGACCCTATCTATGCCCTCAAAACGCATAGGATTTCAGACAGGGTTTGGCAATCTGTGAAATGTATGCCAAAGATAACATGAATGGTGGTTTCCAGTGGCATGTGGGTCAATTGCCACAATCATGCCACATCACCCGCTGTTAGCATCAATATTCTGAGCACCCTGATTTGTGAGAACTAGGTGTCAGTGTGATCAACCTTTCCTCCTCACCTCCCTTCTCACCCCCACAGTATGATTGAAGGAAACAAGCCAGAACCTTGACATGTCACTTTTTAAGGTTATCTATCCCTCTTTTAAGACAATTAGATAATATGATCAAGTGGAGACCCTAGTAAAATAATGTAGGGGGTCCTCAGTATGGCACCGATTTTGAATCTACATGTTACATGTAACTGCCCACTGTGATAAATGTGTAATATTTCTAACTTCAAATGCTTCCCAATACCTGTGCTTGCCTCACCTCTGCAGGCCACAAACTGTTCTTCCAGATGTTCCAAAAGTTATTATGGACATAAAAAGTAGGGAAGGAGATGTGACATCCCCTGGTAGCCAGAAATCTACTGATAAACTTCTCAGAATTTAGATGACAATCATATGCTCACCACCCAACCCATGTTCCCCATTCAATTCAAGTTCATCTCCCACACAGCTGCCAAAGTGATTTCCCTCACGTACAGATCTCGGGGCAGCTAGGTGGCACAGTGGAGAGAGTGCCAGGCCTGGAGTCGGGAAGAGCTGGATTCAAATCCAGCCCCAGACACTAGCTGTGTAACCCTGGACAAGTCACTTAACATCTGTTTGCCTCACTTTCTTCAATGGTAAAAATGTAAATAATAATAACATCTACCTCACAGGGTCAGTGAGGATCAAATGAGATATTTGTAAAGCACTTAGCATGGTGTCTGGCCCATTGTTGTTGTTGTTTAGTCATTAGTCATGTCCTACTCTTCACGACCCTGTGGAGCATACTGTCCCTGGTGTTTTCTTGGCAAAGTTGCTAAAGTGGCCTGCTATTTCCTTCTCCAGTGGGACTAGACCTGGCACATAGTAGGTGCTCCCTTCCTCCTCCCTTTCACAAGTTAGCCCTAACTTACCTTTCAGCCTCATTGTACTCCCCTTCCTGCATTCTGTGATCCAGACAAACTGGCCTCCTCTCTGTTCTTCGTACATGACAGCCCAACTCTGGTCCCCATGCATTGGCACAGGCCATCTTTCTGCCTGAAATATACTCCCTCTTCCTCAGCCTCCGCCTCAGAGAATTCCTACCTTCCTTCAAGACTCAGCCCAAGCACTACCTTCTACATGAAACCTTTCTCCCAATTGCTCCTTTCTGTCCCTCTTTAACAATATGATATCTAACTAGTTTGCATTTGTTTTGTTATGTATTTTATTTTTATATATGTATGTGCTGTCTTCCTTATTGCTACACAAGCTCCTTGAGAATAGAGATTATTTCATTCTTTGTATTTGTATAGGAGGCAGCTAGGTGGCTGGACCTCAAGTCAGGAAGATTTGAGTTCAAATCCAGCCTCAGACATTTAACAGCAGTGTGACCTTGGGCAAGTCACTTAACCTCTGTCTACTTCAATTTCTCATCTGTGCAAAAGGAGTAATAATAGCATCTACATCCCAGGATTGTTATGAGGATCAAATGAGATAGTATTTATAAAGTGCCTGGCACATAGCAGGTACTTAATATTGGTAGAACCAATAAGAATTTACAGTACACCATTATAACCTACAACCTTCTAGATCATGGGTTCTTAACCTCCATGAGCTTTTTTTAAAAATATTTTGACAACTGAATTTTAATGTAATTGGTTTCCTTGGTACTCCTATGTAATTTATATTATGGATGGGGGTCCTTAGGCTTCACTAGACTGCCAAAGGGGCCTGTGAAAGTTAAGAACCCTCATCTAAACCTAGGGTTGTCTCCTCACCACAAGGGAGCATCAGAGTTGGATTTTATAGGAGGATATAGAATTATTGTGGTTATTTACATGGGATGCATTCTTATTGCTTGCCCCTGTATGTCTTGAGGTCTGGAGGGAAAGATACCCCACCACCACTCCCCAGGCCCTTTTTCCTCTGACTAGACCTTTCTGTTTCTAGCTCGGAGGCTTTCCAGAAAGGAGGAAGGAAGGGGGCTAAGAAGGTGATGATTGTTATCACAGATGGAGAGTCCCATGACAGCCCAGATCTGGAGAAGGTCATTGAGGACAGTGAGAAGGATAACGTAACTCGATATGCTGTGGCTGTAAGTCTTTCTTCTACCTACTTCCTCTTCATTCCTATTGAAACTTCATTCCATCCTGAATTCCATTCCTTCTTTGGCCAAGGTGGCCTCACTACTCTGATAGGCTATGTGCTAATAGAAAAGTGCTATAGGGCTACCTCCCAGTAACACTTCTATTTTAACAAGGGTCTTCTGAAGCCAATGCCCCTACCTTTGAAGTCTAATTGACTGCCCTCTTGAACTACTCACTCTCTTTGTGATTTCCCAGACCATAACTTCCTTTCCCTGGTTACCACTCCCCTATTTATGTTGCCTCCCCAATTTGAATGTAAGCTCCTTGAGGGCAAGGATTGTTTCAATTTTGCATTTATATCCCTAACACTGGACACACCACAGACCTTTAATAAATTCTTTCCATTCATTCATTCTAAGCCACCACAGATTCTAATGGTAGGAATTTCATGCAGGTTAGAAGGGGCTACTGTGGCAGGTTGGTGCTAAAGGCCTTTGGGAAAATGTTTTACATGATCGCACATATATAACCTACATCAGATCGCTTGCCATCTTGAGAAGGGGGTTGGGGAGGGAGGGAGAAAAATTTGGAACTCAAAATCTTTCCAGAAATGAATGTTGAAAATTGTCTTTCCATGTAATTGGAAAAAATAAAATATTATTACATAATTTTAAAAAATAAAAACAAAACTGGAAAGATGAAAAAAAAATAAAGTCTTTTGGGGACACAGCTCAAATCACATGGTATAAACACCTTCCCGTGCATCCTAAATTTAGGATTGTCCTGCCCATTTTACCTCCTATCTATCCCTGTGGGGAGTGAGCTGAAAATCTCTCTTTTGTCCTGTGTAAGCACAGAGACTGTTTTGTTTTTATTTCTCCATAGCCCTGGAGTCTCTCCTATTATTTATCCAAGCAGTATCATTGGACAGGGGCTCAAAAAGTCAGAATATAGTCTTTGAGACTTCACTAAGGGCACAAACCTTAGAGTGGCTGATTTGGAAATCAGAGAAACTGGGTTTGAATCCTAGACTTTCTATCCCTAGCTATATGATCTTATGCAAGTCACTTAACTTGTATAATAATAATAATAGCTAACATTTATATAGCACTTACTATGTGCCAGGTACTATGCTAAGCACTTTACAATTATCATCTCATTTGATCCTTACAAAGACCCTGGGAGATAGGTACTATTATTATCTCCATTTTACAGATAAAGAAACTGAGGCAATCAGTGGTTAAGTGACTTGCTCTGGGTTACATAGCTAGTAAGTGTCTGAGGCTGGATTTGAACCCTTTCTGACTCCAGGCCCAATACTATATACCCCCTAGCTGTTCTCTGAGCATATTTCCCAATTTTTAAATTGTAGAGATTGAACTAGATAATTTCTGGGGTCTCTTTAAGTTGAAGATCTATGATCCTTTGATCTCATTATGTTTCTAAATACCTAATCCTAATTCTATGATGCTATGGGTCCTTACTTTCCTGGCATATTGGTTCCATTTCATCCTAATATAAACATTAGCTCTAATGGAACCCATAAGCTGGCGGGGAAAAATGAAACCCTCCCAGCTTGCCCTAAGAGCCTGTGGGAATGGGGGCATTGGGAGACCAAGCTGTGTTATGGTCCCTCCCCACCCCACTATAGGTCCTTGGCTACTATAACCGGAGGGGCATCAACCCAGAAGCTTTTCTGAATGAAATCAAATACATAGCCAGCGACCCTGATGACAAGCACTTCTTCAACGTCACAGACGAGGCGGCCTTGAAGGATATTGTGGATGCCCTGGGGGACAGGATTTTCAGCTTGGAAGGTGAGTGATACCAGTTCCCAGGAAATACCTTCAGAAAGAGTAAAGAACCATATACCAGTGGACCTCCATTTAAACACACCTAAATAGGGAAACCTGAATTAAAGAGCAGATTGATTTAGAAGGGCTAGGATTTTGTAATTCATATCACAAGACATAGGCATCCTCACTTTTCTGAAGAGGTGCTCTACGGGATATCTTTATATAACCAAGGCTCCTATCACATTAAAAATAGGATTTAATGCCCACAGATACAATTTAGATGAGAGTTGTTGGATACACAGGAGCTAGACACAGGGCAGAGGAGAGATACAAAGAGAATAGCTCTCAAGACAACATCCTTGCCCTTGAGAAGCTTGTGGTTGGAGCTGGATGATAGATAAGGCAAACATACAGGGAAAGGACTCAAGCAATGCTTCACAAAGAAATGTATAAATGAACGTAGGGTCATGAGCCTGCTTGTTTAACAAACACCCCGAAAGTTGCACATCCAGATGACTATTGTTCCCTCCAAAGTAGTCACTTCCAGAGGCTATGTGCTTATTCCTATAATGGTTGTTGTTGTTGTTCATTCATATCCAACTCTTCATGACCCCAAATGGGGTTTTCTTGGCAGAGATACTGGAGTAGTTTTCTATTTCCATTTTCAGCTCATTTTGCAGATGAGGAAACTGAGGCAAACAGGGTGAAATGACTTGCCCAGAGTCACACATCTAATAAATGTCTGAGGCCAGATTTGAACTCACAAAAATGAGTCTTCCTGACTTCAGACCCAGCACTCTATCTACCACACCACTTAGCTAAAGAAGGATATGGTACACCATTCATTCTAGTGTCTTTGCGAAGAAAACCTCAGATGGGGTCACAAAAAGTAAGAAATGACTGAACAACAATAAAACTTCTTAAAGTTATCTCTGAGTTTTTCAAAGTACTGATAAACAAAAATGATATTTTGAGATATTTATAACAGCTGTAATGTGGTATGAAAATATCTGTGATTTATGTTAGTGACAAAGTCACAGGTACTGCTAATACTACTGTGATTTGTTACTCATTATATAATTGAAGGAAATGCTAAATGTCAGGTAGAGGTTAGTGAAAATAAAGATGTTTGGGTTTTTTTTTCCCATCCAAGTTCACAAACCCCCTGAAATCTATCCACAGAAACTAAAGAGATCTCTGTAGTTATGGTTAAGAGCCTCTGGACTAAATGTCCCCTTCTATCTCTGACATTCTGTCATTCTATGATTTATTCAAGGTGACACAGCTGATGAGTGTCAAGGCTGGGCCTAGATCCCACATGTCCTTCAGGCCAAAGGAATAATGAGTAATTAAGAGTAATAGTGTAGACTTGAGCAGCAGCGTGGGGTGCAAGAGTTTGTGGGTTCTTTGCCCAACCAAGTGAAAGCAAGCCTATGTGGCCTGGTAATAAGGCTATATCAGAATGGAGGGCAGATCTGGTTCTAGTCTGGAGGGTGTAAGCTGACTAAATACAATTATAAATATAAATATAATTATAAATTATAATTATAAATATAAATATAATTATAAATTATAATTATAAATATAAA
>NW_020948983.1:58736327-58766359 GCF_900497805.2 Vombatus ursinus | reverse complement strand
TAATTATAAATATAAATATAATTATAAATTATAATTATAAATATAAACAAAATTTGTATATGTGGAAACTGAGTCTAAATAACTGAGGGAAAGAGAATGATAATCCTTGCATTTTTATTACACTTATTCATTGAGAAAAATATTGTACAGTCCTTATCTCAGCAGATCTTCCCAAGTATCAGTCCCCTGACACAAATAAGACAAGTACTACTGTCTCCATTTTATAAAGGACTAAACTGGGGAGGAACAGGGAGGAACCTTGACTGGGCTAAAGGTTGCCAATGGAATAATTAGATAAAATGCCCCTTAGGAGACACCAATGAAATAATGCCTGGAGTCACCATAAAAGGGAACACAGGATAACCACCCATCAGGGATGTTGTAAAACCTAGGGAAAAGCAGGGCAGGGCCTGGAGCAGGCTGACTAATTGAAGGATCTGAGTCCTTCAGAGAAGACTTCTTGGAAGAGGCTGCCTTGAGCTGCCAGGACAAACTAAGTAGCAAAAAAAAAAAAAATGTTTTTATAATTCAATTCAATTCTGTCCCCATTACGGAACATCTCCTATGACTACCACTGTTAGGTGCTTTGGAGGAGACAAGATACCAGTCAATCAATATACATTTATTAAGCACCTACTATGTACCAGGCACTGTGCCAAATGCTGGGAATATAAAAAAGGCAAAAGATAGCCCCTGTCCTCAAGAGCTCATAATCTAAAGGTACTTAGGACAGCAGTGGGAGATAAAGTTGAAGAGGTAAATTGAAACAGGCAACTTGATCTAGATTTGATTCATGTCCAAACTGTTGTCAAATTTTATCATTTTTAATTTTCACATCTCTCATATATGACCCTTTCTCTCCACTCACACAGCCACCACCCTTGTGTGTCATCATCACCTCTCACCTGGACTATTGTTGCCTCTCTTTGTAGCCCCAGAATTAAGCCTAGTGCCTGGTACATAGTAGGTGCTTAATAAATGTTTATTGACTGACTTCTAATTTGTCCCCCTGACTCAAGTCTCTGCCCACTCCAATCCATCCTCCATTCAGATGCCAGAGATTTTCCTAACATTCAGGCTCAATTATGTCACCCCCAATTCATTTAATACCAATGGCTCCTTATTGCTTTCAGGATCAAATATAAAATCCTATGTGTGGCATTTAAAAGTCTTAACAACCTAACCCCTTCCAGCGTTTTGAGTCTTCTTACATTGGATTCCCCTCCACATATTCTACCATTAGCTAAACTGGCTTCCACTGGTGTTTCTCATCTCCAATCTCCACACATTTGAGCTGACCATCCGCCATGCTTGGAATGCTGTCCCTTCTCACCTCCTAGTCCTAGCTTCCGTCTTCTTTGAGACTGAACTCAAACCTTGGCTTTAGCAGGAAGCCTTTCCCTTTTCCTGGTCCTGGCCCCTGGCCCCCACTCTTAGTCTCTCCCCTCTGAGCTTACCTTCCATTTATGCTGCACGTAGTTATCTCCATGTTGCTACCCATTAGAATATGAGTTCCTTGAGAACGGGGGCCATGTTTTTTTTTCCCTTTCTTTGTATCCAAAGCACTTAGCACAGTGCCTGACACATAGTGAGCTCTTCATAAATGATTGTTGACTGATGAACTGATTCAGTTCTGCAGGCCACAGAAGGCTCCTGGACTGGGAAATGGCCTAATGGATGTAAACAACGGAAGAAGTCTGAGGTCTCAGTGTGCCTATAAAAGGGACAGTCCAAAGAGACTGAGGCTCTGTACAGTGAGCTTTCTCATTTTTCTCCTCTTAGGTATTTTCATGAACTAAGATTTCCAGCTGACACCCCTACACACTCAACCCACCCCCTGCCCTCATCCAGATTTATATTCTCTCCATGTGTTAGTGTTCTTAGGACTGCTTAGACAAACCCCCAAGCCTTAGAAACATCTCCTATGGAAGTTACATAGCAGTAGACCAGGTCTGCTTACTCCAGGCCTAACGTCCTAATCCTTCTTCTGCTTTAGGAACCAACAAGAACGAAACATCCTTTGGACTAGAAATGTCACAGACGGGATTTTCCTCACATGTAGTGGAGGTAAGGGCTTGAAATATCCCTCTAAGTGTCTGATTTTCTCTATTTTTAGTTCCTCTGGGTCTCCCTTCCCCATTCCCTCACCCCACCTTCCATCAGGAAACTGGTGATACTCAGGAGCCACTGGATAAGTTGCAGATGACACTTGATGCAAAGGGGTTAAAAAAAAAACCCCACTGGATATGGAGTCAATACACCTGGGTTCAAATTCCAGGTATGCTATACAACCTCTGTGATCTTAAGTAAAAATCCCTTCCCTGAGCCTCAGTTTCCTCATTTTAAAATCAATGGACTTATACTAAACAATCTGGAATTTCCTTTCCAACTCTAAATGTAACCTTCTACACTGGTACCTACTCTGTGTACGTGTCTGTGAGCCATATGTGTGTGTCCTTTGGGTCCCCAGTTATTCCACATACACCTATGTAGGTACACTGTGTGTGCATCCCTATGTGGGCTCCATGTGCACATGCTTTGGGCATATTCTGTCTTTGTTCTTGTGCCCCATACTATGGGTATAGTCTATCATTTTTCAGAGGAGTTATAATAGCTTACATTAAAACAATGCTCTGTTCATTTAAAAATATTTTCACATGCATTCTCTCATTTGATTCTTATGATAACTCTGTGAGGTATTTTTTGGTGGTGATGGTCTAGATTTATGATTTCAATCACATAGGAAATGTCCTCTACCAATGCATATCAGCAACTATTCTACAACTTTTAGTCTTACAGAGTTGTCTTGGCAAGCATTAGGGAGTTAAATGACTTGCCCTGGGTTATATAGCCAGTGTAGGTCAGAGGCAGGACCTGAAACCCAAGACTTCTGAGGTCGGTTTTCTAACAATTACGCTATACTACCTTTCCTGATGATGATCTAATCCAATAAATATTTATTAAGTGCCTACTATGTGCCAGGCACTGCACTAACTGCTATGGATACAACTAACAAAAAGACAATTCTTGCCCTCAAGGTGTTTATAATCTAATGGGGGTGAAGGAAGCAGGAAAGTGGGAGGGGAAATGGGACACCAGGGGATACCCAGCCAGGAGGCATCTTGTTCCATGAAGCTGAAACCAGGCAGAGCAGCAAATGCAAAGTGGAGTGAGCTGAGGGTCCAGTTTCTGCCCCCTATAAAGGAAGGCATTGGGAGGAATTTCATACTCCACCTCCAGCCATTCTAACAGAGGGGAGAGGAGGTCTGAAGAAGGTGGTATCAGTGAAGGCTTGAGTCAGTGGTGAGATTAGAAGTGATGAGCTTAACCTTGGAGGGGAATCGTTCTGTGGAGTTGAGAGCAAGCAAAGCAGCAGATATAAAGTGGAGTGATGAGGAGAATAGCTAGCATTTACATGGTGCCTGCTATGTGCCAGGCACTGTGCTAAACATTTTATAAATATCATCTCATCTGATCCTCACAAAGTATTTAGGGCACTAATTATTGTTCCCTTTAACAGATGCTCCTCGAACTTAGGTTTGAGAATTTTAAGTAACTTCCCAAAGGTCACATGATATGCTAGAGGCAGAACCAAAGTCTTTTGACTTGACACAGCACCATTCAGCAGTGCCTGAAATTGTAGAAGTTGGGCTTTTGCCATTATTTCAAGTGAGATCAGAGTAGGAATTTCTAAACTGCAGAGAGGGAAAGTCTGTAATGCACAGAACTCAGTGGGCAGATGACCAAAGATACAGTGCATTCCCAGGTTTTCTCCCATATCCAAAATGCTTCCGTGATTTTGTCCACTGAATCAGGAAAAATGTAAATTGAGCTGACCTCTAAAAATAATAATACATTAGGTTTGCATCAAAATTCCCCCCCCACTTAATAGTATTTTATTTTTTTCAATTACATACAAAGACAGTTTTCAACATTCACTTTTATAAGATTTTGAGTTCCAAATTTTTTTCTCCCCCTCTCCCCTCCCCACTCCCCAAGACAGCATGAAATTTGATATAGGCTATACATTGCGTTGAATTTTTTCAAAATACTTTCATATCTGATTTAATGAATAGATAGATGAATGAATGAGTGAAAGGTATTTATTAAGCACTTACTATGTGCCAAGCACTATACTAAGAATTGGGAAGAAAAATATAAAAGTGAAATGGTCCCTGCCCTCAAGAAGCTTTCAGATTTATATACCCTTTTGGGGTAGGACCAAGTATTATCCTTATTTTACAGATGAGGAAACTAAGACTAAGAGAAGTCAAGTGACTTGCTCAGCAGCACGGAGAAAGTTCCTGGCAGAGCCGGGATTAGGACTTGGGTGTCTTGTCTCTGAGTCCAGTGCTCTTTGAGAAGACTAAACAAGTATAATGTTGAAGTCAAGCCACTACTACCCAAACCACTTTTGTTCTTAAATCCTCCTAAACCAAGAGGATCAAACTTAATGGCCGGCGGTGTAGAGTGTTCGATGGTGCCAGGCTTTGCTCCTTTATAGCCCTGACTCTCTTCTTCCTCCTAATATCCCATCCCCACAAACCACCATATCAAAGGTCCTCCTGGATAAAGTATCTTCTTGGTGTTCTTGGTTCACCTTTTCCCCCAATCATCTGCTTACAAGGCTTTGGGTTCTTGTATTGAGGATGCTATGGAATCCACTGCAGTTTTCCTTCAGAGGTTCTGAGCAATTCCCAGCAGTAGCTCATAAGGACTTGAAAGAACAGAAGTGCATTTTCACTTCTCTCTCAAACTCTCAATCTTTAATTCTTTTAAGGGGAGAGAGGCTTCCAAAGCCCCTAGAATGAAGCTCTAAAGATGTACAGTTTCTGGCATTGTCTTGGAGAAGATATTTTTAGCACCCCTCAAATTGTACCACATAAGCAACCAACTATTCTGTCTGCTCTTTAAATGCCTTCCCTAACACCAGAATGTCAGCTTCTCAAATATCCACTTGGCCTAGTAACCCAAGAAAAGAAACTAGACAGACCAGTGGGAAATCTAGGCTTTTGGCTCTGGCCAGAGGGAAAATATGAGCCTGAACATATCTATCCTCTGGCTGAGCCAACAGCTCCCATCTTCGTTGGAAGTGATTGAGAGATGGACTCTTGAAATGAATTCCTGGAAATGAACTAAAGGATTCAGAAAATGCTTCTATTTGGAACCTGACTAGAGCCCAAACAGCTCTTAAATAATACTAAGTATGATAAAAAAAAAGAGACCTATTTCCCTATGGGAGGAGCAACAGGAACGGCCGATAGAGAGGTGGTTGGAATTATAATGCAAACGAGACATACCTTATATTTGTACAGTACCTTATTCATTACAAAGCACTTTCATAAAAACTGTTTCTTTTAATCAATCAATAAATATTTATCGAGCACCTACTATACGACAATGTGCAGACAAACGCAGAGGATAGAAAAAGGGCAAAATACTCCTGCCCTCAAGAAGCTTACAATCTATAGAGAGAAGGTAGAACTACTCACCTCCTATTTTTATTCCATTTTGTCCAACAAGAGTAGTCTTCAAACTATAAATAAAAGTAGGGAATGACACAAAGAAGAAATTGTAGCCCAAGATAGAAGAGAGAATAGTAAGTTGTCCTCAAGCCACTTTGAATGACTTTAAGTTTCCATTTTCAGGGGAATTGAATCTCAGACCTCTGAAGGAATTTACATCTCAGAGAATTTACAATGTCAGAGGCCCTGCTTGTAAATCTTTTTATGAGCTCAAGTCTACTGTTGTTAATCTTTGAGAAGTTACTCAAAATAGGAGGGGAAAAGTCCCAATTTTCAAAAAGGAGAAAAAGTTGATCCTTTAAATTACATTCAATGTTGACATCAATCTCTAATATAATTCTGGAACAGAATATTAAACAAATAGTTTGTAAGCATTTGGGAAAATAACATGGTAATCACCAGGAGCCAGCATATCCAATACCCAATTATTCGGGTCACCTTGTACTGTAGTAAGCTGTTTCCCACTAGAACTATTCAAGTAAAATCAGGATGTTCATACATCAAAGATACTGTATATCAACTGACATAATCAATCAACCAACAAGTATATATTAAGAGCCAGAGACTGTGCTAGGTGCTAGAAATACAAAAACAATAGGAAATTATTGCTTTAAGATGCTTATAATCAGGCCAGGAGGAATAGCGTATACAAACAGAAAAATATTCAAAATAGATACAAGGTAATCTTGGAAAGGCACTAGCGGGGGGGTGGGGGGGCACAGAGGAGAATGGAGGAAAGCAAAATGCTGAAAATGGTCACTTGAGCAGAGATAAAGTGAGAATGCATTCCTGGCATAACAGCCAGCCTGTGCAAAGACATGAAGATAGGGGATGGAGTGTTGTGGCAGTCAAAACTTAAGACTTGCAAAGCACTTTAGAAATATTAGCTCATTTGTTCCTCACAACAACCCTGGGAGGTAGGTGCTACTATCATCCCCACTTAATAGATGAGGAAACTGAGGCAGACAGAGGTTGAGTGACTTGCCCCACTACCCGTGTCTAGGCTGGATTTGAACCTAGGCCTACTAGACCTCAGGTTCAGTGTTGTAGCTACTTCACCACCTAGCTGGGGGTAAGGTCAGAATGAGGGGGATGGGGTTAAGGTGGGAGGAGAAATAGGAGGGTAGGAAGTAGATTAAAGCCTCTTCTGCCTCACAATTACAACAGGCAAGATGTAGCACCTCTGGTGTAAGGGCTTGCCCAGCCCTTTTCAGGGCTGCTCATTCACCTTTGGTGTCCACCTTTTCACCTGTGGCTCCAAGAAGCTGTAGCAGACTTAGCAACCACACCCTTGAAAACTCTCAGCAGATGGGCTAAACCATGTTGATGATAGGCCTCAAACTCATCGATGAACTAAGGGGATGTCTACCCCAAGCACATGAAGACTTCCCCCAGCAGGACGGACAGATGAGACCAATTTGTTCCAATGGCCATGATGGCTGAAGCAGGTACTGTGGCGTGCTTAGAGCTTGGTCAGACATCAAAGAGGCCAAGGCCATCAACTGCATCCCAGGCCACCACCAGTCATCTTGACTTTTATTTTGCCACTGGACACGGATGACTCTGGAAGATAAAGTGAAGCTGATGACTTTGCACAACTCTGCCTCACTTAAATCTAATTCAGGCCAAGTCAAGACATCACCCCGTGATGTCATTGACCATCTTTGAAACAAGGAACAAAGATAGGCAAGTCCTGGTACCTAAGTCCTATTCATACCAGGACGTTTGTTTATTTATTTTTAAACTTTTATTCTATTTTGTTTTCTCTACTAAGGAGCATTTATTTTTTCTCCCTCCCAGTTTGAGATGGATACCCTCAAACTGGAAGAAGGAAAACAAAACCTTTGTAACAAATATAGTCACACAAAACAAATTTCCATACTGACCATGCCCAGAAATGCACGTCACACAAAGATATGGCATTTGAAAGGTGCTAGGTCCTATCAGGGGCCCTGCCCCAAATATTAGCCCCTGCTGCCTATCATTCCACCATCATGGAACTGAAGCTTTTTTGGTCTTCAGGAATTCTTTAGTAAAATTCAAGTGCTCCTAGAGAAAAGGTGAGAGAAGTGTGATTGAAAGACCTCATTCCATTTACCTCAGCAGGTACTAGCAGGCATGAAATCAGAATGGGAACTGGAAGAAGAGAAGAGGTGCTGTGATGATCTGGAAATTGGAGGGCTCCAAAGTTTTGCCTTTTTCACATTTATGTGGAAGGCAATGATGCATCTTTGTATGGGCTGAAACTGACCTAATCATCAGCTTGTTTAGAATAATGATCCTTTTCCCAACCAATTAATCATTAGCATCTGGGACAAAATCCATCCTCATAAAACAAACTTCCTTCTCCTCATGAGTTTGTGTCATAACAGAGATTTATGGACACCACATCATGGGTGGGTAAACATAGTTGAGTCTAAGTTAAGCTCGTGGTTAAAGGGAAATTATTTAATAGCTTCACAGCTAACGGCCAAATTGCAACACATACACTACCACCCCCTTAACCTCTCCTATTGGAATCAGTAACTGATAGAATATTACAAATGAAAAGAACCTTAAATACTATCTTATTCAAACTAATCCCTCTGGTTTATCATTTAAAACTCTTCACATCTTGGACCCAAACTACTTTTTTGGTCTTATTAGATTAATTATCCACGATGAGCCAGCCAATCAGTCATTTTTTTCAACTGAATCTGACTCTTCATGACCCCATTTGGATTTTCTTGGCAAAGATACTAGAGTGGTTTGCCATTTCCTTCTCTAGTGAGTCCCCATTTTACAGATGAGGAACTGAGGCAAACAGGGGATGTGATTTGCCTAGGGTCACACAACAAGTAAATGTCTGAAGCTGAATTTGAACTCCAGAAATTCCCAGGCCAGTGCTCTATGCACTGTGCCACCTAGCTGCCCTTCTTAATGCTTCTCACATGTGCAGCTTTGTGACACAGTGAAAATCACTTAACCTCTCTATGTCTCAGTTTCCTGGGCAGCTAGGTGTTTACTAGATACTTACTAGATGTATAACCCTGGGCAAGTCACTTAACCCTATTTGCCTCCATTTCCTCATCTGTAAAATGACCTGGAAAAGGAAATGGCAAACCATCCCAGTATCTTTGCCAAGAAAACCCCAAATGGGGTTGGACAAAGAGTTGGAAATGATTTAAAATTGACTGAAATATCAAGCCTGAGTTTTCTCCTCCCAAAATGATGATAATAATACCTGTAATACCTATCTTGAGGTGATGAGGATCAGATGAGAATATGTATTCATAATGTGCTGAGTAGATGTCAATTATTATTATCCTGGTACATGTGGAGTTTATTTTTTATTCCAAGCATAGGATTTTCCATTTATCCTTAATAGACTTCATTTTATTGGAATTAACTCCATATTCTTGCCTGTCAAGATCATTTTGAATTGTGGCTTAATTATCCAATGTGTTAGATATTCCTCCCAGCTTCATGCCATCTGCAAATTTGATACATATGCCATTACCTTAATTGCTACAACTTCCAGGACTTCAAACAATCTAGCAGTACACTTATGCACAATTTCTCCTTGTTCCCAAAAATCTATACACCATCCATCACCCCCTAACTCCAGCCCTCTAGGAGAGAGGTCTTGGGTGAGCTAGGGCAACTCCTCATCCTTATACAAGCCCATAAAAATTTATTTATCCTATGTCCCATTCCTTCATGGTTCTGTTCTCTGCTCCATAGCTATCATTTTTTTCTGATAAATTAATCTTGACAAATGGTTAATATATTATTCCTTCCTAGAAGGCACATTTTTTGTTTTGGAAAATGTCTTTCCGAGACACAATAGCCTTGCTCTAAAAAAGTGTTATTGGTGGTATTTCAAGCACTGGGGAAGGCCAGTGGAAGCGGGGAGGGGGCCCTTCCTGCACCCATCGAATCATTCTATAGGTAGCCAATAGAGCTGGAAGGAAAAGAAATACATTTAGATCAAAGGAACTGAGATTGAATTTCCATTCTGGTATTTCCCACCTGTGTGACCTTGAACTAGTCATCTAACCTCTCTAGACCTTAAATTCCTATAAAATAAGGTGAGAGAGTGAACTGGGTGGTCTCTAAGTTCTGATCTAAAACTCAGTCCTATGGCCCCATGATCCCATGTGCACAGAGCAAGACCAGTGACTCAACCTTCCAGAATTCTGAACCGCAGGACAGATGTCATCTGACTGCCTTGCTGCAGGACACAGCCCTCACTTCCTTTGGCTCTCTTTGACCCCAACTTGAGGACAAGGTGGACACAGCCCTCATTCCCTTTGATCTCAACTTGAAAGCAGGAGACTTCTCTTTGATCACCCCCCAACACATTTTATCACTCCCAACACACCTATGAGAATGTCCAGTCATCTAGTAAGTGCTCAGTAAAGGTATTTGTTTGATTGGGCACAACCAGAGCACATTTTTTAATGCCAAGATTAGAGATTTAGACACACCCCCAAAGAAAATCCCCTACCTCTGCCTCTCCACTTCCATCTCATTGACAAGACAGTTAACCCAATTATCAGCAAAATAGCTGGGGGCCAGAGGTCTCATTAGAAGTACACATCCTCTCTCTCTACCCCTCTCTGAGACAGATAAGGGAACCAAGTCCCAGTACTCTTGGTCTGTCAACAAATCAACCAAACAACTTTCTCATGTTGACTTTTCTCATGTTCAGTCATAAGAAGAACTCTCCTGGGAAAGGCTACCCAACCAGAATTTCTTGGCCTCATTGGGAGAGGAGGAGGAAAGTGAGAGTGGCCTCAATCAGGAAGCAGCTGAAAACCTTGGATTCCCAGATGGCAAAGGATGGATATGTTAAATGTGTTGACACTCCTGACTTCATTTATCAAGACCCAGTCACCAGCCACTCCCCATCTTATTTTTCTAAACAAAACACATGTGCCTCCTTGGCTCAGATAAAATTGTGAAGTCAAGGGACTTTGTTTTTATTGACCTCCTATCTCCTAACACCCATGGTGGTGGTACCCCCTATCCTCTGGCTCAGAGTCCTGATCCTCTCCCATTCACAGCTCCCTCTTGTGCAGGAGCTCTGAACTAGGGTCTTTGAAGTTGTTTTTTTTTTTTAATGTAAATAACTATATTTCAATGTAATCTGTTTCCTTTATAATCCTATTTATTTTATTTTATGCATTTGAGAACGATATTCTGAGAAAGGGTCCATAGGTTTCACCCCACTGACAGGAGTCCATGACCCACAAAAATTAAGGATCCTTACTCTAAAATAAAATGAACTCAGTTGCTCAAACATGTCAATAACTGATAACAACTTAAAGTGTTCACCCCTCAAGAAGGATTTGTATTTTAGTGGAGATCAAAGTCTTAAGCTAAAATAATAGCATGTGAAGGTTGGAATGTCAGCCAGAGGTAGGGGAGGTATTTTTGGCCATAGGAGGGCCTTTCCTAGCCTTTGCAATCACAGAATTAGCAGCAAGGCTGGCTCTGTTCCTGTTGCCAAAGAGACACTAAACCAGTGTTGCCAGACCCCTACAAGCTGCCAACATTTTCAGATGGAACTCCCAAACCTCCCAAGGCCTGGGGAGAGTGGAGGTCCCAGTTGGATCGCAAGCTCCTGGTTTGAATCAGTCCTTCTTCAGGATGTGCTGCAAGGCTCATAGAGGTATTCATCGAGCCAAGAATGTATCTTCAAAGGCATCTCTCTAAAGCAAAGCAGACTGCTCCACAGTTGCATCCTCTCACTCAGTGGGCAAAGATGGGTGAAACCGACTTTGATGGATACCTCCCAAAGAGTTTCAGATGGAAAACGGAGAATAGGATCCATCTGGTGGTAGAGAACTTTAGGAACTTTCTCTTCCTACCCAGTTTTACCCTACTTGCCTTGGAGGATGTGATGACCTTCCATTAATCTGTAACCTGTAATCAGCTGTAACCTGGCTGAGAAACTTTACAGAATCTTGAGAGAGCATTGAATATTCCTGAACACAGAAAGCAAGAGTAATAAAGCACCAGAACGAAGTCACCTAGTTGCCAGGACACATTCTGACACTGTATAACTATGGGTTAGTTTCTAAACTTCCCTGAATCTCAGTTTTCTTATCTGTCAAATGGCGAGAATACTTCCTGACTTAAATACCTCATGGGATTGTTATAAGGACAAAACTAGATAATGGATGGGGAAACTGCCACCCCCATCACCACCTCCAAAGGCAAGGGCTCTTTGTTGTTATGGAGAAGATGTTGCTATAGTGGGAAAAATCCCTGGATTTAGAGTCAGAGGCTCTAGGTTCAAATTCTGTTTTTTGACCCTGAGAAAATAATTTTATATTAAATTATATAGTTCAAATTCAATAAATTTGGCCCTAGAGAAGGGTTGAGAAAATGCATCTGCCATGAGAGGCATTGTGGCTAAGTGGTCAGAGAGCTGGTCTCAGAGTGATAAAGACCTGGCTTTGAGTCCCAACTCTGACACATACTGGGTACATGACCCTGGGCAGGTCACTTAACGTCAATGCCCCACACAGCTCATTAAAACCACAAGTAGCAAAGCAGGTGCCAATCTGTACTAATTGAGTTTCCTAGTTATATTAATGTCAGTGTCTTCCCTAATGCCTTATTATGACATCATTTCCCCTTGGAAGTTGCACTTTCTGTTTTCTGATTTCATTTGAATCCAAAAAAAATTGAAGGAAGTAAGGTTACCGTGTGATTTACTCTAGGTTATACATTCACCCTTATCTCCACAGCCCTGCATAGAAACTCTTCTGTGAGAAACCAAAATCTAATCTCACTGCCTAAGTCGTTGAAATAGAGAGTGGACCAAAACATTGATGTGCAGAAATAGAAGTTTTCACTTCCAAACTTTGGAAGGCATAGCAACCCCTGCCCTCAGGGAGCTTGCCATCGGCCTAGGGGGGAAAAAAGCAGACAAAAATGTTAGGAATAGTAACAAAACAAAAGATGAAGATATACAGACTGTATTTATAACTGCTAAAGGGGGTGTTCATTCCGTGTGTAAGACAATGGCAATTATGAGATTGCAAGATCAGAGGTCTAGAGAGGGGAAGGTATCTTGGATGGCCATTCAGTCCAACCTCATTTTTCAAGGGAGGAAACTGAGGCCCAGAGAGTTTAAGCGATCTGTCCAAGGTCATAAAGGTAGGTAACAGCAGGGGAAGACCTCCTGGAGGCAGTGAGTTTTGAACTTGGGTCTTGAAATTTTGCAGTTGGCCAGGGATCAGAATTTGTATGTGGCTTTGGAGGCTGCTCTTTACTAATACTGCTTCCTAAAATTCAGTTACTAGGGTCACCTTTATTTAATGTCACAGGGCAGGGCAAGAAGATGACATCCATTCAATTAATGACCAGAAATAAGGGTTAGGGATAAAAAAAAAAATGAGATGGAGACACTAGCAGTACCATCTCCTTTTATGCAGAGACTTTCTCTCTAGGAATGACATGGATTGTTTTGGGTTCCCCTTTCTTCCTGCCTAGGATGGGATTTTGCTGGGAGCAGTTGGTGCATATGACTGGAATGGAGCTGTGCTAAAGGAGACCAGTGGTGGAAAAGTCATTCCTCACCGAGAGTCATATCTAAAGGAATTCCCTGAAGAGCTGAAGAACCATGGGGCATACCTGGGTAAGGTCGTGAAATAGAAATGGGCATTTGGGGAAAGGTGGGAGACCGTTATTTATGGGTTACTAAGGAAACCAGAGCCCTTTCATTGCCTTTGAACCAATTGTAACACACTGGTAATACAGAGCCTTTACGTAAGCTAAAGTACACGTCAGGAAAGAACAAACTCTGCTTCTCTTTCCATTTTTATTTTGAAAGTCAACTGTTTAAAGTATTTTGTCCTCATCAGAAATTTTTGCACATAAAGCATCTCATGAGTTTGTTTCCTTGGTGTAAAATCCAAGAATTATGTAGTTTCTTTGACTCATCACCACAGTCAAGGCAGAAATGACTTCTAATGAAGTGCTTTGTGAAAATAAAGACAAGCAGAAACACAATTAGTGAATTTCCTAATTGTTCTTCCTTGCACCTGGCATTAGCCCCCATTAAATTTTTTAGCTGTGACATAGTACTTCATCAACTCAATTATTTAAGAACAAATTATCCAGTTTTCTAAGACCTCATTCTTATCAGCAGAGCTGAGCAAGGTAGGGGTTAGAAGTCAACATGTCAGTTTCAGGGTGTCTGTAATCTGAAACTAAGTATATGTGATTTGATGTCATCAATTGTTTTACATCATCTGTGCCTCTTTTTTTTTCCAACCACACATCCATTACCCTGAATGATCAAGATACAGCTATATGTATACCCATTTTTAGTTAGTCTTTGCTTGTTTTTCCATTTCCTCCTTTAGGTCTTAGCTCCTCAGAGAGCATGGTCTACACCTTTTCCTTGTATCTATAACCCCAGGGCTCCTGAATAGTATCATGGCCTCAGGTACTGGATAAGCATTTGAAGAAAGGATATTCAGAAGGAAGGGCACAAAAGTCATGTTGGAATGGCAGACTCAGAAACTAAAAGTCACTTTATTTATTTATTTATTTATTTATTTTGCTTTTTGGTGAGGCAGTCAGGGGTTAAGGGACTTGCCCAGGGTCACACAGCTAGTAAATGTCAAGTGTCTGAGGCTGGATTTGAACTCAGGTCCTCCTAACTCCAAGGCTGGAGCTCTATTCACTGTGCCATCTAGCTGCCCCTAAAAGTCACTTTAGAAGATGACAGGGTATGGCACCTTAAGATAAAATAGTCAAAATAATACCCTTTACAGAGTTTACAATTTGCAAAGTGTTTTGCATAAGTTCTTTCATTCGATCTTCATAATACCAAGTGGAATAACAAGACAAGTATTACTATCCCCTTTTACAGGTGAGGAAACTGAGGCTCAGAGTAGGTAGGAGACTTGCCTACAGTCACGTGGCTAGTAAGCGGCAGAGCTGCCATTCAAACTCAGGTCTTCTGACGCTAAACCCTGTGCTCTTTCTACTAAATTACAGCGACCCCCAAATTAATAGCAAAATTAGTAATTATTTACTGAGCATCTACTACATGAGAATCATGGATTCTTAAAGCCTAGAGGAACCTTAGATAGGATCCAGTCCAAACCTCTTATTTTGTAGGTGAGGAAATTAAGGCCAAGAGAGGGTAGTGACAGTTAGGACTAGAACGCAGATCTCTTGACTCTCAGCTCAGGGCCCTTTTGCTGTGGGTATTGGCGTGGTGGGAGAGGAATGGGATTCAAAGTCATCCACTGAGTCATTTTTCTTTGGCTATTTAGCCACTTCCACTTTCCTGAAACCTCCCTCTGTGGGCGGAGATGCTAAGGAAGTGACCTTCTCCCAGGGAAAGGGGTTGGGCCTAGCCCACCCAGCCAGCTTTAAGGATCCCCAGAGAGGGCACTGTTTTGGTTTCTCTGCTGAAAAACAGGCTGTAAGGAGTCAGGACACAGCCAAAATATTCCTCCACGCTCCAGGAACAGAAGGCTTAGGAGGAAAAAGCTCTGGACCTAGCCTGAGGGACTGGCTTCCAATTTCCACTTAGACAGATATGGGTAGGGTTCTCCGTCATCTCTGCCCCATCCCACCCACACTACTGTAGCCCCCTTCTGCCACTCCCAGGAAACAGGATCCAATTTTTAAAGTCAGAGGGCCCACCAGGTAACTCAAGCCTGTTCTGCGGCTGGGAGAGACTTAACAACTTGGAAACCTAGGAATTACAAGAGGGCTTTTATGTCCTGAGGTTGCCTCCCCTACTTACATACTTTCAAGGAACAGATGTCATAGCTTGCCAGACCTTGCCCTCAAATAGATAAGGCAATTTTCCCCAAGGGTGAAGTAAGTGAGATGAACATGTCATTTTGCTCACCTGGTATTAACCATTACTTTCCCCTTAGTTGGAATGTGGTGAGTAGAACTGGGTGCTGTTTCAACCTCATAAGGAAGATGGGAAGATGGGTTTTTCTCTGCCCCACCCCCTCCACTTTGAGTGGTCTCAGGAGCAGATGCAAAGGAAGGACAAAGCCTACTGGGTAGTAGGTAGGAAGTATATCATGCCACGCATGACCCTAATCTCTTGCCTAATGATGGACTTACACAAAAGCTTTTTAAGAATTCCTGAATTGAAAAGGGGAATTGCCAATCTTCATTTTTTGTCTTTTATCCCAAACCCCTAACTTGTATGCCTCCCTCCAGCAGTTACATTTCTGCAGGATCCTGAGCCCCAGAGATGGCTTGGACTCCATTAGCCACCCCAACCTCCATGGGCTCCCTAAGACCTCTGAGCTAAGAAGCACCTCCATTCTCACACCAGGAGTGGGCCAAGGACAGCACCTCAGTAGGATTGTCCTCCTCTCCTCCCCCATTACTACAAAGCCTTCAGGATGTCCACAGACCAGTTTTGGCATACTAATCCTAGCTGGTGCCAGCACAGAGTCACCTTTGAGGCAGAAAGACCTGAGTTCAAGTCCAAACTCTGACACACACAGGCTTTGTGAGCCTGGGTAACCAGTCTCAATGGCCCAGGCAACCCTCCAAGACAAGAGATCATAGAACAGCTTTCAGTCTGCATTGCTAGAAGTAGTTTCTTCCCAGGAAAGTTCTTTATACCAGTGACATCACAGGTGTAGACAGTCCCCCCAAATCTGACAGCCACAGACCAGGTGACTGTAGAGGGTGCAAGGAGCTGCCCTATTGACCCATTCTTTCCTAACAAGGGAAGGGCTTGCAGAACCTGAGCCAATGAATACTTGGCCTCCCCGCGTCAGAGAAAGCTGCAAGGCTCTAGAAAGACCTGTAACCCATAGGGTCATCCCAGTATCTCAGCCTTTCTTCAGGTTAGCCCTTTCTGAATGCAACAACCCCCAGGGTTAACACTAAAAATAATGTTCCTTCAGCATCAGAACAAACCCTATGCATAAGCCCCTCCCCTACCTGCTCCCTACTGTCTGAGATTTCTTTCATCATTTTATAATGTGTTTCCTCCTTTCCATTATTCCAAGGATTAGCCTGCCTGGTGTTCTGACAAGGCTATGTCAGGGAGCAGAAGCCTTTCCACCTGTATGCAGATCCTTTCCTTCTCCTCTGCCCCAACAGGTTACACAGTTACTTCTGTCGTGTCCCGTGATCAGGGCAGAGTTTATGTGGCTGGAGCACCCCGATTCAACCACACAGGCAAAGTCATCCTTTTCATGATGCACAGCAACCGGAACCTGACAATCCATCAGTCTCTGAAAGGAGAACAGGTAAGGAAGGAGAAGTTACAGGCATGGGGGTGAGGAGGAGGGAGACAGGAGGGAATGGGATGGGGGGGTGGGTGGCACGAGAGTAAAGGAAGAGGGAGGAAGAGAAGAGATGGAATAAATCCACTTCAGGTAGTTGGAGTTCTTCTTGGAGTTCTCATCCATTCCCTGGCTTCTGGGCAGGACTATTTGCCCCCCAAACCCCTCAAGATGTCTGAGACAGAGAATTCCTCAACACCATTCCTCAGGCTAGAATGTTGGTCTACTCCAGCAGCTGCTGGCTAAGGGTTTCAGGCCCTGTGCTAACCTCACCCTGGGAAACCAGTTGCTGTTTCCTGCTGTTTTTATTTATTGCCTGGACCTGTTATTTAATGGTATAGCGAAACTCCTGGAGAAGAAAAGTCTTTCTACCAATCCAGAGAAGCCAATCTGTGCCAAGGAGGGGATTTGTACCCAGTGCTAGGGAAATGTGTGAATATTAGCAACCCTGACTCTCTTCCCCTAGCCACGCCACAGCTGGCATGAAGTCATGCAACCTCAGTGTAGCAGCCAAAGGATGCTTGATATTTAGAGTGGTACCTTCCTGGGCACTCTTTCATGAGTCACAAAGCGACTTGTCATTTAAAGTGACCTGAAAAGAAATCCCCAGAACAAGGACTGACAACCTTTCTCAGGGGCATGTCAAGTTTTCACCCTCCTGACCACTAAAAATCATTCTCCTATCAAACTTTAGTAGGTGTGTCATAGCTTCCCTGCCCAATCTCCCTAAGAGTTAAATAAGTGATTCATACTTTAAAGTCTGGGAGTTGCCCGGGACACTGAGAATTTAAGTGACTTACCAAATGTCATACCATCTGGGGCCTTTCTACTCTGAGGCCAACTCTCTAACCACTGGACCGTATAGCCTCTCCTGTATAGCAGGAAGAATATAAAAAGTTTCCTGTCTAGGGCAGTCTTAAGCTCAATTTCAAAGTCCTATTGTCTCTGTTCACTTGACCCTATCGCACCATCTACCACTGCCCACAGCCCAGCATGACAAAAGGGCAGTTCCCCCTCGTGTCTAACCTAACTCCATCATACATATCAGCGAGACCCATCCTGCTTGCTTGGTCGTCCAGCTGAGCTGGCAGATGGCTGCTCACCACCAGCATTCTCAGTCTCACTCCCACACGCCCACACCCAGACTTTGGCTGGTTTTTTCAGAAATTGGCTTCTAGACCCAGTAAGTTAGAAGGGAAGTTATTTGATGAATTTATGACATTTTTTCCTGCTGGGCTCTGACTCCAACATCCGAATGATAAACCACAGTCCTGAGGGCTTCTAAATTAAGTAGATTCCAAATCAACAGGGCCTACATAGCTGAGGGCTTCAGGATCTACATGTTTAGAAAAGGGTTGTCCTCCCTGTTTCTCTGCTTGTTTATCTTCCTCTGTCTCCCAGTGTTTATATGTCTCTCAAGCTCTCTCTGTAGAAATATATACACATAATGATACAAAGAAATATGCATGTATATATACATACACATATATATCATATCTGTAACACATATGCATATGTATATGTATACAGAAGTGGACAGATGTTTCAGTCCTTTGTCTATCTCTAGTGCCTGGAGCACAGTAAGCATTTAAAATGTTTACTGATTGATAGACATATGTTTTCTTCCTCATCTTTGTATGCCCAGCCCCTAGAACATAGGAGGGGGTTAATAAGTATTTGTTGATAGGTAGCTATAGGTAGGTAGATAGACAGACAGACAGACAGACAGACAGTTCCTCAAAGTCCTATCCCAATATCTCATCATGGCATAGAAATGATTCTGGGTTCTTAAAGGGTATGCCAAGCTCTGACAGGTCCCAAGCCCAAGTACTAGGTAACCACCACCCTGAGGCAAAAGGTACCAACTAGGGCAAAGAGCTAAGAATGTACCCTCAAATCTACTTTTTACTTCATGATGTGAAATAACACGAGTAATTGACACACATTCAACAGAGTAGGAGAGAGAATTAGCCACTATAATGACTTCAGGAGTGAAAGGTCAGGGTAAGGACTTGTCCAACCCACTGGGTTTTGGGGACCCTTGCTCTTTCCACTCCACCAAGAGGCTTCAGGGGGGCCCTCTCCACACAGTATGTGGGAGGGAGGGAAGGTACTACCACTCTTGCTTGAAGGAAGTGTCACTTGAAGAGGAAGAGGAAAGGGGAAGAAGGAAGGGGAAAACTCTTGGGGAGGGAGCAGGAAGGAACAGAGCTAATTTGTGGGTTTCCTTATGGGACTGAGGGAGAGAGGTAGAGAATAAATAGCTTAGGGTATTTTATGTTAAATTTTAACATAAATATATGTTCATTTTTACACCTTTTAAGTTCCCTACCCTGGGCAAAGCCCCAGTAGCCCCAGGTCAGTTACGGTACTGAGGACAGGTCAACAACCAACATATCTGTCATTAAAGAAGGAGAAGTAAGGTGGAAGAGCATTCCAACCATGAGATAGAGCCTGTGCAAAGACACAGAGGTTGAGGATTCAACGGTATATGCAGTGAATAGCAAGTAAGCCATTTTGGCTAAACCATGAAGGGGAGTGATACACAATAAATCTGGAAAGAGGCCAGCATCATACTGTGGAGGATGTTAAATAGCAAACAGAAGAGTTTGTATTCTATCCAAGAGGCAATAGGAGGCCAGTGAAGCTCACTCCTCAAAGTACTCTACCCCTCTGTGCTGCAGATTGGCTCATACTATGGAAGTGAAATCAGTTCCTTGGATGTGGACAGCGACGGGGTGACAGACATTCTACTGGTTGGCGCACCGATGTTCTTCAGTGAGGGCCGAGAGCGGGGCAAAGTGTATGTCTATGTTCTGAGACAGGTAATGTCAAAGGGTGCTGCCCTGGGTGCGCTGTGATGAGCCAAGCTCTGGGAGAACACTCAAAACCTCATTCTGCTTGGGAAACCTCGGCCCCTAGTGCGTGCATAATTTGAAACAGACCAACCTCCATCCGATGAGGGCAACTTAATTCTTCCTCTTCATCAAACCTCAGTTTCCCCCACTGCTCTCCAATGCCCTATGAAAGAAGATTGAGCTGTGGAAGTAGCAATTCTTTTTCTTAATGCCCACCTTAATAGGCCAGGACCTGAGAGGCAGGAGCCAGAGTTGTCTCCCCTGAAGTCAGAAGGCATATCCAGGAGCATCCCCAGGCAAGGAAGGGAAGTTAATGATTGGATCAGACAAATATCTAACTGAAAAGAGGTGTCAATGTCCCTCCCTCCACAAGTGCCCCATGCTGTCCCCTATCTGGGGACCCTCATTGAGGTGTCTCACCCAGGCATCCCTCCCCAGAGAACACCCCAGGTTCTGGACCTTTCCTTCTCTATCCCTTACCCCCAAATAAAATTTATCTGTTTTTTGTCCCAACCTCTCAGGGCTCAGCTCTCTTTCAAATAATCTGGTAAACAAATTTATTCTGGGATGACATAAATGGATGAGGGCATATCATGGGTAATCTGCTCTCCCTCTACAGATGACCTATGTGTAATTTCCTGGGGCCTTTTGAAGACAGAATGCCTTAGCCCACAGGAGGAGACTTTCATAAGACTCTAGGATCATAGATTTAGAACTGAAAGAAACTGTAGAGGCCTTCTAGTCCATCCCCATCATTGTTCAGAGGGGGGAACAGAGGCTTAGTGAGGTTGACCTGCTCATGGTTATACGGTCACTAAATGTCATGGGCAGGATTTGAACTCAGGCCTTGCTGACTCAAAATCCAACATTCCATCTTTATACTCTGTTGCCTTTTACGCAAATTTCATTAGTAATAGGAATTTCAGGTGTTATGGCAGAGCAGGGTAGGAGATGACTCAACCTATACGTGGCAACGGCTCCAGGGAAGCCTGAGGTTTCCTCAGAACGCAAGTCCAGGCAGTGATGAGAAGCCACATAAGTTTGTTCAGAGGATCACAGATGCAAGCCCGGAAGGGACTTCAAGGCCATCTAGCACAACCTACCCATTTTACAGAGGAGAAAACTGAGGCCCAGAGGGATTAAGAGGCTTGCCCATCCATGGCCACACAACTAACAAGAATTAGAGATGGGATTTGAACCTCTTGGGTGCAGAGCTAATGATCTTTCCATTATACCAAGCAGGGCTGCCAGAGACTAAAGAGTGGGCACAAACTTGTAAGATAAATTAATTTGAGAGACAAACAGACAAAAAGAGGGAGGACCTAGACAGAAATAGAAAAATGGATGCATGGATGAATGGAGATATGAGAAAGAGACGGAGAAAAAGAGAGAGAAAGAGAATTAGGTAGACTAGATATAGGGGTAGAGATAGACAATCAGACGGATATAGAGAAACAATTAGATATAGAGATAGATGATAAATAGATAGATAGATAAATAGATAGATAGATGAGAAAGAGGGCATTAGGGAGATAGATGGATTAGGCAGGTAGAGAGCAAGGGAGATAAAGATAAGTAATAGATAAGAAAGTTCATCAGCAAACAAACTATAATATTGAGATCATTTATGGACAGTTCCCTGCAAACATATTTTTAAATCTTCAGTAGAGTGATAGTGTTTCTCGATAGTCCAAAGGCCTCCTCAGTTCTAGATTCCATGGTCTCTTACTTAGCCAGTCTCCAAGAGACTATGGCACCTCACCTTGCAGAAAGATTGTGCACTCAGAAAGTGTCAGGGTCTCTCCAAGATCTCCCCAGTCCCCAATCCTCTTCAATGGAGTTGTTCTTATTATGCAAAAAGAAAGGAGCTAGATAAGAATTTTCTCCCTATCTAGCTATTCCAGTGGAGACAGGAGAGGTGGGTGTGGTGGTAGGGATGTCCTGAGGGGCTCCACCTAAGCAGTTCCTCAGTTTCCCCCCACACCCACCCCATACCCCTAGTTACATCCCTGAGAACAGGTGTGCATCACCAATAGTAGGAAATAATGATGGTGGGGCTCCCTGGTCAAGTTCACCATGGGCCTCCTCCTATCCCTTTTCTGTCTGCAGAACCGATTTATTTATGATGGAACGCTAGAAGATTCCCACGGTTACCAAAATGCCCGGTTCGGCTCTTCCATCTCCTCAGTCCAAGATCTCAACCAGGATTCCTACAATGACATTGTGGTGGGAGCTCCCCTGGAGAATGACCACCAGGGAGTCATCTACATCTTTCATGGCTTCCAGAACAACATACGGAAGAGGTATAAGCAGGTAAAGCTTCCCCGACCTGAGCAGCATCTCTAACCTAGGCTTGCAGGGAATACCAGCGCTCACCAGCCTGCTTGCCTCAAGTAAAATCTTCTGCTAGCCAGAGGGCAAATTCTAATCTATTCCTCCGTGATTTTTGTCCACCTACCACAGGGCTCAACTCAAAATGAACAGAATCTACCTTCTTTTTCTCTTTGCTATTACATACAAGTAGGAGGGTAGCTCTTTTGTAAGACTGGACTTAAATATTAAGCATCTCCTAACAAATATTAGAGGTGAATAATGGAGCAAGGATATTCAGTTCTGGCCTGAATTTCACTCGGGATATATCTGAAAATGATTACCCACTGGAAATGTCCATGAATTGGATAAGAGGTTTTTAACCAAGGGTCTGTGAACTCTTTTAAAAAATATTTTGACAGCAGTATTTCAAGATAATTGGTTTCCTTTGTAATCCTATGCTTTATTTTATGGATTTAAAAGTATTATTCTGACAAAGGTCCATAGGTTTCACCAAACTATCAAAGGGGTCCATGACACAAAAAAAGGTTAAACACTCCTAAGGAGCTGATGATAATAATAATATCATTTATATAACTCTTTATGATTTGCAATGTGCTTTACATATTATCTCATTTTACCCTCATAACAACCTTGTGAAGTAAGTGCTACTATCAACCCCCATTAACAGATGAGGAAGAGCAGGTAAGTGGTTCGGTGAACAGAACATTGGGCCTAGAATCAGGAAGACATAAGATCAAATCCAGACTCAGACTCTTACTAGCTGTGTGACCCTGGGCAAGTCACTTGACCCTGTCTGCCTCAGTTTCTCATTTGTAAAATGAGCTGGAAAAGGAAATGGCAAAATACTCCAGTACCTGTACCAAGAAAACCCCCAAAATGGGGTCACAAAGAGTCGGACATGACTAAACAATAACAACAGTTGAGGAAATTGAGGCTGAGAGAGGTCTTGCCCAGGGTTGCACAGCTAATAAGTATCTGCGGCAGAATTTGAACTCATCTTCCTGATTCCAAGCCTAGTGCTTTATCCATTGTGCTATTTAGCTGCCTATGCCCTCAGATGAACCTAAGATTTTTAACCAAGTAAGACTTCACCTAATATCTGTCTATTTTAGTGGAAATACAAAAAGAAAGAGACGAGAGAGAGAGAGATGCTCTTGTCTTGGCTTAGGGAAATCTTAGCCCAGGGCTCAGTTGGAGCCTGGGTTCCAGTCCTCACTTTGCCACAAATTCATGTATGTGACCATAAGCAAATCACCTCTGCTTCTCTGGGTCTCAGTTTACCCATCAGTAAAGTGGATATCGTAGTATAGGGGAGTCCAGATGAAAAGCATCATTCCACACAGAGACAGCTTAAGCAAACTTTATTACTACTCCCAAGGCAAGGTAGAAAACTGCTGCTCATGAGGACAGGCTCAATGTGCAGCCTCCATGTCCCCAGTGAGCAGCACACAGTGGGGTACCCATGCTCAGGTCAAAGACCCAGAGGCCCTTAGGGCTCCCCTTATACATTATTTAGGACAAAGTGCCAGCATGAAACCAATGGGAAACTTCCCTGTTCTCTATAGGACCTATAAAATGAAGGTATTTTTCTAAATTATCTATTAAGAAAAGGGACAGGGAAGTCAGAATGGGGTAGGGAGAAGAAGGAAACTTCACCCCAACCAGTATTATTCTAGCAAAAGTCTGAAAAGGGAGTCTGGGGCTGGACAAGAGATACAGTCATTCCTGCCCTTCCATTCCAATGCTTCCTCAAGGCCTAGAAGAGACCCTAGGTTCTTGAAGTCTGTACTCAGCATTGTGGGTGGATCCTACCAAGCTGGAGAGGACTTAAGTAGAAGCTCAGAAAGAGATGCCTGTCATCCAAAAATCAGCCTGGTTAAATTCAGAAAATCTCATCACCAAAAGACTGGCAACCAGATGTTTTGGGTTTGTTCTTTTTTGTTTGTTTGTTTGTTTTTTTCAGTCCCACCAACTCTTGAAGAATTTACCTAGACACTGAGGAATTGTGATCTGTATTAGTGAAGGGAGTAGCCACACTAATGAAGTCGCAGATCTCTGAAATGGTGCAGTAATTCCTGCCTATCTTACAAGACACAATAGCTTTTATAACACTTTAGAAAAGTTAAAAGGGCTAGAGAAATGAAAAGATAGGAAGTAAATCTGTGATTTCATTGGTATAAGGCAGGGATGGGGAACCTGTGTTGTCAAAGCCACATGTGGCCTTCTAGGTCCTTGAGTGCAGTCTTTTGACTGAGTCCAAGTTTTACAAAACAAATCCTTTTATTAAAGGCAGGGGTGGGGAACCTGCGGTCTCCAAGCCACATGTGTCCTTCTAGGTCCTTGGGTGTGGCCTTTTGACTGAGTCCAAGTTTTACAGTTTTACCTGCTCTTGTATCCTTGGGATTTGTTCTGGGATCAATAGATGCCCATTGACTAGATAATGGCTGAACAAACTGTTGTATGTGAATGGCATGGAATGTTACTATGCCATAAAAAGCAATAAATATGAACAATTCAAAGAAACATGGGAAGACTTATATGAACTGATGCAAAGTGAAGTAAGCAGAACCAAAGGAAAAAATAGACACAATGATTACAATGTAAACTGAAAGAACAAACAATAAAAAGAAACTAAATGTTGTTTGATGACAATAATCAGGTTTACCCAGAAGAGAGAAGAAGATGCATTTCCCTCCTTTACTTACAGAGGCAGCAGATGATGGGTGTGGATCGCATAGACTCCACTGGGGTGTTTGGATAATTTTATTGAACTGCTTTTTGGCAGGCTTTTTCTTTTCTATTTTTTGTTACAATGAGTAGCTTTCTAGGAAAAGGGTTAGTAAGGACATATTTGGAAAATAAAGAAAAAACCAAAGTTATCAATAAAAAGTTTATTTAAACAAAAAAAAGGAGCCTGAGCCCAAGGATGAGAGGAGGCTGTTATCACTGCTGAAGAGGATGCACCCAAGGGACTATATGGTGAATATCCCAAATGTCATAGGCTCACACATCATCTGAATGGATTAGGACTCAGATTCTCAGTCCATGGATTGCCTTTATAGACAATGACTCACACAGCGAGTGACTCAATTTCCTCCTAGCCACTAGTGACTAGTCAAAATTCTGAAGTGGACAAACTTTTCATTCATTTACCCCTTTAGTACCCTTCTTTCTCCCTTGTTCCATAATACCTTACCAGATGCTCAGTACCCTCATGTTACCTCCTGTGCCTACTGTAGCCTCCGGATAGTACCTTTTCCTACCTTTTTCTCTACATCAGAACTGACCTGTGTTCTATCTCCCTAGAATTATGTTCTTTGGTGGTGACAAGCTAATCTGAGGATCTAATTCATGTTAATGAGGACAAGAGATTATGTGTTTTCCTACCTAGACAATAAATTATCATTTTAACAAAAGACACCTTCTAAAAACACTGCCTCAACTCAGGAGTTGATAACCTTTTTTGAGTCATGGTCCCCTTAGGCAGTCTGGTAAAACTATAGACCCTTCTCAGAATAATGTTTTTAAATTAATAAAATAAAATACATAAGCTTATAAAGGAAACTGATTGTCTTGAAATATAGATGTAATTTTTTTCCCCATCCAAATTAAAGGCCCTCATGAAATCAGTGCATGGACTTCTTGGGTGGGGGTTGGGGGGGCGGTCAATGGACCTTAAGGTTAAGAGGCCCTGCTTTAACCCAAAACAGTTATATTATGCTGGAAATTTACAGCACCCTATGAAGCCTTGGAGAAAGATATCCTTGAGCTTGGGAGGTGAGGGGATCAGGAAGATCGGGAAGCTTTCCAGCTTCAAATCACATCATATAGGCATCTCCCTCTTCCAACTATACCTAGGGATTTCCCCAGCTCCAGCCCTCCCAATTTCCCTGCACCTGGAGATGGATGAGCCCAGCTTTCTCTTTCTCACCTTACAGAGAATTGCATCCTCAGAGCTGGCCCCTGGCCTCCAGTATTTTGGCTGTAGCATTCATGGGCAGCTGGACCTCAATGAAGATGGACTCATTGACTTGGCAGTGGGATCCCTTGGTGGTGCTGTGATCTTATGGTGCGTCATCCCCACTTTTTGGAGCTTCTGGCTCCGTCTGAATACTCTGTAGGTCTTGGATGTGGGGGAGAGGGGAACAGAGAGGAAGAGGCTAGCAGCTGACATTCATTCATTCAAAAACTATGTATTAAGCGCCATAACATCTTGCATATTAATATTATTTTTGATTGATATTATTAATTTTGTTGGTGATATTAATATCAATTAGTTAATATTACTAATACACAAAATGCTATGCCAAATTCTAAGAAAGACACCAAGATTTAAAAAGGCATATTCACTATTCTCAGGGGATTTATAATGTAGTAGGAAAAAAGATATACAGAAAAAAATTTGAATATAAGAAACCAATTATCTTGTACCCCTGAGGTACCCTCAAATACAATAGGTACAAGTCTTCTCCATGCATAGTAAGCAGTTTGTCTTGTGTTCAACACCCTCTCCCTCTCTCTCTCACATCCACACATCCACACACACACACACACACACACACACACACACACACACACATACACACACCCCTACCCCTGTAGGCAGTATGGTGAACTGGAAAGAATGTGGGTCTTGAAATTAGATACCCTGAATCTGAATCCTCTGCTGGTCACCTGAATGACCTTGAAAAAGTTGCTTAACCTCCCTGGGCCTCAGTTTCCTCGTCAATAAAATGAGGGAGTTGGACTATATGACCTCTGAAGATCTTTCTAACTCTATGATCATACGACCTCATAATCTACAGATAGTTCATGGAAAAATGGTTGTCATGACCATGAAGTTTCTAAGTTAGTTCCCTAATGCATTCCCAGGTCAACTCCTTCAGGATCTGGGGAGACATCCAAACCTCAACATAATTTCTGTTCCCTCCCAACTCCATCTCCTCTTTCTCACTTGGTGCCCCTTAACGATGACCAGAGCAGCCCCATGGACTTGACCAGGGGGCTATAGCGCTGTCTTCCCCACTCCTTCTCTCCAGGTCCCGGAGTGTGGTCCGGATCAATGCCAGCATCCACTTTGAGCCATCCAAGATCAACATCTTCCACAAAGACTGCAAGCGTAATGGCAAGGATTCAACCTGCATGGTGGCATTCCTCTGCTTCCTGCCCATTTTCCTGTCCCCTCATTTCCAAAGTGCAACTGTAGGTGAGCACCTCTCTCCTCCTTCACTTTCTCCCCTTCCTCCTCAGTCCCCTCTTTTCCCCTTCTATTTCTATTGAAAAATTGTGTTCTGTTCTGTTTAAACATATTATGGAAGTTACACCCTCCCACAGACTGGTGTTTTGTTTTGTTTTTTCTAATTCCAAGTCCTTTCAGAAACCAGTGGTTTTTACACATCCTAGGGAGAAAGATCAGGAATTACCAAACAGTAACTGGGCAGGTGATGGACTAAGAGCTAAAGATTCCATGGGGTGAAGAAATTGGGTCAGGTCAGTATAGGAAGATGAGGAATCCAAAGAGACCAGGCTAAAGTCAGGAGGTTGGTAGCTCTCAGAGCTTTAGGAAACAGGAGATATGTAAAAAAGGGAGAGGTGTCAGGCTGTGGTCAGGGTGAACAGGGCTCCTGAATCCAGGAAGTCAAGCAAATGAAGATAATGGTAGTATTAATAATTAATAATAATAATAATAATAATAATAATAGTTCTATGTAGTACCCACTATTGCTATGCGTTTTGCTAAGTGCTTTACAATTATTATCTCATTTGATCGTCACAACATCCCTGGGAGGCAGGCATTATTATTAACCCCATCTTATAGAAGAGGAAACTGAGTCAAGTGACTTGCCTAGGGTCACACAGCTAATAAGTGTCTGAAGGTGGGTATAGACAGGGACCTTCCTGATTCCAAGCCCAGCGCTCTCTCTGCTGGCTATCTAGCTGTCAGAAAACATAAATTAGTTTGATTCTCCACTAATTCTCCTTTGACCTGGCTTTGATCTACTTGAATCAAGTAGATTCCAGTGTTAACCTGAATCTAAAGACAGAGATGGGTAGATGAGATGAGAAAAGGAATAGCATTTGTTGTAAATGGAAGCTGCTTTTTTTTTTTTTTTTTTTTTTTTTTTGCAAAGGTTTTTGGCTCGAACCTGCCTAGGGATCCCAGTATCTCAGATAAGTCCTGGACAAGCCGGTAAAAGTTCAGAGTGAATTAGGAAGGTTTGTGACTACTGAAGCCTGGAGTAACAACCAATGTTAGACTAAGTAGTGATTAAAAACAGTTAAAAGTTAGTGAATAAGGCACCTATTTGTACCTAGGTGTTTATATTTTTTTTATTTTTGCTCTAAATTCTGAGTAGCCTTTAAAATATAGTAACTAGTGAATAGTAATTGTTGATGCATAGCTATTCTAATGAAGTCTCATTTTTTCAATAGGAAAAATATAATTGAGAAAGACATGCTATAGTCTTTGGTTCAGTTAAATTTTAAGACCATTAGGCCATATCCTGAACCTTCTGGTGGTAGCCTTTCCAAATTGGAGATATAACGCATTAAAAAAAAAACTAGATTGTAAAAGGTTACCATGGCAGTCTTCTTCCTTACGAGCTTCTTTCTTCCCTTTCATTCCTTCCTATCTCTCTCCTTTTCTCTTTCTCCCCGTCTTTCTTTCCTGTTCTCTTCCCACTTTTTCCTCCCCCTATTCCTCTTCACCCTTCCCTCTTTCTTCTTCCCATGCTCCCTTTCCAGGACTTTCATCCTTCTTTTTTCCTTTATTCCATTCTCAATCCCTTCCCATCTTTATGGGCACTCCTTATTCAGACTAGAGTGAGAGGGAAGTGTTCATTCTTCTCCAATGAGCCTGAAAAGGCTTCATTGAGGAAGTGGGATTTTTAAGAGCTGTTTAAATGATAAGAAACAATCCACTTGGCATCAGGATGTAGTTCTGCCTTCTTACTACTTTGTGCATCCCCACTTTCTCCAGGCATCAAGTACAATGCCACTATTGATGAGCGGCGGTACATGCCACGAGCCCACCTGGACGAGAATGCAGACAAATACACACACAGGACAGCTTTGCTCTCTGCTGGCCACGAGTACTGTGACCGCATCAACTTCCACGTTCTGGTAAGCCTGACACTGGGGCTTAGATCAGTTTGTTCCAAAGCACCTACCATGGCTGATGTGGTGTATGTGACCTGTCCCAGTGGCGATGGCAGGCATCTCTCTCTTGAGGTGGGGCAGTTCAGCCAGTGTAGCTTGGGTCTATTCAAGAGCACATCTTCATAGGTCTTAGAGATAGAAGGGTCCTCTGAGACCATCTAGCCCAAGGCTTCTTAACCATTTTTGTGTCCTGGACCCCTGGGACTCTTTCTCAGAATGTTTTTAAATGCATAAAATACAAAAAATGCAAAGGAAACCAAATATATTGAAATCATTATACTATCTATGTATATGTGCCTATGTATACGTTTGTTTGCGTATGTATATAAACACATATTTAAAATTTGTGGACCCCTCCCCACTAGTTCTAGCCCATCCCATAATTTTAGTTTCAATTCCATTCAATTCGATACACATTTGATTAAGTTCCTGCTAGATGCCAGTCACAGTGCTAGGTGCTGGGGATGTAAAGAGAAACAAAAACAAAGAACAGTCCCTACCCTCAAGGAGGTTACATTCTCTTGAAGCATTCTCAGTGTCTCAGAATCATAAAAGACCAAATGAACATCCCCTCCATCCCACAGTCAACCAAAAATCCCTTTCACAATATTGCCAAAAACTGGTCATACAATCTTGGCTTGAAAACCTGAGGCACTTCACCGCACTTTTGGACAGCTCGGATTTTTAGTTTAAATCCATGTTCTTCTTCTTCCTCCCCCCAGCTTCCACGCACTACTCCTGATTCTCCATTAGAGTCAAGCAGAATGTATAGTCCCTCTCATGGACAACACTTTTCAGATACTTAAAGACAACTATCCTAACCCCCTTACACACACACACACACACACACACACACACACACACACACACACACA
>NW_020948983.1:58661541-58736317 GCF_900497805.2 Vombatus ursinus | reverse complement strand
ACACACACACACACACACACACACACACACACACACACACACACACATACACATCTTTGGTATATTCTCCAGTCCTTGTCCTCTAGTCATAATTCACCTTCCTGAAATGCCTGTGATCCTAAAACGTGGTGCTCAGAACTAGACACAATGCTCCACATCCAATCTGATCAATGCAGAGAGGATGGTTCTATCACCTCCCTCTTGTTCTTTATGACTGGTGTCAAATTCAAATAAAAACAGCCAACTGTACATAAGGATCCCTGCAGATGCATATTGACTTGGAAAACCACATATTAACATTATCTATGCTCTACTGTATTTTTATTTATCTTGTTCAATATTTCCCAATGAATTTCCCAATTAATGTAATTTCTTTGGGGATTGCAATGGTCTAAATCACAGATGTTAAACTCAAAAACAACCAGCTGAAAATTCTCAAATAAGGCAGAAACCAGATTAAAATGTAATTGGGGAATGTTTAATAAAATAAACAAGAATACAATATAACACAGATAATGAAAATTTGGTTTTTTCTAAGTTAATCTGTGGCCTGCAAGGATCAGTTTCTATTTATGTTTGACACTACTTATCTAAATGATGTCTAAGATCCCCAATGGAACCGATGTTAATGATAAATCTCTGTCATTCAAACTCACTGGTAGTCATCTTATTTATATTGCTCATACTCACCAGATGTCTGGGGCTGTTTGTGATCCTCCTCAATACCCAGTCCCCACTCCTATACCCTGGAGTGCTTTTCTCTCCTAGGGGCCCCATTTAGAGTTCAGAACTTTGCCACTCAAATATACAGAATCTGATCAGCCTCTCACACATATTATGGCCCTAAACTGTGTGGGAGTGTGCTAGAACCCAGAACCCAGCAAAGTCTCTCTGGCTTGATGCAAAGGCTCAGCCTTATGCTGACCATGCTCCTTCACATCAAAACCCAATTCCCTTCTCTCTATGCATATACAGACTTTTAGGCTTCTAACCTCCCAGACATGCCTTTACTTAGCAAACTGACTCAGTAACATTATTCATTCTCTGTTTCTGTTTCTCTCTGTATGTGAGTCTCTCTGTGTATCTCTCTGTCTCTGTCTCTGTCTTTCTTTCTCCCCTCCATTCCTCTTCTTCTCTGTCTCTCCTCCTCTCTATTCCTTCCTCTCAGTGCTGTAGTCTTTTCCCTCCCCAGCCTTTTTCAAAATAATCTAGGTCTCAGTTGTCAGTGACCCCAGACGGCATCTCTTATGTGACCATTTGCCTTCTCACCCCTGCTTCCTCCACAGGACACAGCAGACTACGTGAAGCCAGTGACATTCTCAGTCGAGTTTGTTTTGGATGATCCTGACAACGGGCCCATCCTGGATGATGGTTGGCCTACCACACTCAGAGTCTCAGTAAGTCACAGCCAGCAGGATGGGGGAGTAAGATAAATGTTCCTTCTGTCTGCCCATTCAGCAAAGTCATTCTCTGACTCTCAGGTTACTTCTCTCCCTGTAGCCAGCTAGCCCAGAAAACCTCAAAACCCTCAGGACACAAAAATGGTTAAGAAGCCTTGGGCTAGATGGTCTCAGAGGACCCTTCAGAGCATTTGCAGTGCATGGAATTAATACACTGAGGAGCACTCCATTATCTTCTTCCTCTCCAGAAAAATTCCCCAAAAATAATGTACTCCAACAGTACTACCTTCTCCCTTCCTCTGACCTACCCTGATTCTCTTGCAACCTACCTACAACCTGGTCTGGCAGGCAGACTCTTAGAAGTTCGTTGGGACAAAGGACCAGGTCTTCTTCAGCATCATCTATAGCATGGATGACGGGGGACACACAATAGGATCTCAAATCAACATATGGGTTATAGAATGTTCCTGATGGAACTTGGAGGTCATCTAGTCCAACACTTCATTCTACAAATTAAGGAAATAAGGTCCAGAGAACATAAGAAATTTCCTCAAGTTTAGAGAAGGAGTTAGTAGCCAGGCTGGGACTAGGGCCCAGGCCTCCTGCTTATTGACTGATGAAATCCCTGAGACTTCAGCATACACGTTTTCCCTAGCTTCCCAATGTGCAAAGGTCATACTCTTTTATTAGTATTCCCTATAATCTTTTTCTCTCATTCTCTAACTCTCAGATTACTTCTCTCCCTGTCCAGCTAGCCCAGAAACCCTCAAAATACTGAGGCCCCCAAAAACTCCTCCAGAGAGAATGGAAATGAGGCAGTGTGGCCAGTGCATAGTGGTCAGTCCATCTTGAATAATTTTTGAGCACCTGCTGCATGTGGATCCTACGACAGGCAGGCAGCCACCAAACTATAATGAAGTGCTTACTTTGTGCTAGACACTATGCTAAGCACTAGGGTTATAAATATAATAACAAAGAAAGATAGTTCTTGCCCTCTAGGAGCTTACATTCAAATAGGAGAAGACAAAATATAAAAGGGGGTGAGAAAGCAATGAGGAATGAAGGCACAGTGGTGAAGTCCAGGAATGTCAGACGCATAGCCTAGAGGGGAATGAGGCATAGCTGGCCTGGGCTTGTCACCAAACTAGAGGGCCTGGAAAAAAATCAACAATGGAAGAAGGGGACATGCATGATAGAAGTAGGTTCCAAAGTGAGAAGGCCCCAGATTCAGTGGGAGAGGGAGGCCATTATGGTAGAGGGAAGTTCCAGGATGAGAATTCATAATGTTGAATTCCAGGAGAATCAGAGGCATAGCCAGGAGAGAAATGAGGTTTGGTTAATGTGGGCCCATCCCCAAAATGGACGCCCATAAATAGTGATGTGTGAGTAAATATTTAACAACCAGCTCTCCAGAAAGGGAAAAAAGTATCTATGATATACTTTTTAAAATATGCATTATTCTGGAAAAATCTACTCCAGAAAATCAACAAAATAATAACTCAACCTTGATTTGTAACATTCACTAATTTCCAATATGTAAACACTCACAGTGAAATTTTAACAATTGACTCTAGCCAGTTCAAGCTGGCTCCAGCACATCTCTATCCAGGATGGAAGCTCTAGGATAAGAAGACCCCAGGTATTGAGGGAGGTTCCAGAGAGAGGACAGGTAACTGAGGCATGGTGGTCCAGAAGCACAGCAAGGAAGTAAATGAAGGCCAGTGAACCTAACTGAAATTCCTGGCAAAATTCTAGAGTATAGTTTGGAGATGGTGACTAAGAGAGATGGAGGCCTGGAACCAGGCAAGACAAAGGTAAAGGCAAAGACTCATTTATGAGAGGCCAGCCAGGAAGGATCAGTAAAATTGGTGCTTTTGGCCAAAAGAACAAAGCCCAGCTAAGGGATGGAATTTTCACACAGGAAAAGAAGCAAAGATACATCTGCCAAGCAACATAGTAGTTTTCAATAATCCATGCAGCAATACCTAATTAATTAAATTTTAAAAAATTATACATAAATTTTCCAGATAATTGAAAATGTACCTCTTTATGCACCAAAGTCTGCATGGAAATCTTTCTAAAATGTATTACATACATATATACATATATAGTCATACACATATAAAGGAGAACTCACTAGCTGTGTGACCCTGAGCAAGTCACTTAACCCCAATTGCCTCACCAAAAAAAAATAAAAAAAATAAAGAAGGAAGGGAGGTGCATGGTCCCCTTTCTTCTTCAGGAACCTTGTTAATTATAATTACAGAGTACTCATTTCCATTTCTTTTGGTTGCTATTATTTCTACTTACATCCCTGTAATTATTGTATATATGTGTTTCCTTGGTTCTTCACTTTGTATCATTCATTTAGATGTCATCATTCTGTACAAATCTATCATCTCTTATGATACAATATGTCTATCCTCTCAAACAAAATATTCTGAAAAGAATTTAATCCTATTATGATAACCCAGGGTCATCATTAAGAACATCTGTATCTTCAGGGGCTATTAAGGTGTGTTGGGCTGTTTGCCCTTCCGCTAAGGGGTTCCAGATAGCTATACTTCGTGCCTTGATTTTAATAGTTTTTTTGTCTCTTGCATTGCTGTTACTATGGCTACCCTCTAGCAGTTTCCCCCTCCCTTCTGAGATACTGCCTCTATTCTATTGTGGACTAGGCAATCCGATTTCTAGCCCTGATTATAATTTTGTGTAAATTAAGAGTAAAAAGGCTCTGAATGAAGACCTGAAGAATTACTTCCAAAGTAGTCTATACAGATATTAATGGGAGTGCCCCCACCACCACCTCCAAAGTCCATAGCACAAACTTTGTCATATCCTTTTGGCCTCTTAGGTTCTTCATCCTCAGCTATATTCCAAATAGTAGTGGCACAGTAAGTGAGCCCTAGATGTGAATGATTTAAAGCAAATGATTACTTTATTATGAACAACTAAAGTAAATGATTATATTATTATTTATTATTGTTGTTGTTACTTTAATGCCACCTGAGCACAGAGTAACGTGGACTGAGCCACAGGAGCTCAAAATTTAGGTTCTTAAAGAAGTTACATTTTAAGCCTTGTTTGAAGGACATAAGAAAGCTCCTTTGAGAGCCGGGCAAAGGCATGAAGGCAGGAAAAAGCAAATGGTACCTAGGAAACAAGCAACAAATTATCAGAAAACATGTCAAGTAGTACTGAGAGAGGAATCAGTTAATTGTGAAGAGAAGATATGTGTGTCAGGGCAAGGACTGGAATTGGTGAAGGGACCTGAAGACCAGGCAAGGAAATTAAATGAATGAAGTATGAGTTATGGACTAGGGGAGCTGCCCCACTGTTCCCCTACCCATGTCATGCTCTTCCCTTGATCAGGTACCCTTCTGGAATGGGTGCAATGAGGATGAACACTGTGTGCCTGACTTGGTCCTAGATGCCCAGAGTGACATTCCCACCGCCATGTGAGTAGATCCCCAGACTAGGGCTTCCTGCTGCTTTCACAATTTCTTACAGCAGCTTAGGGGACCTGTCTCTTCTTCCTGGTAGGTGGAGCTCTGTATCCCCCAGATTTTCCCCTCATCATCATCTTCCTCCTCCATTTATTCATTCTTTAATTCATTCATTTTTTTTCAACAAGCCATTATTGAATGTCTACTGCGTGCCCAGTCATAGGACCATAGCTTTCTCACTGAAAGAGATCTTAGAGATTGAGTCCAACCCACTTATTTTAGAGATAAGGAAACTGAGGCTCAGAAGGAGGAAGTAACTTGACCAGTCACATAGTTTTAAATACCTGAGATTGGTCACATAGCTATAACAGAATCTAGCCGAAGAGATGAAACAGTTGTGATGCTATACTGACAATGGGGATTGATGGGAAGTATAGTTTTCCTAGTTGGAAGGAAAGACAGAAGACCTGTCAGTCTTACCTCTCGCAATCCTTCAGTTTCTCCTTTCAACTGTGAACACTATACTTCCCAGAAGCTCTTTCTGCCAATATGGGGTTATGGGTAAATAATAATGCAAGGTGGTATTTGTGTCCAGTGCACGGTATGGACACTAAATGCAGAGAAGGGAAAAGTCACTGAGGTGATTAGGGAAGGCTTCATGAAGGAGATGGCCATGAGCTGGACCTTGAAGGATGAGCTCTACCTCTTCTTTCTTCTCTCTCTCTCCCCCTTCCCTTAACAATCAAGGAAATACTCTCACCCAGCGGCTCATGGCAGGGCAGGAAGAATGGAATACCTCCAACAGAGCTATGGCACTCCTCCCACAACGATGACTAAGAGGGAAGAACCACATATGTGCCTTTCCACTAGGCAGGCTTACTAGTCACCAAGGGAGACTCCCTTACAACCCACCACCACTACTAATCCCTTCAGACTCCCTCCTCTGTCATTTCCTGAGCTATCATGCCTCCCACCCACCCACACTTCATCCTGTGCCCAGCACCCTGAAACTCTGGTTTTCTTTCAGGGAGTATTGCAACAGAATCCTGAGAAAGACCCAGCCAGAGTGCTCTTCCTACACCCTGTCTTTTGATACATCCATTTTCATCATAGAGAGCACCCGGCGGCGTGTGGCAGTGGAGGCTACCCTGGAGAACAGGGGAGAGAATGCTTATAACACAGTTCTAAACATTTCATACTCAAGAAACCTGCAGTTTGCAAGCTTGATTCAGAAGGTAAGACTTTGACCTCCTCCTGAAACCTGGGGAACTGCAGAAAGCAAGAGAGTCAAGTGCCCACCCTAGGGCAAGATGCAGGGTTTACAAGGCCTCACTCTCACCTGTAGGAATATAGCAATGTAAATAATAATAAGTAATAACAATAACATAATATAACCATGTACTGTGATATTAATAAATAACATATAATGATATTTATATAGTACTTAAGTATTGCAAAGCACTTTATATATTATCTCATTTTGTGATATACATTATCATATCTATCTCATTAAGAGACAGCATGGAGAAATAGCCAAGAGTCTGAATACCTCCTTGGAAGCCAGCTAGGCAGTGTTAAGCAGTGCAGATCACTGATATTCTCTTCAGTCCCCCAGAAAGGGCCCATAATGGTTTAGGGTCCCCTTCATTTAATCTCAAGGACTACACTTACCACTCTTGGGGAAGAATTGGGGTTCTCCCCCCAAAAAAACCTATAACCAATGAAGCAGCTGTTATTCCATTGTCTCTCACCAACATGTGGCACAGTGAGACCACAGAGTGAGGGCCAGGCCTTGTGACCTTTCTTTTTTCTGTTCCCTCGGTAGACCACCAGTTTTTAGCCCCAGACTTTAAGGTACTCCTTGAATGGGGATTAGCCCCAGTGGCTACAGTCAGACTACTGTGTTCTTTCCTCTTAAGCTCTTGGCATTCTAGTGTATCAGGATTAAGTAAATCTCTCCCTAGGCAAGACACCAACCCTAAAATACAAGCATGCCAACCTAAGAAGCAATCATGGTGGAGGAGAGGCACTTAATGACCTCTCAGGTTCCCTGCCCACCTGAGGATTTTGGGATTGTTTGAGGTTCAGGTATTAAGAGAGATTACCTTCCTATGCCCTCCCCACCCCAGACTTTCCTGGCTGCTGTTCAAAACAAAATTAAGTGTTTTTCCTGGGGTAAGAGACCCCCATAGAGTTCTATTTCTACAAAAGACTCTTTAAAACTAAGCAAAGGTAAAGAGAAATGAGAAACACGTTATACAGATCAGCCAACGTCTGCAGGCACAGAGCAGGCTGTTTGTAGGGGCTAGGGTTTTCCTCAGCAGCACATTTAAGAGATCAGATCTTGATTCCCAGGTTGGGGCCCCAAGGGTAAGGAGATTGAGGGGACTGAGTTTTAGTTTAAGTAGGATTTTCACAGCTGAGTTATTATTCACCCAGGAATAAGGGGACTTCTAAGGAAAAAGAGCCCCGTTGGATACAACTTTAGTGTTAGTCTGCCTATCACATGTGCATGCATGTGAATATGTATATACATGTAAGCACAAAATGCACCTGTATCCATATGCACCTTGCATATGGTTGCATGTATATAGGTATGCACACAAACAATATGTAAAATGCTCTATGTATCATAAAGCATCATATAAATGCAATCTATTATTATTATTTTTGCATACACACATAGCCCTTACTAGAGAACACCAAATTATCAGGGCAGGCTACATATCTATGCAGTATTCTATTTCTGAAACAGTCTGAGAGTCAGAGTTCCTTTCCCAGATTGTTTCAGAGGCCATTACACCACCCCCATCAGTCTGGGTACCTGGCTAAGGCGACAGCACCACCCAGATCAGTTAGAAACACCTACAAGGTGGTCCCCCAGAAGGCTGCCTCCTCCCAGCAGCCAGGGAGTCAGACAGTCAGTCCCTAGAACAGATGCCAGAGGGGTCATGGGGCCCAGTAAAGAGAGCCGGATTGGGATCTGAATCCCAGCTTTTCCACATACTCCCTGAACGAATTTAGGCAAGTCCTCTGGGCCAGTTCTCTAACCTTTAAAATGAAGTTGTTGGATCAGATAACCTCTAAGACCCCTTCTAGTTCAGTGTCTATAAAGCATCCAGGAAAAAGGCACATGATTACTGATTCAGCAAGCAAGAGCTAAAGATCTGAGCAATAAAAGGCAAGCACCATGTTGGGCAAAAACTTAATTTTTTTGACACAACTTTAACATTAGTCTGTATCATACAAGTTTGCACACATGTATTTCCACATGCGCCACTGAACCTACAGCTTTTTTTCTCAGGTTCTCTCTTGACAGCCTGCTGCCATTTTTGCATTTCTGGCATCCCTATTCCAGTTGTCCCTCTGGCTTGGCTCTGTCTTTTACAGCTCCCAGGATGTTGGGGTTTTTTTTAAATAATAGTTTGTTATTTTTATTTTCAAGTAGCAAGTTTTGTTTATTAATCTGTCCCTCCTGCTACCCCTCCCCAACACTGAACAAAAAAAAATTAACTTGAAAAATTAATCCCTCAATACTTCCCTCATAGTGAACCAAAAAAAAATTAACCTGAAAAACAAATCCCTCAGTAGGTATCTATATGATCTGGAAAAATAAGTTCCCACATTATTGTATTTCTCTTTCTGTATTTTAAGTTTATCACCTCTCTGTTACAAGGTAAGAGGCATGTTTCACCATCATTCTTCTCAACTCATGGTTTATCACTGTGTGTTGATCATAGCTCCGAAGTCTTTCAAAGTTGATTTCTCATGGCACAGTAGATAGAGCACTGCCCTGGATTCAGGAGGACCTGAGTTAAAATCCGGCTTCAGACACATAATACTTACTAATTGTGTGACCCTGAGCACGTCACTTAACCTCATTGCCTAGCCAAAAAAAAAAGTTGATTTCTCCATAATGTCATCATCACTATACAAACTGCTCTAACTCTGCTCACTTTACTCTGCTTCGTGATACAGGCCTTCCCAGCTTCCTCTAAAGCTGTCCATTGCATCATTTCCTATGACACAATAACATTCCATTACATTCATAAGCCACAATCTGCTTAGCTATTCCCTAAAAGGAGGGAATACCCCTTTAGCTTCCATTTTTGGGCTAGTGTAAAAAGAGCTGCTATAAACATTTTTGTGCATAGATAACAGATTCTTTCCCACTTTATTTTATTTCTTTGGGGTATAGGCCTAATAGTGGCTGAGTCAAAGAGTAGGAACAGTTTGGTGACTTTCTGTGCATAATTCTAAACTGCTCTCCAGAATGGCTGAACCCATTCATAACCCCACTAACAGTGTACTAATGTACCTGTTTTCCCACAGCCCCTCCATCCTTTACCATTTCTGTCAGTCTGATAGGTTTGAGGTGGAACCTCAAAAGTACAATACCTGGGGGGGGCAACTAGGTGGTACAGTGGATAGAGCACTGGCCCTGAAGTCAGGAGGACCTGAGTTCAAATCTGGTCTCAGACCAAACACTTGACACTTACTAGCTGTGTGACCCTGGGCAAGTCACTTAACCTCAATTGCCTAAAAATAAAAAATAAAATAAAATAAAATTTTAAAAAAAGTACAACACCTGGCTTTGACTTTACCTCCATGCTTTGTCTTTGCCTCTACCGGTGGTATTCCACTTCCTTTCCTCCTACTGCAAACAGTCGTTAACTATCACCTGTCTGAATTTGGATGTTACTAAAACACCACCAACAAAACCCAGATCTGGCTGCTACTTCCTTTGGTGCTTGACTTTCTACCCAGTGGTGGTGGGAATTCAAGGATCATGAGAGCTCATAGTCCACTGGGGGACGAAGTCTCTGACCTCAGGAACTTCCAATCTGCTAGGTGTCAAATACCTTCCCTGTGCAGTGAGAGGACAGAAAGTAATTAGACAGCTGCCGTAATCCTAGCCCCCAGATGTTGTGTGTGGGATGGGAAGAAATGTAAATATAAATTGTACATAAATTGTGTTAGCAACTGGGGATCTAAAGACATGGAAGGAGGGGAGCCCGATAATGAAAGAATGACAACAAAAGAATCAGGGTAGAAGCCAGCAGTCAAGAAGTCAAGAAACCAGAAGTCATCCAGGAGTCCACAGGGTTCAGGGAAGGGCTGTGCTGGCAAATATTTAATAACCGGCTCTCAAAAAGAAAAACATGCACACAACACACTTTTAAAGTTCAACCTGGATTGTTAACATTTTCTTCATCACTTGCTTAAGTTCAGTCAACAACAATGATTTGTAGCATTTTGCAATTTCTAAGGAATAAATGCTCATGGTAAAACTTTAACTATCAGTTGGCTGGTTTGGCCTGGCTCCAGCACACCGCTGATTCAGGGCAATAACAAGGAAATACACATTTGATTCACTGTGGCTTCCTTTTGACAGAAGGTTGGGGTGCACTAGTCACACACCCCATCTTCTCCCCACCTGCCGCACCCCTACAGCTTGAGATCTGGGCCCATCAGACACCAGGAGACACCACTCCAGCCTCTGGGAGCTTCTAAGTCTGATGGAAAGACAAAGTCCCCAGACTTAGAGCTTTCAATCTACCAGGCAGGATAAGCCCCTACCCTCAGGGACCTCTCGTCTAATGGGGTAAGGCAGAACACACATCACGTGAAAATGATCTAAAAATCAGGTTATGCATCAAGAAGTACAATTAAATCCCCAAGTGCTCAAAAGTCACAGATTGAAGGCCCACTTGGGACCAGCAAAACACGTCTGCCTTTGTACTGAAGCTATTTTTGGTAAAATTCTTCCATTTCCAGCTTTAAAGAGCTGGTAGGGAGAAGCCTGAAAATGAACTGAGGTCCTCAGTCACATAACCAGCATGATGATAAGGCAACTGTTGCTGCTAACATTTATATAACATTCTAAGGTTTGAAAAGTGCTTTCCAAACACCATCTCATTTTATCTTCATAACAGCCCTAGAACACAGATGCTATCATTATCCCCTGTAAAATGAGGAAACTGAGGCAGGCAGAGGCTAAGTGTCACATGATTTGAGCTCGGGTCTTCTTGACTCCAAGACTGGCACTCTATCCACTGCACCACAGAATGCTTTCTCTTCTTTCCCCAGCCCCAATCTTTATCCCAGCCCCAGTACAGGTGGGTTTCAAGACATATGAAAAGTGTGGGTCCTTCACAAAGAGGGAAATTGGAAAGAGGTAGCAGAAAGGAGAAGGAAGAGGAGGTGTGGGGAACTGGCAAATCAGAACCTCAGCAAATAGTTTAGTTGACTATGAGACCTTCTTGGGGCTCATCCTGTGTCATTTTGAGTATCATAGGCTGCCAGGGTTTATCATCTCATTCAACCTCTTCACTTTAATACAGAGGAGGAAACTAAGGCAGAGGGAGATGAAGTGACTTGCCCAAGGTCACACAGCTAGTCAGGGGCAGAACCAGGACTAGAACCCAGACCTCTCGAATTCCTAGCCAGTCTTCTCTCTACTGAGGCAGCTGAATGGAGCTGTGGATAGAGTTTGGCTTGGGATTTGGAAGACATGAGTTCAAATCCCACCTCAGACACTTACTAGCTGTGTGACTCTGGGCAAATCACAACCTCTGTCTGCCTCAATTTTCTCAGTTATAAAATGGGGACAGCACCTGCCTCACAGAGTTGCTGTGAGGGTAAATGAGATATCTGTAAAGTGCCTGGCACATAGCACGTGCTTAATAAATACTTGTTCCCTTCCTTCTTGCTGTACCACACATACTACATGCTTAATGAACCTTCCTCATGATGATGAGCATTACACACAGAGCCACTGCTTCTTTAGGATAACCCAGAAGGTTTGTCAGCAGCAAACATCAGCCTTCAGAACACCTGCCAGAAATTTGACTAACTTGGATTTATCAAATAGGAGGGAAATGAATCCACTTTTCTAATGAACTCCCCCTTGACAGGTCCCACCTTTCTTTGCCCTCAGGCAAATGAACTCACTTTTCCAGAAGGAACCTGGCTAACTAAAAACCCCTAAACCTCATCTTGGTCCAAAATGTTATCATCCTTCCCTACTAAGCGCAGAAATTACAAAGAGCAAGCAAGGAAATGGGTTAGGGTTTTCCCTCTAATCCTTCTGGATTAAAGATGAGAAAGCATTCTAAATGCTAGAAAAGCCATGATGAGGAAGAATAAGGAGGCTGGCTGGTCTCCCTTGGACATAAGAGCCTGGTCAGTCACAAGTGCTTCCTATCTCCATCATTTCTTGTCGATCTGCCTTCTCATCCTCAAGCTATCTCCTGCATGGACCACATTTTATGTCCCTCTAGATGTCTCCATTGGTGATCTCCCACATCCTCAAGGACCGTGCCCCCACCCAGGTCAAAATAGATTCAAGCAACGTGGCTTGCCAGTTCCCCAGAGGTCACAGGCTTCCATTGCTCTTAAATTTCTACACTCTCTCTACCATATCCCATCCTCCAAGCCCCACCAGCCATGCTGGGCAGAATGTCAGGACCACTTCAGGGATTCAGCCCCAGACTGGGAAAAGAGTAGAAGACTTAGGTCAGGGTTTGATTCTTTTCTCCCTATATCATTCCCTGCCCCCATACACCACAGGATGACTCGGATGGAAGCATTGAGTGCATAAGCGAGGAGAGAAGGATCAACAAGAAAGTCTGCAATGTCAGCTACCCATTTTTTAAAGCAAAAGCCAAGGTAAAAAACTTGAGGGGGGGCGAGGGGGGAGAGGGGAGGAAAGGGGGCAAGGAGGTAGGGGAAGAATAGACAGCCAAAGATATGGGTGAGGAGGAGGTGCTTTTAAGTCACTGGAATATTTTTCTTGTCATTAAATCATGTAAGGACATTTCAAATGACCAAATTATCAGACTGAGGTGCCCTCACAGAGCTAGTCAGCCGCTAAGTTCAAAAGCACCTACTATGTGCCAGGCATTGAGCAAAGCATTAAAAATACCCAAAAAAGGCAGAAGACAGTCCCTGCCCTTAAGGAGTTCACAATCTAATGTGAAGGAACGGGGAGGAGACAACATGAAATAACTTTGTACAAACAAGATACATATTGGGTATACTGGAGATAGCCAATAGAGAGAAGGCTAGTCCCATCCTTGGGAAGGCCAGGACTTGGGTCAGAGGATTTTGTGCTCAGACCAGTGCTACTCTGTCCCTCTCCACAACAGGACAACCTCCCCTTAGACACAAGCCTTCTCATCCTCAGAAGGAAACCCCCTTTTCATCCCCAACTCCAATCCCCCAATGGGTCCCTCCCTTCTTTGCCCAGAGGAAATAAATTCATTTTTTCTAATCTCTGGTCTTGTTGACATTGTTCTCTGAAGGCAGCAAGACTTGGGAATAAATCAGCCAAATTCCAAAAGGCCAATTAATAGGTTACATAGTATGAAATCTATTATTCTTAAATCATCCCCTATGTCTCCCAATCCCCTCCCCAAAGTGCATGCTTGCCCGTGGAAAACCCTTGGGGAAGCTTATTAACACTTTCAGGTCCCCATGGACACCTCCTGGGAAGGCAGCAGGATGGGTCCAGGGTGGAACAGAATATTTCATTATCCCAAATGAATGAGCTGTGCATAGAGTAAGAAAGAGGGGGAAGGAGGAGGAAGGCAACATCTTGGACTCATAATACTGCCTTATAAAACAGAGCCAAGAGGGAAATAAATCACAGTTGTCGGAGCTGTGTGCATTTGGGGGTGGAGAAGAGGGATAAAGGAAGTGGTAAATTCAGAGGGAGAGAAGCCGGTACAGGAGAAAGCATGTGTCACCCAGTCACAGGATCAGGGATAGTGAGCCTAGGGAATTTTTAATGGAACTATTTGGAAAAATGGAGCTGGGAGCCAGGGTCACAAATCTAGCTCAGCAGTCCCTATCTTCAAAAAATCCTAAAACAGCTGCTTAGGGTTAGGGGTGGCGAGGAAGAGGGTTAGAAGGAAGATGGAGTGGAATTATCACCAGGGATTCTGAAGCGGGGGGAAGCTGGGTGGTAAAAGTAGTGAGAGCGCTGGGCCTGGAGTCAGGAAGACTCAGAAGAGTTCAAATTCAGCCTCTGTCAGACACTTACTAGCTGTGTGACCTTGGGCAAGTCAGGCCCTAAGTTTCTTCCCCTCCAAAATGAAGAGGGTTAGACTAAATTATCTCTAAGGTCCTTTCCAGGTCTACATTCTATGATCTGTAAGGGACTTCACCTTGAAGGGCTTCAGTTTTCTCCTCTATAACATGAGGCAAGGTAGAGGAGATAATCTCTCAGGTTTTTCTAGTTCTGAAATCCTATGATTCTATGACCATTACCCTATCCCAAACCTCATGAAGCCCACAGAGAGACATTCCAAAGCCAATTTTTCTCCTTTCTTCCCTTTGCTCTTAAAAAGAAGAAAAAAAAGGGAGGGGGAACAATCAAGAAAGGCCCCCCTCTCAGTAGCTGTTTTCTTTGGCTCCTAAAAGCCATACTGGCAGCCTCCCAAACACCCTGTTGACATTTCAGCCCATTATCTCTCCTCGTCCAGCACATTCCCAGATGGCTAGGATGCACTGCTGGGACAGCGGGACAAGGGTTAGATCCAGCCCCTATTTGAGGAAAAGTTGGGGATACAGGATGGATCATGGTAGTCACAGCTCTGCTGCGCCCCAGATACTAAGCCAAGGGGCTTAGGGATCCCTGGTTTTCTAACAGGCTTGCTCTGATTGGTATTTTTCCTCTTTCTCCAGGGAGCTTTCCGCCTGGATTTTGAGTTCAGCAAGTCGGTTTTTCTTCAGAATATGGAGATCCTCCTGACAGTTGGCAGGTCAGAGGGCCATGCATGATTGTCCTAAGCTCTTTCTGCTAACTCCAGGTCTCCAACACTCTTCACATATTTGCCTGCTCTCACTCTATATTCCATGTAGTAGGCATGACATATACTCCTAATACAGCAATGCACTGCTTCCAGAGTGCTTGCCTCAAAGAAACTCTTTAGGGGAGGAAGTATGGGCACTACTGTCCTCATTATCCAGATAAGGACACTCAGGTTCAGAGAAATTCAGTGATTTTAGATGGCTATGCTATTATGAAATGGAAGAGCTGAACATGAGCCTAGATTTCTCTCCCTCTCTTTCTACTGCACTACACTGCACAGAACAGACATGTTTTTTCCCAACCCACAGACTTGACCATCTGCTAGGGGAGGCAAGACAGACATCAATGTAAACCAAAAAAAAAAAAACCCATACCATGATGATACAAAAGGGCTGTAGTATTCTGGAAAACATTTAGCAACCAGCTCTCTGTGGACACACTTTAATTTACAGGCCAAGTAATCAACAAAATAATAAATCAAGCCCTGATCTGTAGGTTTGCTGGTTTCCAAGGTGTAAATGCTCACAATGAAAAGTTATTAGTCCAACTCTTGGGAGCTAGTTCAAGTTGCCTCCAAGACACCCCTGAAAAAAGAGCGTTGAGTAACGGATATTATGGGACTGCACTAGGCTAAGCCAAAAACAAGACTTGCCTAAAAGAGTTGAGTTTTGAACCACAGGGCCTCATGTTCTGCATCAATGAAATCCAAAAAATCCACTAACCAACATATAACTGAGGGAACGAAGGAGTTTTTCTGCTGTATATCCTATTAGTGTTTTCTTATTATAACAGTAGGAGCCTGATATAAAGCTAATTGATGTCAGTGGGTAAGACATATGTGTATGCGTGTATATGTGTGCATGTGTGTGTTTTGTGCTAACAGTGCTATATCCAGCTTTTCCTGGGCAGGGTGGTTTTGGAGGCTGTAATCTGACCTGAGGCATGTCCACAATGCTAACGGGCTATAACACAACAATTTGGGGGAGGTGGTAAGGGGTGTGCCCATATGTGGACACATCCATACCCAGGGCTGGCCCAAGGCAAAACTGTGAAGTTCAGTTGACCCTTTCTGCCCTCCCCAGTGCTTCAACACCCCATTCTCCACTTTCCCCATTCCACCCCTCTTTACAATCCCAGGGTCATCTTCCTCTCTCTTCCCTTCCCTCTTACAAAACTTCCATTGGAATAGGATCATTTATTTCTAGGTATCAATGAGTTTCAATAGTGCGTCCCTTCCTCCAAGGGCACTTCCCCTGGATTCCAGATGTCTCATCCTTCATCAATTCCCTAGGGTCATCAAACAGGTGGGGGAGATATTTCTGAGCAGCAGTGCCACTGAAATTATACCATATGAGGGAAGGGCTGTTAGGCCCTTCCGTTCCCTAGCAATATAAAGACATATATACAACATGCATATGAGTATGCATGTGTGTGTGTGTGTGTGTGTGTGTGCTTGTTTTCCTGCCTGACCTTTCCCAGAGTAGCTAACTAGTTGCAGAGACCATGAATCTCTCTTAAATAATAAATCAGCTAAAATTTATATAGTGTTCTAAGGTTTACCAAGTGCTTTATATGTATTATATCAAATAGTATAGCCCCCTACCCCTCTTAAAGGAGGGAAGAAGTCCCTCTGTGATAGAGACAATTAAGAAGTCTTTGTGATCTTCCTACAGACTTTCCCACCAATCTGTAATTTAATTTGCGAAATAAAAACAAAACACTCCATACAGATTTGGTGTCAAAGGTTGAAGAGCTACATAACAGCCTGTTGAGTTCATGTCTGTAGTTAAGACAAATTAATTATTACATGGAATTTCTGCTTGACCCTGAGGCTAAGTTATGAATGTTTTATATATGATTTAAAGCATTCCTGATCATTGGTGGAGAAAAAAGGGAGCACAACAGTTAAGTTCCTTTATGAAGAGAAATGCAATCCCAAAATGAATTTTGCCTCTGTGTATATGTCTGAGTTATGGACCAAACACAGATGAAAGACCACAGTAAAGAAGAAAAACTAGCCAGTTCATTAATGAAATGCAATGACCACCTCTGCACTTGGGTTGTCCTGGTTAATCCTGTTAGTTTGAGGTTTCTTTGTTTTGCTTCATTGGTTGGTTGGTTAGTGTTGGCTTTTGATTTTTTTTGGGGGGGGGGGATGTTTTGGGAAAAGTGAATGTTTACCTTTACTAATTCCCAAGAGAAATTAAACTACATATTTGAATTCTCACAAATATTTTTGAATTTCACAGAAGTTTAGCTAAGTTCTCAGGTACTGACCCCTAAAAGGAAGCTAATGAGTGAGTTACTCTCAAAATAGAAATACAATTATAATGCTGATTCAAGGATTTCCTAGGTTTTTTCTTCTGCTGTTGACAGGACCTACTGTTTGTTCTTTTTTTTTTTTTTTTTTTTTTTTTTTGCTTAGGCAGTTGGGGTTAAGTGACTTGCCCAGAGTCACACAGCTAGTAAATGTCAAGTGTTTGGTCTGAGGCCGGATTTGAACTCAGGTACTCCTGACTTCAGGGCCTATGCTCTACCCACTGCACCACCTAGCTGCCCCCTACTGTTTGTTCTTAAGCTATGGTGATGATCCATCACTGCAATCTTTTTTGGATGCTTCTTCCTGGCATGAAAGTAACCTTGGACTCTGAAAAGACATGCCAGCAGAGGGCCAGCACCGATAAGTCCTACTTAGCTGGAATGGCTTTGAGGAAGCCATTGATGGACTTATCTGAGGACTAGTTTAGCAAAGTTCAGAGACTTGTCACTGGAAGGCTAGCCCACCAAGCCATAAGTTTTTTGGTTTTTTTGTTTTGTTTTGTTTTGTTTTTTAACCACAACAACTCATGAAACCATCTACTGATCTGTGGAGGAGTTTTGAAGGAAGCTTCCATAAAGATACATTATGGGTCTTTTGAAGCACTTAAGTATATGTGTGTGATGATAACAACTCACATTTATATAGCAATTGATGCATTTTTTAAAAGTCCATTCATGTACATATATTATCTTATTTGATTCCCCAGCACTTAATAAGTATAGCGTTTAGCAGGTAGTGAGTGTTCAGCAAATGTTTTTTCATTCATTCATTCATTGATACAGCAATCCTTCAAGACAGGCAAAGCTTTAAATACTTTACTGATGAGGTCAGAGAAGAAAAGAAACCTGTCTTAAAATCACACAGCAAGTTAGGGACAGAACTAGGTCTAGAACCCAAATGTCTTCATTCCTCATCCGGTGATTTTTGTCACAGCCTGAAAAGTGTGAGAAATATTGATCCAATCTGTTCCCCATCTTCCCAAAAGAACCAAACCAGCCCACCAAAGAAGAGATTACTCAACCTCCCTAACAACGAGCTTGAGTATGTGGCAGCTCTGGATACCAGGGAGGTCTTATTTTTGTCGGACCTGAATCCCTCCCACCACCCTAGGTGAGCTCAATCCTCAGACTGGCTCTCCATGTGTGGAGAGGGTGTGAACTCTTGACTGTGGTTTTCTGTCTTCTGATTTCAGTGACAGTGAAGAGCAGGAAAGCACCAAAAAAGATAACTCAGCTCTCCTGAATTTCCACCTTAAATATGAAGCTGACATCCTTTTCACCAGGTACGAAATCATTCTCCTTGAGACTCCCTCAGGTCCAAAAGGGGAGCATCATACCAGCAGCTCACAATTGTATCACAGCCTGAAAGAGACCCAGATGCCTCTAATGGGATAACATAGCAGAAGAGAATAAAGTTGAAGGGCATAGGGCATCCTAATAGAAAAATAAGAAGTTAGAAACCCCAAGTCCGTGTGGCTAGGCAGGTGCTGGAACATGGAGTTTACACCATGAGGATTTGTAGAGAAAAGAGAAGATGTGGTCCTCATCTTTATGGATCATCCAATTTAATGGTAGCAATAGAGTCCCTTCCCCTAGAAGCTCAGTCTAATGAAGAAGATAATGTTTCCATCCTCGGGCAACAAAGTCTGACTGGGAAAATAGGTCACATACAATAGAAAAAAATCATTTAACAACACTTAACAAAGAAACATTCAAATAAATACAATTAGCAGACGATTAGCCTGGCTCCAAAGCACCCAAGGACTCAGGTTTCTTTTTCTCCTACTCCCAGACCCTCGTCCTCAGTTCCCAATACCTTCTGGAGAAGTCCTAGCTAGGCACCAGCCTGAGGTCCCAGATCTCTGTAACAGGATAGAAACAGATATAATATACTTAAGGCACCCTAAAGGAGGTCCGTCTGCTTAACTATATATCTCTCAGTCTCCATCTGTGTGTGTGTCTGTCTGGCTGTCTGGCTCTCTCTCTCTCTCTGTATCTCTCTCTCCCTCTCTCCCTCCTTCCCTCTCATGGGATGGCCTGCCCTGACCCATTCTGACTAACAATTCTGTCCAACTTCCCTATAGAAGTTCCAGCCTGAGCCGCTATGAGGTCAAGTCCAACAGCTCCTTGGAGGGTTACAACAGCATTGGCCCTCCTTTCCAATGCACGTTTACGGTAAGACTACACAGGAGCAGGGAAGGAGGTGAAGGATGTGAAGCTGGGGCCATCTGGAAGGGATGTCTGGGGTCTGAGCTAATGCTGTCCCAGTACAGCAGTAAGACCACTGGCCTGGGATTCCATAAATTAATGTTCCGGTCCTGTCTCTGCAAACGTGTGACTCTGAACAGGTTCACATTACCTCCATGGACCTCAATTCCCCCAGAACAGAAAGATGTATTACTGTCCTACCAATTGCAAATGCCTGGTGTGAGGAAAGAATATTTGTGAAAGTACTTTGGAAAAAAATATAAAGTACTATACCAAAATAATGCCTAATGATGTATTTAGATGATCCAGATGGAGGCATCACTTGGCTAAGGTCACACATTTAGTCTAGTCCCTTCATTCCAGGGGTGGGGAACCTGCAGCCTCAAGGCCACATGCGGCCCTCTAGGTCCTCAAGTGCGGCCCTTCAACTGAGTCCAAACTTCACAGAACAAATCCCCAAATTTATTTTGTGAAGCTTGGATTCAATCAAAGGGCTGCACTTGAGGGCCTACAGGGCCACATGTGGCCTCAAGGCCACAGGTTCCCCACCCGTTCTAGGCCCTAAGATACCAGTAACCTATTGATAACAGTGATAAGTACTGACATTTGCATAGCCCTTTAAAGTTGGCAAAGCACTGTCTACTCAAAGAGGGGGGAGAAGCGCCAGAGAGGGAGAAAATTTGTTTTGGAGATATATATAGATATATATAGATATATCTATATATATATGTGTATATATAGAGATATATATGTATGTATATGTATACATATATGTGTGTATGTGTGTATATATATATATATTTTATTTATTTTTTTTTTTTGGTGAGGCAATTGGGGTTAAATGACTTGCCCAGGATCACATAGCTAGTAAGTATCAAGTGTCTGGTCTGAGACTGGATTTGAACTTGGGTCCTCCTGACTACAGGGCCAGTGCTCTATCCACTGAGCCACCTAGCTGCCCCAGGAGAGAATTTGGAACCAGAAATTTTTAACAACTTTTTTTACATGTTATTTGGAAATATTTAATGAAATAAATAAAACTATACTAAAAACAAACAAAAAAATAAAGTTGGCCAAGCACATTACAGGCATTATCTCATTTGAGCTCTAAGAGATTACAGGTATTACTATTTCCATTTTTCAAGTGAGGAAAACAGGACTCAGAAAGATTCTGAGGTCACTCACACGGCTCCCAAGTACCGGGTCAAGATTTAAATTCAAGTCTTCAGGGTTCCAAGTCCAGCACTTCATCATCCACTAAGCTATGCTGCCTCGAAAAATAAGATCAGAATCTCAGGGTGATATGACATGTCTACAAGTATGGTTTCCAAGACACGCGTCCATACTTCTGAAATCTCATCAAAACACAATATTGTTGTCCCTCCCCACCCAGCTGCAAACGTTGTTGTATTTGAAAAATCCTCCAACAGTGGAGAAAGTAACTAGCTTGACTTTGATGTTCCTCAGTTTCCCCATGTGCATTGAGCTTAGAGACATATCCTTGTTTCTATCTTTTGCTTGGTTTCTGTGAGCTGTCTTGGGAAGAACAGCTGCTTTAACAGTTTAAGCAATCAGCCAAATCAATCCGATCTCTTGATTGGCTTTATATATCATTCTGTTCTGATTTTATCCATCAGGTGGTTTAAAAGCCTTGGTTGTGCACCTAATGTGTGCCCAACCCTGTGCCAGGGGCCTTCTAAAAAATGAAATACAAGTAAAGGAGAAAAATAATAGCTGATGCTCATGTAGCCCATTGAAAAACAATGGTGGATACAGAGCTGTCCTGGAAGCCAAGAAGACACGAGTTCAAGTGCTGCCTTGGATGGAATATTGGCTGTGTGACACAGGACAAGTCACTTAAACCCCTCAATTTGCTCTAGGCAACACACTTAACTAAACTCTGATTTTCAGAGAAAGTATTAACTTCCCTTGGGAAAGAAAGTTTCCCCATCTGAGTGGTACCTATTCCAATGAAATCACAAGGCTAGTCCCTATCTAGCCCTTTAGTTTACAAAGTGTTTTCTCATGCATTATTTCATATGAGCCTTACAAGAGCCCTATAAGATAAATAGTGTATTATTATTCCCATTTTACAGATGAAGAAACTGAGACTCAGAGAAATAATGACTCTCCAAAATGGCACAGCTAGTAAATGATAGAGTCATGTCCCTACTGATGCCTTCTGACTCCAAAGCCTCAAGTCTTCAAGTTATTTAATCTAATTGGGGGTGGGGAGCTCAAAATACACGAAACAATTAGAAGCATTAACAGTTAAATTTATATGATGCTGACTCTAAATGCAATTGGGGTTCATAAGATTGTAGATTTGGGGTTGGATGGGACCTAAAAAGTTATCTGATCTAATACTCTCATTTTGCAGATAAGGAAACTCACAAAGGAAATGACTTACCCAAGGTCATATGGGGGGAGGGGAAGAACTCAAGTCTAGGCCTATAAGCTGGGGGCTCTTTTCACGGTATGATTTCTCCCAGAGCTCTAAGAAGGGAAACCCATCTGTCTAGGGAGAGGTGAGAGGTAAGGGTAGACAAGTAAAGGAACTCAGCTGTAGAGGCCTCAAAAAATCTGATTACTATGATAGTAATGGTGGTTGTTGCTGTGTTTAAGAGGCAGCATAGCACAGTAGGTATTCAGAATCAGGAGGATCTGGGTTCAAATCTTATCTCCAATACATACTGACTGGGTGACCCTAGGCAAGTCACTTAATTTCTCAGTGCCCCTAGGGAACTCTTTCAGACTCTTAAGTGAAGAAGAAGTAAATCTACATTAGCAAAGAAAGTTTTTCACTAGGACCTCTCTAAACCAAGAAATTATAGAAAATGCATAGATGGGCTATAACACAGTTATCCCATGTTGTACAATAATGTCATGTTATTAGCTGTACAACTTGTTTACTCAATGGAAAGGGAAACAGCAGCAATTAAGGACCACATCTCAGTCTATAGACATCATGGTCCTATAATGCTTCCTCATTAGACTAATCCCCACTCTTCCCCCAGGGCTTACTATGCTAATACCTCTTCCCTCTTTTTTTCATAGATCCTAAACTTGGGATTTTTCCCCGTAGATGGGGTCACAATTAAAATCACGGTCCCCATTGCGACAAGAGGAGGGAGCCGCCTCCTAATGCTGAGTGACTTCTTTGTGAATCAGGTAATGATCTGCCAGAAGCCCTCTCTGATAGTCTAAGGGGGGCATCACACCTTTCCCCAGCAAGAACCTTGCCCAGGGAGTAAGGTCCCTGCTGCTCCCTTTCCCTCCCTCTCTGGAGTGCCAACATACAGGTCTCTTCCTGGGTTATTTCACAGGGTAAAAATACTTCTCCCTTCATCAAGGGAAGAACACTGTCTGTCTGATGATCCTGGTTGTAAGACTGCATGCGTGTCTGTTTTTATGTGTCTGTATAGGAGAATACAACATGCAACATCTGGGGGAACAATACTGACTACCGACAAGCTCCCACTGAGGAGGACCTGAGTCACTCACCACAGCTGGTAGAGACCCTCCCATGGAAAGAGGGGTGGAATGTAGTAGACTCAAGAGCTCCGTTTCCTGAGCATAAAAGCTGTTTTTCTCATAGTCAATAAGTACTAATTAAATGCCTAGTAGATCTCCACCCTATGAGGAATACACACAATAAATAAGGAGAGAGCACTGTGGGCCAGTGAAGTCAGAGTAAGATTTGTGGTAGTGATTGGATTTAGGTTAGGCTTTAGCATGGGTAAGAGACAAAAGGAAAGAAGGGCAGATATTCCAGTATTCTGGAAAGGGTAAAAAAAAAAATCTGCACATATATATGTGTAGATAGATAAACAGATAGATATACAGAGAGAGAGATACATATATCTATATATAATGTACACATATATATATCTCACATGTACAAAGGGACTTCTGACCTTTGTAATATTCATAAGGTAGATAGGAAATATATCATTAGTTTATTTTCTAGGTAGGGAAACTGAGGCACAGAAAGAGAATTTAATTCAACACACATATATTTATTAAGTATCTACTACGTATAAAGGGACTGCAAATTAGGACTACCACTGAAATGATAAAATAGGTCTCCCAACTCAAGTACTTTGCTCCTTCCTTAAGGCAGCAAGGACACAGTGAATAATGACCCTGGCTTAAATAATGAATCTGGAGCTATTCTGAGTTGCTTAGCATTTCTGTGCCTCAGTTTCTTTCTCTGTAAACTGAGAATAATAATAAGACCTACCTCAAACCATTTCCGTGGGATGAAATAATACAGGTAAAAGTTTTCAAACTTTAAAGTTGGCTATTATTCTACTATGTCAAATACTACCAGTCTTGTCCATCTGGAATCCAAGAATAAAGTAGACTTTCCTCCTCCAACACAGTCCTATGGGGGCCATCAAACTTTACCACAAAAGTATCCATCCATATGCAAGGCCAGCCTGGTTTATGGGACAGAGAGATCATAAGCTCCAGAATCTCCACAGTCTGATGTTCTGATTCAAGTCTCATGCCCTGAGATAGATTACATCTAGCCTGACTCTGGGGTTCTCAGATGCAGGAAGAGTCCTTAATTTTAATAACTGAGCTAGTCATTTCTACCAATTTACAATAGAGAACTGCCTGAACTATAGGCAGAGGTGAAAAATATGGGCTACCCAGTCTTTTGATTCAAAATAAGGGATCATTCAATATTAGTGGCTGTAGGATGGTAGGTCTAGTCTGAGAGACAGTGACCTTATCGAGGCCTTGTACAGAGTAGGCTCTTAATAAACACTTGTGGAATTCAATTAAACTTGCCTCCCTTGGGTTCATCTTTTTTCAGAACCATAGCAATTCAGATGTTGTTTCAATCCAATGCAACGTGAAGCTGGCTATCAACCAAGAAATGAGTTTCCACCTGCTGGGGAATCTATGGCTGAAATCCCTCAAAGCAGTAAGTGGTCAAGTCCATCTCTGACTTACTCCCCATCCTTCGGCTCCCCTAATTCAGCTAAAGAATGAAGAACCTACAAGAGGATTTAATCCCTCTCAATTTCCAAAGAACAGAACCCCTCTCTAGGTTCTCTCTAGATAAACGGATTGGTTATCCAATTTGTGGGTTATTCTTAGCTAGTATTTCATGGCAAACCAGCCTCTTCCAACTTACCCCTTTCATCAATTCTTCCTCCTTCCTCCCACTCAATGACAACTTAATTGAACAATCAACATGTAGTCAATACTATTGTAGCATATGCAAACAACCCAATCTCTGTGCTAAGCAACTTATCTTCTAACAAGGTCAACAAGTTATAAATATAATAAAATGAAATATCAGTACAGAAGCCAGCACAAAGCAATGTTAAGTGCCAAGCAGGTGGTCCAGAAAGGAAATGCTATAGGAGGTCAGAGGAAGAAGGGCTCATTGTAAACTGGGACAGTAAAACAAAGCTTCATCAAACAGGTAAGACTGGCAGAATATAATTAGGCAGCTAGATAGATATGCTACCTAGATAATTACAGAATGCCTTCAAAACTAATGGAAATCTTTTCTAGCTTATCCATCACTCTGGATTATCCACTAAAGTGGTATATGTCATTGAAGTCTGGCTAGCCTTAGATATGTTCTCCTTATCCCTGGACCCCAGTGAATTCTCTTCAATCCCTCACCATCCTCATTCAATAGATAAGCTCCTACCCACTGTAGTCTACCTAATACCACAAAGTTCTCTTGGTGAAAAATAAATGCCCATATGTGTTGAATTCAGGGTAAGAGCTAAAGACCTCAAAATCAAATGGAAGTGGGCCAGGGTAGGAGAGCTAGGGAGGGGCCCTAGTGAATGCCAGGTGGCCAAAGAGAGAGTTAGCAAAATGTGGAGTGAAGACAAGGGCTGTGGATTTCCTTGTCACACTTCACCCCAAGAAGAGGTAACAAGTTTAATTATTGGCTCGGGGCATAACATCCCTGATACATAAATCATAGAATGTTTAAAGCAGGGAAGGTCTTTAAACAACATTTACTGGTGGACAAAGTGAGTCCCAGAAAAGACTCACTCAAGGTCACACCAGATCAATCAGTGCCCTGGAAAGAACACTGAACTAGGAGTCACAGGACCTAAGTACTCCCCAAGTATACTTGTACAAATGGTGACTTAATCTCTACCAGGACCTTAGCTATTTTTCATCTGTATGTAACAGTCATTACACATTAATAACTGAGCTAGTCATTTCTACCAATCTACAATAGAGAACTTCCTGAACTATAGGCAGAGGTGAAAAATATGGGCTACCCAGTCTTTTGGTTCAAAATAAGGGACTACAATCATTACAGTCATTACAGTCATTACACGGCAACATCTGCTGAGCAACATGTGAAATAAAAGGGTTGGCCTAGATGACCTTGAAGGTCCCTTCCCAATCTCAGTCTATGATCCCAGATCTGTCATTCTCTCCCTCAGTGTCACTAAAGAAATCAAGTTTCCATTGCTGCTTTACACCCAGTATTTGGATCAAACTGGCAAATATTAAGCACCCATTCTATGCCCAACACTGTCCTGGCCACTGTAGTAAAGCAACCTGACAGCCCTTCATCTGGGGCAATTGAGAAAAGTGTTGACTCTGGCAACCACTGGTGACCCATCTGGTGAGAGTAGAGGAAGGGAAGAATGAAGAAGGCAAAACCCAAAGAGCAACAAACACAATTCCAACAATACAAATAAAGAAAATATAAATAGGCACCAAAACTCTGGTCGAGCTAGACGGCACCAAAGGATCTATGGCAAAGTACACATCCCTTCTCTTATCATCAGTCAGCTACAAAAGCAAACACCATGTGTAACTGGTTCCAGTCATTCTGCTACGTGGCACTATTTTCCAATAATATACCTCGTGTGAGGGTTTATTGAAAAGTGTCTTGTATCAAAACGTGTGTATTTGTTTTGAAGGAGAGGCACAGAAAAGTAGCCATTATATTGGGGGGATCCTTATCTGGCCTCCTAGGACACGGAGGTGGGCTGGGGGTTGGAGCCTTTCTGTCCAATGCCAGACAACAACATCCCTGTCTCTGGGCAGCTCAAGTTCAAGTCTTTGAAAATCAAAGTCAATGCGGCCTTGCAGCGTCAGTTCCAGAGCTCCTTCATCTTTCGGGAAGAAGATCCCAGCCGGCAGGTGAGCTTGTGGGGGAGGAGGGAGTAGGGAGGGACTCACTGGGACAGAGGGGTGGCAAGACAAGATCTGGGAGTTCTAAGCCTGAGAGGTGGGCCTGGCCCACTCCAGACTCCACCTCCAGACCCAGGCTAGGCCTACTCCATCCCAAAAGGCAAGGCCACAAGGGCCAAGGGCCCAAGAGGTCAGGACTACTCTACTCTTCCCATCCCCACTCCCACTCCCCCGGAAAGGCCAGCAAGGCAGGGTAATCTCTTAAAAGCAAATTTAATAATGCATTGCAGGTTTTGCAAACCTTAAGGCAATCTATAAACTATTTCATTATTTCTCTTCTCTATTTTTCTGGGTCTGTCTGTATAATCAGTTTTCTATTAGTTGGTGAAATAAGAAACTCCATTCAGAATGTCCAGTAAAAAGTCATGAGGGTGGCTTCTTAACTCATCTCCCTGTCCCTCACCCTATAAAATGAAAACTTAAATCCATATAAATGCATATTATGTGCTCCTTAAAAGTTATTTGAAGGTTGATCACTTGATATGGAATGTTTACAGGAAATTGCTGTTTTAAAGGGGGGATCTGATACTCTGAATCATTGTTTTGGAGGTAAATCCTTTTGCTTTGAGCAAAGTACAAACGTCTGGCCAAGGACTTGCATAAGGGGATTTTACGATGACAGTGATGATGATGATGATGATGATGATGATGATGATGATGATGATGATGATGATGATATGAAGGGCTTGAAAAGAAATCTGTCCTGTCTGCTGAACCCCACCCTCAAGCCTCTGGTGCCCAGGCCACCTAAAAAAGGAGACAGAAATCAAGAGTCGGGGCTGCCTCCAGAACCTGGCCACTTGAGGACCATGCAGTTCTGCTGCCCTCTCCTGGCTTTACTTAGGAAGCGAGGCTCTGAAACTCAGCTCATCGGCTATTCTCACCACCCACAGTTTAGTTTTTGTTGTTGTTGTTGTTGTTGTTGTTTTAACAGGGAAGTAGGGGAAGGGACTTTTTCAATCATCTTCATGTATTTAGTGATCCTCTCCCTTTCTCCCAAGGGGCTATGGGTGTCACGGGGTGGGGGTAGAGAATAAGGCTTTCTGGATACTTTGTCTTTCAGAAAATCAACCAAAATTATCAAGGACCTAATCTTGTACCACACACAATAAAGCATACAAAGATGTATAAGATAAGGCCCCTACCTCAATCCCAATCTAGTTGGGATGGCAAAATATAAGAACAGTGTATGAAAAATTTTAAGTATGTTAGTGTTACACATAGCAAAGGAGTCCACATTTAGAACTGAAAGGGATCTTAGAAGTCACGTGATCTAACTCCCTCCATTTACAGATGAGGAAACTGAGAGCCAAAGAGGTTAAATGACTTGCCCAAAGCAATCCCAGTTCTGCTAGTAAGCAGCAGACTCTGACTCCAGGGCTCTGTCTACTATACCAGTCTGTCATGGTAGACATCACCACCTCTGAAGACGATGAGGATAGTGGCAGATGACTTAATGGAGAAGGGAGGACTTAAATGGGCTTTGAGGAGTAGGTAGAATTTAGACAAGTGGAGAGGTACAGATAAACAAGTCACATTGAATAGGACAGTGAGGATGGACATTACAATAAAAATTAGAAGCCAAAATTACTAGTGTTAATTGGAATTGGGGTCTTTAGAGCCAGCTCTCGATAAAATTGTACAGTTCTCCAAGTTTGTCTTTTCTGCTCTCTGCCTCCCCTTTCCAGAACCCATACTACTGGGTGGCCTTGGGCCTCAAAGCTCCAAAATCAAAGAATAAGGAAGCTATTTTAAGGAAGCTTTCTCAGTAACCTCACACACACATACATTCACATATACTTCCCATTTGACAACGACAGCCTAGAAAAGAGTCCTAGGTAATGGATAGCCAGAGATAGATACTGCCAACCTACAGAGAACCTTTTTCTGGAAGGTACTGATCCTTGGGGGCTTGAGGGATTGGGTTCCCTACTGGTTGGACCAATGGAGGAAGAGAATTAGACTCTGGTCATGCCAGTCTTTTTAGCATTTTCTGTTAGGATAAGGACCAAATCTCATTCCCCATCAGACTGGAAGATCCACAAGGGCAGAAGCTGTGTCTCCAACTACGAACAAGAGTGTTTTGGTAATATTCAATTAATGGTGTTTCTTGGCTGTTGTCCCTTTCAGATCATATTCGAAATCTCTAAGCAAGAAGATTCCCAGATCCCAATCTGGATCATCATTGGAAGCACATTGGGAGGCCTCCTGCTCCTTGCCCTGCTGGTCCTAGCACTCTGGAAGGTGAGGAGCTTGGCTGCAGGCAGCTACTGAGGTGGCACAGGCTAAAGATAAAAGAGAATGGGGAGCTGGAGAGCCTGGGCATTTTACCCTCATCAGCTGTCCAAGATCTAAACGAGCTCCTGACCTCTTGAGTACTTCCTCCCCAAGAGACTGAGGTCAGACTCTCCATCTTTCCTCCATAAAACCCTTACCTGCTGCTTCTAGCCCATTATCTAGGCTCTTGAGTTGAAGATCATATGCTTCTAAGTTTGATAGAATTGTAGAGCATCAGAACTGAAAGAAACCTTAAGGAGATCAAGTTCAACCCCCTCATTCTACAGAGGAGAAGACAGAGAAGTAAAGAGATGAGCCCAAAATTACAAAACTGGAGTAAGAGCAGGGACTATAGCCCGTGTTTCTTACATCTTAACTTCATCTGAATCTTTTAAATTCAATTCAACTAACATTAAGGGCATTAAAGTCAACTTAAGAGATTCTCTCCTCCTTTAATGGACTCTAATGAAAATTTTAAGTGGATCAAGTTTTCCTTTAGTGCCCTTTCGTTTTCTATTTCTCTCTGTCTCCCTCTTTCTTTCTGTGTCTCTGTCTCTGTCTGTCTCTCTCTCTCTCTCTCTCAATGCTCTTGAACTATACCCAGGCTGCCCCAGGTAACCCCTGTCATAGCCTACTCACCCCCTCCTTCCCATAGTTGTTCTTCCTACCTTTCCCACACCAAAACTCAGCAGACCTCTGTCCTGCCTGAGAGGTGGGAGAAAGGTCATCTGGTAAATTAATTCATACCAAATTGTTAATGGCTTAATGTGTTCCCTCTTTCCAAGGAATATCTGAATTTTAACTGTGCCTTCAATGCTTTAAACCAGTATAGTGAGGAAGACGTGAAATGGTGAACGTTTTAGTTATTGTATCAAGGCCAATGAATGAAACAGTGGTTTGGGAGACAGGGGGCCTTTTTTTAGGCTCCTGAAATCATACCACGTAAACATGTGCTTAATTCTATCAATGTTTAGGGTTGGCCCTGCTTCCAACCACTGATTCTTTCCATTCTTCACCACCACCCATACCCACACCCACCCACACACCTCTGCTGCACTACCTCCACCACCACCACCAGCCCAAAGCATTCCTAATCCCCAAAGTTAACTTGCTTGCCTAAATGAAGTTCCTTCATCAATAATAATCCCTTACAGTTCCAATATTCCACTTCCACATATATTGTCACATTAGATCCTCACAATACCACTGTCAGACTAGATAGGATATTATAATCTTTATTTTGCAGATGAAAAAACTGTCTTAGAGAGATTAAGGGACTTGATCAAAGTCACACAACTAGCAAGGTGTCCATGACTAGAATCCTAGTCTTCCAATTCCAAATCCAATGTTCTTTCTACTACATTAACAACTGTTTATTCAGAGTTTCTGAAGGATCCAGACCTGTGACAGGAGGTGGGGGTAGAGGGAAGAAGAGAGGAAAGGCAGAAATACATCAATATTAATTCCTTTCAAACAGCTTACAAAATCATTTGAGAGACAGCAAATGTAAATCAAGATGGAATTAAGTACCAACTTGTACATTCAACTAAAGGAGAATCTGGAAGGGACTGCCATTGTGAGTAGGAGGCTTCCTGGGAGATGAGAGAGGTGAATGGGGCTTTGAAGGATAGCAAAAAAGTGAAGGGGTTAGAGTGATGGAGTCTAGGCCAGGATATGGAGGGAAAGTAGACTATATCTTGCCTATGGTTAATGAAGGTGGGGGGTGTTGTTCCCTTTCAATACCCACAGCTCGGATTCTTTAAAAGTTCCAGTCGAGAGAGGAAAACAGAACAGGAACCCAATGCCAAAGTGCTGGAATGAGGCTTCATGTGGGTGTGATTCAATGGGGACGGGACGGGGGTGCACTTTGTGTCTGCGGCCTGTGGAGTGCCCATCTGACCATCTCTGGACCAAGGGGAGAAGAGAAGAGGCATCCCTTTTCAAATGATGTCATCTCAAAGCATAAATTCCCAGGGTGGCTGCAGTCCTGCTTTCCCCAGAAAGGTACTTCAAACTGGTTTTTAAACAACGCTGCTCTACCTGAGCCTCGGCAGCTGAGCACACACACATACACACACTGCTCCTGCCTGGCTTATCCAAAGACCCAGCTCTGTCTTAGCAGTGTCTCAATTTAGAGATGCTTTGGGGGAGCATACCTTTCCCAAGGTGCCAGGATGCAAGCAATTCTTCTTCATCATCATTATCATCATCATCAGACGAAACCTGGGGAAGAAGATTCTAATGACCACTGCTGGTGCTCCATCCCCAACACTAGGCTGTGCAGAAAATCTGAGCAGTGTTGTAGGAGGCATAAAGATCTGGTGTGTTCATCTCCTACCCACCTGAAATTCTGCTGATGGCTCATCAATCGTCCCACCCATCCTGCCAGCTCCTGATTTTTTACCACATTTTCTCCAAGCTGGATTGGACAACGGCAGGTGGAAGGCCTCATGAGGTTCCTCCCTACCCCTGCCAGATTAACCCAGAGCCAAGGGAAGTGCTACATCCCAAGGAGCAATTTATCCCAGGGAATAAGGTTTTGTTTTCTACCCCTAGCAGTTATGGGATGTAAAGACTCGGACAGGCAGGGATTTATGTAACCAGCCTCAGCAATCAGAGAGGCAGGCTAAATACAAACACAAATACACACACACACACTTCCCTCCTTACTCCCAGCTACTGTTAAAGATGCTTTAGTTTCTCAGTACCTCAGAGGGAAGAGTTTGGATGATGCAAAACATGGTGCTATGAAATCTACATTTCTGGTTTTCCTACTGACAGCCTACAGGAAGAAGGTATTGGAGTTGGTTACCGGGGAGGAGTCAAATCCCAAACTCTGCTCTATGTACCTGACAGTATTCGTTCATTTGGCAACATATCCATTCACTACAGCCAAGCTGTGGCTTCTGCCAACCCCTTCTCTACCAAACCCCTAGAAGGATTCCACTCATGGTCCTGCCAATCCCAAAGATACAACCAGTGGTCTAAGAGAGAAGAGTTTTAGCAGAGATATTTTGATTCATCATCTTCTGAATGCACTGAATAAAATTCTTATCAAATTAAGCACCTTAATGTACAGAGTTCAGTGTCCAACTACATATTCAGGAAATATTTACATTTGAGACATTATGAAAAAACCAGTTTGAAGCATCTTCTACAAACTGTGTGGCTTCATAAGTGTGTGTGTGCAAGGGAAACTGACAGGTATGTACTGGCTGAGTCCACCATGAGGCCACTGAGCCAGAAGCCACCAAGGCCAACAAGTCTAGGCCTTCTTTGTGCAAAATGGAATTATTTATGCCTTTTGAACTTATTTTTGATGTGAACAGGGGGATGTGGGGGAACCAAGAGCATCTGTCCACCTGTTACATAGTACAATCTTTACTGTCTTAAATATTTTTGAGAATTAAAAATATAATGTTTAAAATACCAATAGTTTTGATCTAATATCCTGTGGTCAGGGTCCTTTCTATCAGGATGACCCTGACTCCATCATTTTTTTTCCCCTATAGGAGGAAAGACATAAAAAGGGCTGCCAATTTCCTTACTTTTAACAAAGCTGCAGAATCTCTGAATTGGATGGCTGCTCAAAGGTCATCTGTCATCTGTCTAGTCCAGACCCTCATTTCACAGAGCTGCTATGCCCAGCGTCAGCTCTGTTCTCCAGTAAGGACCAAGATGGCAAGGGGGCTTTAAAACCAAGCCACATAAGAATCAAGTTAGAAAACAGGAGAGATTCAGCATGGAGAAAAATTTAAGGGATTGGATCAGCTGGTTTCTGAGGTCCCTTCCAACTTCCAATTTCTGTGTAGGGTAACACTGTAGTTATTTCATAATGTTGAAAGGATTATGCTGAATAAAAATTAAACAAATTTTGCTTGGTCTCAAAAGGTAGCACCCATCTTCAAAAGAAAGCATTTATTTTGCACCTACTTGCATTATAGAGGGCATCAAATCAGAGCACTAGAAAGAACCATGACAGATCATATGGTCCAACCCTGGCCTTCAAGGAATAGTGAACATTTACACTCTCCAGTATGGAGACCTATCAAAGCGGTCCAACTATTTCATTTTAGATATGATATTTCAACACAATTTCATACCAGGACTTCGTTTAAAGAACACGAAAATGATTAGCTTTACTTTTCTCACCCTCCTTATCCCAGCCACACTCGTTTTCAAGCACCCAAAAAGTAGCATTTCACATCACACACAGCAGAGCCAGAAATCTCTCCCATGGCTGTGCAAATATAAGTACCTGTAGCTCTAAAGGCTTTCTCAGTGATCAACATGAGTAGCCAGGATAGAAGGAGCCCACTTCCTGAAACCAAAGAAAATTACATGACATAAAAATTAACCCAACATAGACAAATAATATAGTTGCTTCCATGGGAGAAAAAAAAGCAGTCTGACCAAATTTTGTAGATAATTTAAACTAGTTATTCTGGCAGGTCTATATAGTCTATGAAAAGAAGAGTTCAGGTGTTTCGAACATAAAAGTCAATTCCCATGACAACTTCAAGAGCCAATTTGAACCTTTTCTGTTGGACAAGAATATAAATATTCCTCAGAACAAACAGGCTATGGGCTCAGGCTGGGAAGACTATTTTGTTACATAGGCTTTTGTCTGAGATGGTATTTACCATAAAGGACTTGATCTGGCACTCTTAACTTACCTTTAGGACATCAAAACTGCTCCCCCAAATAAGCTGATACAACACATTATTGGTGACTTATAAGTGGCCCAGAACTCTGGAACTAAGTGGGCTGTTTTGACTTCAGCCAGACCCCATGGATACTGATGCAGTTTGCATCTATGTATAACAGGTTTAGCATGCATGGTATGGATATGCTTGGGATTGGTTTTCTTGTGAAAGCCAAAATGCAAACATCATTTTTAGATTTAAACCAATTACAGCCATGACATCTAAGTTCTATTACCATTATTGAATTCATCCTCTGTTGAAGTTTAGCTCTTGCTCTCCCCACCAACACAATGCTACCACAGTGCTTGCAATTCTTCACTTAGGTTCCACCAACTTTAACTTCAATGATTTTGGTCACATTACTACTCGTTCTATGTGGGCCTCATTTTACACAGTGGGTGCCCTCCTAAAAAGTTGCATATAAAGTTAATTCTATTTTACACACAGTAACAGCTATTTAATGAGTTCCCTGTGGCAATTTTTTTTTTGTAAAGTGAATAATCTGCACACACATCCCCCAATTTCTAAACAATATGGTTATTTTAAGTACAATTCTCTTGTGACACAGAGATGGTTGTCTTTGTGATATCCTGTTCAAGATGTATTCTGAGAATTCCCAGGAGCAACTAGAGTTCACCCCCACATACAAGAATGCTTGATTTGATTCATTATGCTATCTAATCTACTGTGTTGATTTGTTTAACTGTTAAAATGGAGAGGGGGGTGAATTATGTGATTACACTGCTCTGATAGCAATCAACTCTGTATGTCACACTGTAGCCCTATAACTGAGAAGGTGATTTTTCAGACAGGTAGTATCCCCCCTACTCCACCAGCCCTATAACTGCTCAGATCTTCAGTAAGTCCTTTTTAAGAAGGGAGTCTTTGACAATTTGATAAACACAGCTGAAGGAGGCTGAATAATGGTTATAACTATTATAGTTATTTTCAGTAGACAGGATTTAACTAAACAGAGTTCACCATTACTCTTACCAAGTCTTCCAAAGTTCAGGATCATCAATGCAAAAGACAGAAAGTTTGACTTTCTTCAACATTTTGAGGAGGAAAAGTACGCAGAAAGGGAGGTACAGAGAATAAAGAATCATAAACATATGGATGATACACATTTACCTGTCACTATTATCATGGGATAAATCAGCAAACCATTCTTCCATTCTTAAATGGTAACCATGTTAGAAAGTTAAGAGAGAAACCAACAGCCAAATCAAAGATTAAACATCTGGTAATAAAACTAGTTGGGACATAGCCCCACAGCTGATGAAGTCAGGTTCAGGCTAGATAGTTTGGACTCATTTTTATAACATTTTCCTCCAATTCCCAGAATATTTTTCAGGGGGAAAAGGCAGTGCAACAAATATTACCTACATAGTATTATCTTTTAATGGATAACAAGTTGTTCCCCAAATGTAACCCTTCTTTGACTAGTATTCCCCAAGGAGACAAACTGTGACCATCTCTACCTTAGTTAAAGCAATGTGTAAGTGTCTTGTCTAGTTTAGATTGTCACGGTGGGGTTTTTTTTGGGGGGGGAGAACGGAGAGAGAAGCACAGACACTATGAACATAGGTAAGATTTCAAAAAGTCATTAATTGCATATGCTATACAAATGTAAAGTACTACTGGTGTTATATATAATTGCCTCTTTCATTAGCTTTAATTTGATGCCTTTATGATGGTATGTTGGTAACCCAAGCAGTTGGTAACTGCTTGAAAGTAGAGTAAGGAAGTCATATTTGAAGTCAAGAGGGCCTTCTCCCTAACCACACTCAACCCAGACATAAGGTATGCCTTTGTGCTAAGTGAATACAGCCACTAATATTGAATGATCCCTTATTTCGAACCAAAAGACTGGCTAGCCCATTTTTCTCCTCTGCCTATAGTTCAGGCAGTTCTCTATTGTAGATTGGTACTCAGGATCTAAAATTCCCCAAAAATCTGAGAATTCAGATTACCATTTACATCAACTATGTACTACACTTAGACATTAGAGGCAGTTTAATTGATCACAGTATTATAATGGTGGCATGTATTTCATTAGCTTTATAGATGGAAACTGAGGCACTCAGAAAAACTGAGAAAACTTCCCCTCTAGGCACAGATGTTTAGAAGCCTTGCACTTAACATGCAATATTTTCTTTTCAAAAGTTTCTTACTTATATAAGCTAGATTATACCTAGCCAAATATTCAATAAAAAGCAGGGCTGATATTATGTTAAGATACCATTTCCCACTTCATTAGAAAACCTATTTACAATAACAATTTTTTAAAACTACTAACAAATGCAAACCATCCTGTCTCACCAGGTTTGCATTTTCACAATCCCTCAAGAACTCCTAAATACTAAATAGACCAATACAGTGATTCCAAGGCTGGAGTGTTACTTGGATATTTTCCAGATCAGCTTAAGAGTAGCTTTGTGAACTTTCATATAAGAAAAGGCTGTATCAAATGAAAATTTTCTTGTTCCTTAATTGGCTTTGAAAAAGGAATGCTGGGGGGGGGAGTGCTAGAAGTGGAATAAGGCTTTAAAAATCAAACTACAAATTACTTGCTAGTGATATTTTCCTACTGATTCAGATACAACAGTCCTGTTCTCTAACTTGATCAAAGTAATTTTACAGGTGGCAAACGTGCAGACTATATTTTTAAATTGTTTTTTCCTGACTACAGGCTCAAATTATATAAATAATCTCACTCATAATCCAACTCACATACAAAAAACCTAGGAGTTAGAAATATGGAAGGAACTTTAAACAAATTTTTTTTCTATTAGTCTTGTAATATGCTACATTAACACAACAGCCATCACTTAATAAGATAAAACTTTGAAAGATTTATCAAGTTGCTTCCTGTGACTATTGTAACCAGAAACTGACAGCCTAATTGGAGGATAAACTGTGAATTCTGGATGAGATGTCCTTCATTGTTATAAGATTGAGAAAAGTACTGTAAAGTCACCTTGTTTAAATATCATGTTTTCACATAAGATGATCCCAACTACAGCACTCAGAACAAAGATGACCAACTTCAAAAAGTTTTTATCTTTACTGAATTAGGTACACTTCTTTTTCTTTACAGAACACTTTTATTTTCCTAATAAGTTGAGCTCTTCAAGCCATCTGTTTCCATAAAAGTGAGTAAGAATGGAGGAGTTCCTGGGTGTCATAAAACTCAAATAAAAAATACTATCCAGTACATAAATTATCAACAGGGCTCTAGCGCAATTGACAGGTTTACTCTCTTTATTAAAATCGGGTAAACAATTTGACAAAAGTGCACAACAGAATGACATCATTGGTAAGTTATAAATCACAGTGAAATTACTGGAGTACAGCAATGCAGATCATCTTAACAGGGTATCAAGGGTGAGGCAATTTTGAAGCCAGAGGACAAAAGACTCTTTCCAAAAGAGATTAGATTCAGCCTGCAGAGTTCTCCTGTCTCTCCCACTCCCGAGTTTTGCAGCAAAGAAAAGGTACACAATATAGGAAAGAACAGTTTTAACTCCCCCTACTCTCCTAACATTCCAACTCTTAAGAGGCCTTTAAGAGCATAAACAATGCTATATAAGAACAAACTGAATTTAAGACTTTTTTCACTTAAAGCTTGCAAGCTTAATCTTGTCTCCACTGATGCCTTCTTAACGTCCAGCTGATTTAGATCCCTACCTCTACAATATATTGGACCCTGTATTCCCAGCATGAGACCAAAATTGAAAAGGTGCTAATCACTTAGCATTATCATAACCTGGCACACAGATGTCAGGATATACTCCACAACTTACAAAGTCACTGTACCTTCCTTAAACAGTAATACAAAACTGAAATACACCTATCTGAACATGAATACAGTACAATATTTATTTCACAATTTACAGACTAATATATCTTCTTCCCACCAGTCTCAGTGTAATACCTACTGTAGATCCCAAAACAGGAAAAGTTCACAAGGCTGGAAGAGTAGCTCTCTCTTCATTTAAGAAAGAGAGCAAACTAGTACTCTACCCAAATGTGAGCAATTCTGCTAAAAAGACTACAACACAGATGGCCTTGAAACCTGTCATACTTTCTTAGGAGTTATCTTTCTCTGTGCTCCATAGCTTTTCAGAGTAGGGCTGAAGACAAAGCTTAAGATACTGCAGAGTAACTCTCCACTGACCAAATGGCAAAATGATCTGTTTAGTGTTATAGTGTCTTGTCTCAAAAGGAAGAGTTATCTGCTGTTCACTGACATGCTGACTGTATTCAACAGTAATTTTTTGAAGCACAAAAACAAGCTGTCATAAAAATAAGCCCTTTATATTTGTTTTACCTGTATTTACCTACTTGCTAATTCAACCACAAGCTGCTCTCCTGCCAGCAAAACGGAGGTCTAAAGCAATTATGTGGATAATTTAGGCCTTTACCAAAAAAAAAAAAAAAAATGCTTCTGCTTGAAAAGTACAGATAAAAGGAAGTGGCTTGAACTATCCAAATAATTGTCTTAATTCCAGTGAAGAACTGGCCACAGGGTGTTCGGTTTGCTTTAGGTTTCTCTTTGAAAGATATTTACCAAGTTATATAGGTACTATCCCCAAAACACATCTCTTCAAAAACCTCTAACATAGGGACATCTAGGTGGTGCAACAGATAGCATTCCAGCCTTGGAGACAGGAGGTCCTGAGTTCAAATCCAGCCTCAGACCCATAGCACTAGCTGTGTGACTCTGGGCAAGTCACTTAACCCCAACTGCCTCACCAAAAAGAAAAAAACCAAACAAACCTCTAACATATAACACAATCCCGCTACTTAAAGGTTAACGTGTAATGAGAATGTCCTTAAAATTTACCAGTTGTCATTAAACTTCCAGTATAAGGAAATAAACCTCTTACCACACAGAGAGGGAGAGAAAAAAAATCAAAGCTTAATGACAGCAATTTTTAAAAGCTCCCATTCAACACAGCAGCTGGGATCAGGTGGCATGCTTAAGGCTATTTGTTGGGAAGACAATACCAATTCTTGTGAAATCCAAATTGTGCACTGGAGAACCCATGTTTTCAGCTTTAAGGATAGACCTTTTCTTCACACCCTCCCATACTTCCTGCCAGTTGGCATTGATTTGCTGTCCATTCCTCAAGTTAAATAGCCATTCGAATATAAATTTCCATTACCAGATGTGTTAAAATAAGGCAAAATCCCAACAAGTTTCTTGTGGTTTCTGAAAGTACTTCTAGGCCATTAGTATGTGCAAACATATATGGCAATTGCTGAGCAGCACAAAGCAATTCTGAGATTTGTAACAGTATTAAAGAATATTGACAAAACAAGACATTCCTGCACCAAAGGATGAACACAAACCAGTGCAAGTGACTGAAAAATGGACAACATACAGTATGAAGAAAGCTAAAGTACCAATAAATACCAGCTTTATTTTCTGTTTGGTGGGTTTTTTTCCTGTAAGTTGAGAGAGTTTGGGAAGAGTTAAGCCAAACATACTTCATATCAGCTGTACGGAAAAAAAAAAAAAAAAAAAAAAAACAAGAAAAGCAAAAACAGGCTTATACATCACTTGTTCCAAGAATGGTTTTATACAGATATTTTACAATACATATCTTAATTTATTTTACAAGTTGGAATTACATCCTGAGCAATATAGTGCAATTAAGTTCTACTGTAAATAACAGTACAGAAGTTACCAATTAACATTGGAGCAATTCATATTTTATTCAAATGTTACCAAATACTTTTCTCCTATTTTGCCAGCATTGTAATCAATATAGCCTTACTTGTTCTCAACATTCAATCCTCCCTTTTAAAAATAACTGGGGATTATTTAAACCTATAGAAGCCTGTGTATCCATAACTAATTATTTGTATCATTTAAAAGGACATCATAAATTAGCACAGTATAAAACAATTATGGTCCAGGGCAAGAGAAGGGACAAATAAGTTCCTAAACAAATATAGTGAAAGAAGTGCAATATATTTACTGTTTTAATTTTGGTGCCTTAAGTACATATCAACATTAATAATATCACCAAATAAATGCCCTTAAGTCTGTAATATAAAGTGCTTGATCCTAACAATGAGGAAGGTGTGGACTAATCCTCTTTAAGAACTGTAACCTCTTTCAGAGCACCAAAAAATAAGGGACAGTGCTACCTACTCACTGGTAGTATCAAGGCCTATAATTTTTAAATTAAGATACATTAAAATACCTCCTTCAAACCACATCAGATTGAAAATTTTTCTCATGAAATCTGTTTAGCAAAATAGAAATCAATTACTGTTGCCCAATTCATAATCCATACAATTCTAACTGAAGCAGAAAGACACATAAAATACAAAATTGCCATAACTGTAAAATTACTTTGCACATTTTTCCCCCAAACATTTTTGAAAGGAAAAAAATTAATATCCCTCCCCTGCCTCCCCCCACCAAAAAAACAAGCATTTCATTTTGTGGTGTTGCACTATTTAAGGCCCCAGGTGGCTGAGTTTGGCTTGGTCATTCTGTCCTACACTGCTTAAATTGGAACCTTTATTATTATCCCACACAAGGCAACATACATATATAAAATACAAATTAAAACACTAGTAGTTGTTTTTTTCATTTGAGGGTTTGGAATTGTGACAAACCAAAACATTTTTCAGTAAAACAGAAGTTACACATCCACACTTATAGTAGCTGAGTAGTTCATTTGGCACCAGACAGGAAATAGAGTTATTACAAGCTAAATTCACATTTCAGATATGTACCCTCCCTCTGAATTTCTGGTTTACTTTTTTTTTAATCACAAAATATTCCTTTAATCTGACAGTTTTAAAAATTGCAGTTAAAAACAATCAACAAAACATTCCAAATAACCTGTCAGAACAAATATAACATTCTGTTGTTGAAAAATCTGTAGCTTTCAGACAGAAGTACCTTTTCAAAGTAACATTATACAAATCACTTTTCATCATAAAAAAAATTCCATTTCATACCACATTTGTGATTTTTCTACCTTTGTCAGAGACTAATAAAAGAAACATATTTTTTTTAAAAAGTATCCAGGTTCCCTTTCACCTGTCATAAGCATCTTCTTAGGGAGGCACTAGCTATTCCCCCTGGAAAAGTGGTTTTCATATTCAAAAGGAAGACACAACAGGAGGGTAAAGTGAGTAGTGAAGGTAGGTGGCATGAAACAGGACTTACAATCGTGTTGTGACAATCTGTTTCATTATAACGGCTAACTTTCATAATTCATACACTACTGGAAATTCTCGGTCAAATGCTGCCTATCCCAAGTTGTACAAATTATATGAAAATATCAGCAAAGAATTTTAGAACTCAACCTATTGGAAAAGGAGTTCAACAACAAAAGCCTGCTTATTCTCTAGAAAGCCCTCTTCAATGTTCTCTAAAAAGAATTGGTTTGATTAAAATCGGGTTTTGTTACCATCCTTCTCACATTCAACATAGCAAACTACAACAATTTCAATGGATTGAATGATAATAATTTGTAACCATTATTAGATTAGCATATTTATTCACAACAATTTAATACTGTATTTTCCAAATCTTCCTTATGTTTTAATGTGTTGTTTATATTTTTTTCAAAAAAGAAAGATCACTGGAAGAGTGGGGAAAAAAAAAACCTGCCAATTGTTTTAGTGTGAACTGACAACCATAATGGACAACTGCAATGAATCACTGGGTTACTTTTATCATGTTATTTTCTATTTCTTCCTTTTCTCCAAAAGAAAACTTTAAATCCTCAAAACTGCTGCATAGATCACATGTTGAGATAGGCTTTTAAACAGAAATACCTTTGTACATAGCTGTTTAAAACATTATCAACTGCAAATCATAAATGTACCTTAGTACGATTAAACAAAATAGTTTATATTTGTTTCTTTAAAAAAAAGACAGGGAGAGGTAACCTGACCAATATCCAAAAATACTATATTACGGTTATACCAAGGTTTTCCTTGGGATGTTATTTGTAATTGACTCCTGTCTGAGCAAGAGAGACCAAATATAGAACTGAGGATAAGACCAAGGGAAAGGAAGGGTAGTGGATGACAGAGAAGTAGAATTTATAAACACATAATTCTATTGTCTGTGATTAAAGTCCTTTACTTTTTTAGCACCACATTTAAAGATTTTACATATCCAGTCACCTAATGAAATTCAACAAACTCTTCAAGAGTTCTGGGGATCTGGTTTTGGTAGTTAATGTTATAAATCCGAACTGCTCGGGCAGCCAGGCACTTAAGGCTCAGCTTCATTTGAGTTTTAAGTAGTATTTCAGACACCCCCGTTGTACTTTTGTCTAGTGGAGTCTTCTTCTGTTTATTTGTCATGTCAGTGTGAGCGCCAGCTTCCACTAGACTAATGATGATCGAATGCAAGGTCAAAAAATCACTGATGGGCCTGTTGTACTGAACGATAATATGAAGGGAACTATTTCCCTCATTGTCAACAGCATTCACCTCAGCACCGCAGTCCAAAAGGAGTTTAGTGACAAGTGCATTGGGAAAACTGCAGACATCATTGGTGTGGAAGTCATCTACCGGGGTGTTAGAGTTGACAGCAAGATGCAACAAGCTCGACCCCTCTCGAGTTCTGGGATCCAGGTGAATCAAGTTGTAAATCTGCTTATTAATTCTTGACTGGTCCTCCTCACTACACTGCGTTTTGGTGGAGATGCACACCAAATATAAAAAGGTAAAAATATTGCATTCAAAGTTGTCCAGGGCGGTGTGGATATCAGCGTCTTGAGTACTTTTCACCCTAGACATCCCTTGTTCTATTTCTAAAACACTACATCTCAAAACACTTTCTATGTCCTTGGCCTTTACCGGTTCATTCAGATGTATCATTTGTGAGAAAACTTGAGCAAACCTTAAAAGATCTTTGTGAGTGTTTCTGTTACCTTTTTGCCTTAAATGCAAAGCATGAAGCCACAACTTGATACACTGTTCAAATTCCATGTTATCAGCATAAACAGCCCCACGGTAAATGATAGGATGAGAAACATCAATATTGTCTGAGCCTAAAATCCGTTCACGAACTATCAGGCCTTCCATATGAAGAGCATCTCTGTCTTGCCTAATGGATTCTAGTTCCTGAGGATTTCTGCATTCAGTTCTATTTCCATAAGCATCAATCGGTGGAAGAACCTCTTTTTCAATAATATTTTCACGATCTTGATACCTCTCCAACATCGCTAAATATAAATAGTGGTATGTTTTCATTATGTCATAGTTCTCTCGGTCATTTGCAAATGAGGCACCCAAAAGTTCCAAAGCTTCAATTCTACTTTTTCGGTCACAATCAGCATGAGAAAGTAATAATTCAACAACATCTGCCTTACAGCTTTCAGCAGCTACTTTTAACGGAGTCATTCCATGGCCATTCACCACCATTGCAGCTTTCCACCTTACCAATTCTCGAACGATCTCCAAGTGCCCAGCTTCGGCTGCAAAGTGTAATGCCGTAGCCCCACAATGTGCTTTGGCATTGGGATCTGCATGTTGTTCCAAAAGATACTTGACCACATCCGTGTGTCCTTTATAAGCTGCAATCATAAGGCAAGTGTTGTCATATTTGTTGGCAATGCTGATGTTGGCATTATTTTCTACCAGATATTTAACGATGTCCAATCTGCCATCAAAGCATGCGGCCCGCAAGGGTGTTGAGTTGGTTACTGTAGTATGGTTCACGTTGGCTCCATGACTGACTAGAAGTTTGACAACTTCAAAATGTCCAGCTCCTGCTGCACACCAGAGGGCAGTGGCTCCATCAATGACATAACTATAAATGCAAAAAACAAACAATTAAAAATTCAATACCTCAGAATACAACACAAATTCCTAATTTAAATGGCACACTTTTTGTAAGGTGCTACAAAAAAGCCTATATAAAGTCAAAAGATATAGCTCGAGCTAGACAGAATCCTAAAGCTATTCTAATCTCCTTATTTTACCACTATTTATATTTAGCAATGTTGGAGAGGTATCAAAACCATGAAAACATTATTGAAAAAGAGGTTCTTCCACCGATTGATGCTTATGGAAATAGAACTGAATGCAGAAATCCTCAGGAACTAGAATCCATTAGGCAAATGGTCATATTTGTTGGTAGAAGAACTGCAACTTGAATAAAGGTCTTCTTACTCCAAATCCAACTGCTCTTTCCTCCATACCAAAAAGACAAATGTATTGACCAGTATCCAACTTATCTATGAATGTACTGAAGCCCTGAAAAAGGACTTGAAAGAATCACAAATTTCCCCACAGCAAAATCAAAATTAACTCTGGAAAGCCCACAGTAAATCTTCAACTATTTCTAAAGATCAGCAATAACCTAACATGATTTTCCCTGAGGCTGACATAGGGGAAGCAAGATAGGGACAGGTGCCAATCTTCCTCTTTTTCAGTCCTTCTTATTATCTCCCTTTCCAAAGATCAATATTAATGCCACCCAATTCCCTAACACAATCTGCAACACCAATAACACTTGTGCAGAAAGATGTGGATCAGTACAACCTCTCTTTTCCTTAAAAAGAGTTTGGAATATGCAAGCTCTCCCTATTCTAGCTCCCCTGCAAAGGTCAAACTACTTTTAGAAAAACATTAATGGCTGCAAAATAAACAGCACTCTCTAAGAACAAAGGAGTCTTTCCCCATATACCTCAATTCATAACAGGTCCTCCTGACCTAGATAAGGAGTTTATAAGCCTAAATATAAGTGGGCTCAAACTATCTTCTATCTAGCCCCTAGACCTCCTGCTTGCTAGATCATTTTTCCTACCCCATATTTATTAGTTAATAACTTTTAGACCTAACAGGTAAAATTCTATATGAAAATTCCAAACTCTGTCAGGAACACTACTGTAATTAGACCAATTAGAATTAATCTTTTATGAAGAAAATAAGGGTAAAACTTACTGCCATATCATGGTATACATTATTAAAAAAACTACATACTTAATAAGCCTCATTATAAAGCATCTCACCGTATCATAAATTTAGTAATACCACCAGTCAAATTGTGTTCCTTAAGCATAGTAAAAAACAAAAACAAAAAACAAAAATAGTGTAACTCCACTATCACGGGTATTACTAGTGATCCAAAACAGCAGCAAAACAAAATACTGTAATTTTACTGTAAATAGAATATCAAGTTTATAATAAATTAATGCCATTTTCTTTAGCTAACAAAGGATAAAACAAAGTGTTCAAAAACAAAAGGCTTCTGAATTTTCTTTTAAATATTTAAGGAAATGAGTTGCTTTAAAGAAAAAATGTTTTTAATTATTGTGAATTGTGAAATGTTTTTAATTATAAGTGAACACAAGCATATATACTCAACTCAGCACAGAAGTGAATTGTACTGAATAACATTATGCCATTAAAAAACACATTCACTTTATCATTTCCCCAAATTTATCATTACATTTCACAATACATTTCCTTAGAAAATCTTACTTTAAAATATCATCAGATTTATCCAGAAGCACTGTTACTGGTTTTCCTGAAGTAATGTTTTTAAAAGTTAAATTTATAAAACCAGCTACATTAACTTTAAACTATTAGAAACATGAGCCTAGAAATATATTTTTAAAATTGACTTTCACATTATGTAAAATATAAAAGCTTAGAATGATGAAAACATATTAAATTTTTTTGCCATTCATTGTCATTTCCCTTGCTTGCTCCTTGAGCTGCATCAGCTCAAGATGCTTTATTTGCAAATCACAAAAGATATAATATTTAAATTACATATCTTTGATTAAGCTACAAAAGGAAATCTCTAAAGAAAATGAAGGAAGGTAAATGAATATAAAATTCATTACATAATATTTCATAAAAGGCTATCCTTTCATAAATTTTAAACACTTGGGGGCAGCTAGGTAGCACAGTGGATAGAGCACCGGCCCCGAAGTCAGGAGGACTTGAGTTCAAATCCGGCCTCAGACGAAACACTTGACGCTTAGTAGCTGTGTGACCCTGGGCAAGTCACTTAATCCCATTGCCTAGCCCAAAAATAAATAAATAAACAAATAAATAAATCTTAAACACTTGGAGAACTTAGAAATATCTAACTTTGAAGTATAATAAAGAACAGGCAGATTATAGGGAACTGTATCTGTGGTTTATACAAAAGATGTTTCTCTTTCTGTGCTAATTAGTTTTAAATGAAAAAGTGTACATTGCTTCAAATGAGAGTTCTACAAGTATTTTTAATGACAGAAAATTCATACATGCAATTTAGTCCTTATTGAAAAACAATCAGCTTTCTAAAATTAAACCAAAATTACACTGCAAATTCTGGGTTATGCATTTTGTTTTAGATTCAAAACTTTATAGCTAGTGTTCAAATTTTCAAACAAAAAGGATTTACTGGGGATAATGTCAAAAACTCCAAGACGAAAGATAATATTCTGCCTCCAATTATGTCTGTTTCTCAATTCTTTCATGATATCACAAGAATTTGAGATGGAAAAACTTATTTATTAGGTGATCAGTATTTAATGTTAATCAAGACTTTAACAATCATTTATTAAATAATTTAATAGATCACAAGTTTCCTGGAGTATACCCTGCTCACCGACTCATTCAGCCTAATTTCAGAGAGCTCAAATGATGGAGCTCTCACCACTTCTCCCCATAAAAGTTCATTTCAATTATTAGTGCTAGTGATGCCAAAGCACCTAAAAACAAAGCTGTCAGAACTTCATCTTATTTCCCCCCTCTTTCCTCCCAAAGCTCCCCCCACCACACGATTTTTTTAAAGTACAGTCCAACAACAGTCCCTCAGAACTCATTGCCATCACAATATTCCAGGAGTCACATGACATATTACCCTCCCTTTGCTCTGTTCATTTTCTGTAACATTCTTACTTTAACAACTTTCCCTTCCTAGGAATTTTTCTTCTCACTTTCTACTAATGAAATCTTTCCTGATACGCATTTCACTCCTACTCCTCTATCCACTGGCATATAAGGGGGAGAAAATTCCAAAGGTTACTGCTGTAAGTGTGAACTACAACATTCATCACTTACACTAAACCAATGCATGGATATTAACCAAAAAACTCAGCCTTGCCATCTATCTTAAGAGTGTCACCCGGATAAAAGAATGAAGTTTTTGCTGAGTACCTTTCAAAAGCCATCTACTGAGAGGATAGGTAAGTGAGCCTCATGTTCTTTACATGTTGCTCATCTTAACATTTTTGTAAATAGTCTAGAGGACAGTAAAATGAAACTGTGAAAATCACAGATGGGGGCTAACCTTTTCTAAACAGCAAAATGTCAAGATGACTATAAAACTGCAGAAAGAGCTTAGAATTCTGAGTAAGCAAAAAATGTCCATAAGTTCCAATTATCAGAACTATACCTAGAAATTTACTAGACTAAGCTCCATAAAGACAGGGACCATGTCTACCTAAATTTTGTATCACACCCAACACCTAACACAGTGGTCTACACACAATTCAATTCAACTCAACAAATGTTTATTTACCACCTAGTAGGTGCTAGGTAGGCATTGGGAAAATACTTCAAAACTTCAATGAATCTGTGATCACAATGACATCTTTACTTCTTTCCACAGATCAAACCACAGTACAGACAGCACTCTCACCTTGTTCAAATTTTATACTTATCTTCCCATAAATTGACCAAAGCTGGTCCTGCCCCTTGCAACTGGGGATACACAAGCAAATATATACCTTTTGGTCTTGCCCTCAAGGAGGTGATATTCTAATAGGGGAGGGGAGGAAGAAAGCCGGTAACATGAACAAAGTGAAAATGAGATAAACTGAGGGAGAGCTTCAACAGTTGGGATATGGTAAGGCTTCCTGAAAGAGGAACATGATTAATAACTATTTGTTAAATAAAATCATGTTCTCTGAGATCTAAGTTGTATCTCAGAAAGGGGTCTTTCCAACTAAGCTGTATTTTTCTTGAGGGCAAGTATCTTGTCTTCCTTGATATCTTCATCGAACAGGCCTCCAGATTAAGAGAGGTCTAAGTATAACAAGAACACAATAAAAGCTTTCTGACTGAATGACTGGGAAGTACAAAATGGCTTCATATGATGTCTAGTAAACTAGTAACAATAACTTTACAGGTTGAAATATAGATATATATACTCTAAAATGCTTTAGATAAATTCCCCAATGACGGATCCATAATGAGTTATTAAATGAAGTATACAACCCTAACCTTTTGAGATTTAGGATCTTAGGAGATTTTAGAGCTGACAGGTACATCAAAGGCTATCTAGTCTAAAATCTTCACTTTACAAATGAGGAAAATGAAGAAGCAACAGTCTCAAAACATATTCATTGATACCAATGAGTTATGGAGGCTGGGTGGCTATGAGACTGACTCAATGTGGTATTCATTATCTACTTCTTAAAACCATCTCAAAATATGTTTTTGAAGAATTCCTCTTAGAACTTGAAATGTTTTAAGTGGCTCACTGGTTACAGCACCAGCCCTGAATTCAGGAGGACCTGAGTTCAAATCCAACCTCAGACCAAACACTTGACACTAGCTGTGTGACCCTGGTCAAGTCACTTAACCCCAAATGCCTTAAAAAAAAAAAAAAAGAACTTGAAATGGGAAAGTAATCAAGTAACCCTCCCATATTGTTTTCATTCACCCATTTTTAAAACTCATAAGCACAGATTCAGATTATGTCCTTAATGGTTTGTTACTGGAGAGAGAAATGTTGGAATGAATGACAGTAGCTAAGGAGGTGCTATATAAAGTAGGTCCAGGGACTACACCCCTTTTTATCACTCTGCTTTCCTAGAGGTAAGGAGGTAGAAGGGACCTTGAGAGTTTTATCAAGCCCAACATTCTCAAAAAAAAAAAAAAAAGTTGAGGTCAGAAGACATTAAATGACTTGCCCAGGATCACACAGCTTACAAGATTTGAACCTAAGTGAAATCCAGTACTCTTTCCACATCACCAAGCTTGATTTGCCATTGGACAGAAAGAAGGAAAGACATTGAAAATGGTGTGACAAGAGTCGTCATCATAAACAGTCAGCGAAAGAGATAAAGGCAGTAAAGGAAATATTACAGCTATGTTGTTTGAGTGTTAACCATAAGCCTAAGACGTTAAACATCAGTGAAATGCTTCCATTCTCAAGCGTTTCATTTTATTCAACGATAACTTTCTCAAGTATTTTCCTCTCATCTAAAACCTGTAAGAAAAGTTTCCTTCCTAAAACTGAGGAAAAACTACCAAAAATTCAAAGAATTTGGGGGGGAAATGTAAATTTTGGTAGAATTTTAAACAGACTGTTTTTAAGTAAAAACAGTCAAAGGGGGAAAGATGTTTGAGTACTTGGGATATATTAACTTCAAAATAAATACCTGGCAATACCTGGTGACTACGAAATGCATAATGAAATCTCTACAAGACTCCAACCATGTATGATGTACATCACCCTCCTCTCTTTACTCCATATCCTACTTGCCAGAGTGTGTTAACGTTTGCCTTGAACAGCTAAACTTTCGAACTTCTCAGCTGCACTGGGGCTCAGGACCGCGTAAGGTGTAACCGGACGACCGCACCACCTCCCCGCGCCTGCCTCAGGGCGAGGCGGGAGAGTCCCGGCCGGGCCGCGGAGGCCCGCGGCGGGCAGGTACGTACCCGTCGAAGCGGACGGTGCCGGTCTGCTGGGTCTGCACCCGGTAGTGCTCCAGCAGCAGGCGCACCACCTTGGCATGCCCGTTGCGCGCCGCGATGATGAGCGGCGTGGAGCGCTGCCCTCCCTGGTGGCTGACATAGCCCAGCAGGTAGCGGATATCGCTCTCGGACCGGTTCAGGAGCAGGGCGGCCAGGGTCAGCACTCTCCCCTCGCTGGCCGCCTTGTACACATAGCCGGCCAGACCCTCCATGGTCGCCCCCGCGGCCGCCACCGCCGCCGCCGCCGCCGCCTCCTCCGTCTCCTCCACCGCCGCCGCCGCCTGCCCCTCGAGGCCGCCTCCGCCAGCGCCTCAGACCCGGCTGCGCACCGCCCATTCAACAGGGGGCCGCCGCCGCCGCTCGGGGGCAGCGGCGGAGGCCAGAGGAGAGGAGGGAGCGGCCGAAGGCACGGGGAGCAGCGGACGGTCGAAGCGGGGGGAGGGGGACGTCCCGGGACCCGCTCCCCGACGGGGCGGACAGCGTCAGGGCCGCCCCCTGGCCCCGAGGCGCCGGGCTTCCGCTGAAGGGGTCTCCATGGCGGCGGCCGCCCCGGGCCTCGGGCCGGACCCCTCCCTTCTCCCCCCTCCTCCCCCTCCCCCTCCCGCGGTCAAACGGGCTCGCGCCGACGCTACGGGTCGCGGGCCGGACCCGAAGGCCCGGGGGGCGGGGAGAGCGCAAGGCTCCAAAGGAGGGCTCGGAGCGGGTCCGGCCCAAGGCCTCCGGCTCCGGCTCCGGCTCCGGCTCCGGCTGCTCCTCCTCCCGTCCTACTCTCTCCCCGCACCCCACCCCGGGTATCCAGCAGGAAGCAGCCCTGCTCGCGCCGGCCTGCACCAGCCTACAGGGACTGCGGCGGCGGGGATTGCGGAGCCCCTGGGGCAGAGACTGAAGGGCCGGCTCGCGGAGCGGAACGGTGCAACCACCGCAGCCCCCAGAACTCCGGGACAGGAGGAAGGGAAGCCTTGGGAAGGAGAGGAGGGCGGGGAAGGGGCGGAGGCCAAGGGGGACGGTTAATATTGGTCCCGGCCCCCAATGCTATCCGATGAGGAAACCGCATGCTGCAGAAGAAAGGTTCCGGGACGCAGAGTCCGCCCTGCCCCAGCCACGGCTTACTGCCCGCAGTCCTGATCCTTCACACCCCGCTCCCGGGTCCCCGCCCGCGCGCCTGCAAGGCCGGCCACAAGGGCGGCCTCTAGGGGCCGGCGCGCAGCCCCTCCCCAGCCTCGCAGCCTCGCGGGGGACGGGACGTGAGCACCCCACGCGAGGCTACCTCTGCACGGCCAGCCCGCGGAGCCCCGGGGCGGCGGGGAAGGAGGCCGGCTGGAGGCAGCCTGAGGCGGAGCCCAGCCCGGGGACCCGGAGGAGACCGGAGGCTGAGGGACGCGGGCGCCGGCTGGGGAGGAGGGCCCGCAGTAAAGGGAGACCCCTGGCGCTGTCCAGCGTCCCGCCCGCATCGGAGGCGCAGGCCTCCCCGACCCGCCCCTCGTGGGCGCGCGCCCACCTTCCTCAGGGAAGCTCCCCACCCACCTAGAGCCCAGGATTTTGGATGACAGCAGAGAGGCACCCCAAAGCCCAACACCGACTTTTAAAATGGGGAAACTGAGGCTCAGAGCAAGGGTCTTAGGATCATAGAGAAGAGACCTCAGAAGGAGTCTAGTTGTTTTCAATGAGGAAACGGGCTCAGAGAAGGATGACTTGCCCAAGGTCCCACAATATCAAGATTAGAACCCAGGTCTTCTGATTCAAAATCTAGTGCACTTTCCATTATAGCACAGGTTTGACATAGTGCTTGGCATATATTTAACACAAACGCTTTTTCATTCATTCATTCATACCAGGCAGGACATTGTGGTTTAACCATAATAATGGAAACACTACAGTTCAGAAATACCCCTTGCCCCTTCTCCACCCCCCAAAACAGCAAAGTTCTCATGTCTTCACTTTTACTAGCCCCAGACCCCAGTGTTCTATGATTAGGGCAGGATCCAACAAGGCAAATTTTGTGGGGCTACTACTCACTTTTACACCTTGTCCAGACCTCTGTACAAGAGAATAGGGAGTATTTTGCTGCTTATAAAAATGGAAAGAGAGGTGATGATCAGTGACTCCTAATTTAAAAAATAAAAGATTGGTGTTGCTGAATAGATCTAGCAGACAAGAGGGGAGACTGGGTGAGTTGAGAACTTGGGTTCATGAGGCTAAGATAGAATTGTTTTTGACCAGAGATATTTGTTTATCCCATGGCCCTAAAAGCCACACTTTTGCCCAGTACTGTCTTTTGGATGGACTTTACTGGATTGTTTCCATAGCAACAACCCAAGCTTAGAGGCTTTCACCCTCTTTTCTCAGTTTGGGTCAGTTTTGACTTCCTCAACAAGAATTGAGAACCATAAACCTTCTCTTAGATGCAAGGATCTCAACCCTCTTCTGGAAAACTAACCGTTAGAACAAGGTAAAAGGTTCATCCCTATAGTCATTCCTAAAAGGAACCTTATTCCACAAGATACCTAGTCTTCTCTTCCTCTTGCCCTTCCTTTTCCTGTTTAGTGGTATAACTATGTAGATGCATGAAGAGGTGATTGGACCAGGCACACAACAAAATGGGTCTTCTCAACTCAGCCCAATTCCCTTTCCCAGGTGTGAACATGCCTTAAAGCTTCAAGCTACCTAAGGATAGGCAGTTCCATTTCATTTGTATCTGGTCTCTGGATGATATTGAGTAAATGCAAATTAGCTGGAGATTTGGTCATTGTATTTTAGTCTTGGGGAAACAGTTGTTTTCCAGGCATTTGGGTTCTCTAAATTCAGGTAAATATGGAATCAGGGGACAGGGCAATAAGCAGCTCAACTTTTACTAGATAAAGAAATACTTCTAATTTTACCTAAGGTACCATCCCTCCTTTCATGCCCTTCAAATTTCAGGCCTGACCTGATACACAGAAACTAAGTCTTAGCAATTGAACCCTGCTCAAGCATTGTAAAAGTAAAATGCATACCAGAGCTTGGATAAATGGATGGAGTGTGACAGGCTAGTGGCCTCAGCTGTGACAGCTCAGTCCATTGTAAAGAGGAATATTGCTTCCTAGGTCTGCCTGACCATGGGAGGCAGACGTTGAAGGTACCTATATTAGCCATGAGGTGTGGGGCACTGTTTGCCCCAGTTTACAGAAAATAGGTAAATACCCACAGTAAAGTACTATATGAGTGCTTCTGAATTGTAATTTAATTATGGCTATATTATGCAAATGATATGCAAATTCTTTGACAGAACAATAAATCAGGCTTTTTTTAAAACTAAAACTGTTTACTACATTCCCAAACCATCCCCTACTACTGATCATCCCTATCCTTTTTATGGTTTTCCACCATACTATGTTTTTTTTAATAGGAAAAAAGCTTTTTCCAAGCTTCCTCACTTGGGAAGTTCATAATGGATGGATATAAATATATACATATATGTATGCATATAAACATATGTATGTATTAGCAGTAGTTGGAGACAAAAGGGATCAGGAATGAGAATTCAGAAGTACCAACAAAGACCCAGAAACAAAGACAATCTAGAATTGAGATGGCTGCCTAGGTGCAGGTATCTATTACCAGGGATATGGAGGGGAGGGTAAGGATAGATAGGACGCTGATAGAAATTTGCCTGACTTGTATTTCATCCCCATTGGGCCAGCCTTTGGCGCCTTTCAAGATGGTAATTAGCTAATCTCATCAACTAGCCTATGCTAATGAGAGGGGTTTAATGGAGATTCCCCCTCCTCCTTCCACCCCTCCCCGCAAAGGATCTCCCTCTAGAGTTACTTCTCTACATGCTAATAAGAGCCTTCCAGAAATAGTCCCTAGTATCCCCCCCACACACATCCATTGTTGTGTAACACAAAGGAGTGACTTTCCCTTGTGGATATTTCTGGTGAAGTACTGGGGAGCATGACTCCCAGGGAAGGCCAGAAATTAGATTATTTGGGTCAGGAAGGGGGCTGTGGCACTCCTTAAATCATATTATGTAAATATCATCATGTTTAGGGCCAGCACAAAATTTAATTTTACATGCTACTTCTGGAGACAAGGTAGTGCCCAAGATGCCCATAAATTGCAGGTCACTCCTCATCTCTCCTCTAACCTTGAGTTTACCAACTTCTAAAGCATTTATTATTAGTACTGATGGAATAGGCAATATTTGACTCAGAGCTTTCCAACTTAGTAGAGAAAGACAAGCCTTACCCTTCAGGAATGTATGATTCATTCTGAGGAACATGACCAGACAAACCAGAAAAAGAAGAAGGGTTGGGTGGTAGAGACAGAAGGAGAACAAATAAATGGTTTACCTATGACTGATACACACGCTTCACATTCCTGAATAACAGGAAGCAAGAGGGGCTAAGGTGTGACTGGGAAGTAGCTTTAATTTGGGGGGCGCCCCTTTTTTATTTTGCTACCTATGGCCTAACTTATTTTAGACCAGTTTAATGTATTAATTTAAATGGGAATCTAATAGTATTTGCATTCAAATTTAAATTCTGATAGAATGTAAGCTTATTGAGGAGTAGCTAGGTGGCACAGTGCCAGGCCTGAAGTCTGGAAGACTCATCTTCTTAAGTTCAAATCTGTCCTCAGACACTTACTAGTTGTGTGACCCTGGGCAAGTCATGTTACCCTGTTTGCCTCAGTTTCCTCATCTGTAAAATGAGCTGGAGAAGGAGATGGCAAATCATTCTAGTGATCTCTGCCAAGAAAGCCTCAAATGGGGTCACAAGGAGTCAGACACAGGGACTGCAGCAGCACCAGACCCAAGATGGCAGCCAGCGGGAGGCTGATGAAGGAGCTGGAAGAAATCCGCAAGTATGGGATGAAAAACTTCCATAACATCCAGGTTGAGGAAGCTAATTTATTGACTAGGCAAGGGCTCATCATTCCTGACAACCCTCCATATGACAACGGAGCCTTCAGAATCGAAATCAACTTCCTAGCAGAGTATCCATTCAAACCACCTAAGATCACTTTTAAAACAAAGATTTACCACCTTAACATCGATGAAAAAGGGCATGTCTGTCTGCCAGTAATTAGTGCTGAAAACTGGAAGCCAGCAACCAAAACTGACCAAGTCATCCAGCCCCTCATAGCACTGGGGAATGACCCCCCAGCCTGAGCACCCCCTTCGGGCTGACCTAGCTGAAGAGTACTCTAAGGACAGTAAAAAATTCCGTAAGAACACTGAAAGTTTACAAAGAAATATGGGGAAAAGTGACCCATGGACTAAATCTTCCATGATTAATTCCAACCAGGGTGAGTGGAGACCCAGAGCAGCGCATTTCCAACACCAGACAACCAAGACTCTTTGGGAAATTGACAGGGGCCACCTCCTGGCGTTAACTTGTGTCAGTTAATAACTTTCTACAGTTTTCTTACTCAAAAGTGGCCTAGGTAAACCTGTAAAGAAAGGATTAAAAATTTAAGATGTTCTAGTTCTGATTTCTTTGTTTTAAAAATCACTGCTTCAATCTACCTTAAAGGATGGTGTGTTCTTTTCTTGCCCGAATCTATCCCAAATCTTCAGTTTCTCTTCAAATTTAAAACAGAAGGTTAGTGAGTGGTGCACACTCCTTATCCCTCTCTTCCCCTTTGTAGGTCTTATTTTACTGAGTTCATTTTCATCACACTCTCAGTCCCCAGAACAATGCCTTGGAACCCCCCCCCACCCCCCACCTCCATCCCTCCCCCATTCAACCTCTTCCCTCTCTCTCACTCCAGGGCCTGAAAGAAAATGGCTTAAAACCCAGCAGCTCTACTGCCCTCCCTCCCTGCGGCTCTGTGCTTTGTGAGCATGGGTTGTGAATTTGCAACATCTCAGAAACCCAAATGAAGCCAAATCCCAGGGTGAAGTCTGTGATGAGGAAGGAGTCTGGCTGTTGTGTAAATCTGGCTGATGTTATCAAAATGATGTCGATTAAATGGGCAAACCCCCCCCAAAAAGAGTCAGACACAACTGAACAACAGCAAACTTATTGAGGACAGGGTTCACTTATTTATCTCTGTATCCCCGTCAGAGCATTACATACTTAATAAATGTTGGATGAATTGAGTTTTTTTTAATGTATTTCTAAAGCAAAGAGCAACAGGAACCATATGAAGAATACCAAGGAATACTGGATAGCCATCCCTTTCATTCTTGATCACTTAGGGGAATAGGGTTTTCTGACTACCTAAAAATCAAACAGAAACCCTTTGGGTTTAATAACTATTGGGGAAAATCTATCTAAAATGTTTATCGTTCAGTTTCCTGTCTTACTAAGTCAAGAAACTAGTTCTTTGCTGATTGAGAAACCCTGAGGATCTTAAGGTAACACTGTTCTAAGTATCATTTTTTTCTGTTGTACAGGATACCAGATCAAGGTGTCTTAACCTGGGCTCCAAGGACCCTCCCATGGATATTGGGGTAATTGAACTTGGATGGGGGGGGTGACATCTTTATTTTCCCTAACCTTTGATTTCCTTTATATTGGGGTGTATTTATTTTGTGCATTTGAAAACTTTATTTTGAGAAGGTCCCATAAGTTTGATATTGCCAGAGGGGTCCATGATAAACAAAAGGTCAAGAACTCCCTATATGGAGATTTCTAAGATGTAGGACATTTGCTTTATATTCAGTGGGCCCCAAGCCATATGCTCTAGAAGCCATTTTCTCAAATAATAAAATTCCTATTATAACTTCAATTTTTTTTCTCTTAGATCAACAATTCCTTGAGGGCAGGTACTGTGTCCTTTGTATCCCCCACAACACTTGCTATAATACTTTACATAATAAACATTAGTTGAATGAATGAAAACCAACAAATTTCAGTTATTTGAAGTACTGATTACTTGAAGTTTTAATAAATATCAATAACCTGGGTTGGAGAAAGGAAGTGGGAAGGTAGTAAATAAAATATAATCCAGCAGGTACAATACTATTTTTTAATTTAAAAAAAGTTTGCCCTCCTTCCCTGACCACTCCCAAGTTTTTGGGATCTCTCTCAGGACACTAATTAATTATCTGTGCCACTTATTTTGGCTCTTAGCTCAGCCTTGTATTGGGAGTTATCTTTTCATATGCAAATTTCATCAGAGTACAACCTTAAGATCGACACCTGTGTATCACCTAGTACCATGTCTCACGAATTCTAGGTGCTTGGTAAATATTAATTAAACAAAAAAGTACTTACCCACAAAGTCACTTGATAGTGGTGGTGAGTGGGGGGTTGGGGGTGGGGTGGGGGGTGTTAGTGTGTTTGTTTACTGTTTGCTTGTTTTAAGACTGGGTTTCCCTATCCTAACCAGGCTAGAAATGCTGGGGCTACTCACAGGCCTGATCCCACTACTGATTGGCTCAGGAACTTTAATCTTGCTCTATGCCACTCCTTGGGCAGCCTGAAGCCCACTGCCCCCATCCCCAGTTCCATGGCTCACCAGATTTAGTGTGGACCCCTTATTAGTTTAGCCATTGTAGCTCAGAACTCCTGGGTTCAAGAGATCCAACAGCCACAGCCTCCCTGTGAACTGACTCACTTTTTAAAAATTAGTATTGTAAGGATTTGAAATTATAGGGAAGGGAGATGGGATGTATATTGTTTCAGTTGCAGAAGTAAAGCAAGATAGTTCATTTCAACAGGGATGGCCCAATGGAAAGAGCAAAGGATGTGGGGTCCAACAACCCAGCTTCAAATCCCACCCCTTAGTGGTAGCACTTACTATCTCTGGGACATTCGAAAAATTACTTCCCCTTCCTCAGTTTTCTCAAGTGTAAAATAGGAGAGTAGGAAAGCCAACATTATAGATTAGACAGTCTTTAATGTCCTTTCCAACCCTGAAATCCTTTGAGTTTCAGTATTTACTGAGCACTCACTATGCCCCTTTGTTCTAGGTGCTACCAAGGACACAGAAGTATAACATATGACTCCTCCCTAAAAAAAGTTTACAATCTCATTGAAGACTCAAGCAATACATTCAATTCAAGACAACAAGCACTCATTAACTGTCTACAAAATGCCAAGCAAGGTGCTAGTCACGGTAAGATTAAATGCCATTGCTGGAAATTGCCTGTATTGCTACATTATATGCTTTCCCAGTTTAGAACAAGAAAGATCACTGTAAACCTGGAAAGACTTGTATGGTCTGATGCTGAGTGAAATGAGCAGAACCAGGAGAATGTAGTACACAGTAACAGCCACATTGTGCAATGACTAATATTGATAGACTTAGCCCTTCTCAGCAATACAAGGATCTAAGACATCTCCAAAGGCTTCATGATGAAAAATGCTATCCACATCCAAAGAAAGAACTATGGAGTTTGAATGCAGATCAAAGCATACCATTTGCTATTTTTTTTCTTCTGTTGCGTTTTGTTTCCTCTTTCTGGTGGTTCCTCCTAATGGTTTTAATTCTTACAATATTGCTAATGTGAAAATATGTTTAATAGGAATGTATATGTATAGCCTATATCAGACTGCTTATCATCTTAGGGAGGGAGGTGAGGAGGAAGGGGTAGAAAAATTTAAAACTCAAAAGCTTATGGAAGTGATTGTTGATAATTCAAAATAAATTAATTTTTAAAAAAGATATTAAAAAAAAGAAAAATCACTGTAGGTTGAAGTGGTCAGTGAAGTGGTTAACTTCTTTATAGAAGAAGTAGAATTTTTGAAGTACAGATTGTATTTGGTGGTGAGAAGAAGGAATGGCAAGGCTAAGGTCAGAAGCCAAGTTTCTAGGAGGCCAGCCATGGAACCAGGAGGTAACTTAGAAGATAATTCCCAGGACTCAGAAGAATTAGCTTATAACTACCCAACCAAGAAACCAAACCTACTAGGAGAGTGTTGTGAGTTCACCCAAGAGATTTTAACAGTGGCACTGCTATCTAGGGTCACAAATTCCTGGGTAGATGTAGGCACAGAGACTAGTACACACTATTTAAAGCCTAGGACAGTCCCAGAAAAAGGCTGACAAGGGAAGTCCAGAAGATCTTAGATAAAGGTCCTCAGAAGAATGTGAACTCCTCCCAAGACCTCTGCTAATTAACTGGACCTCACCCTGTCTTACCCACTAATCCAGTGGTGATACCTATTTGTGACCAAACTGCTTGATCTTGTCCCAAACCCCACCCTACAATAACCCTGCCTGTGTTCACAGCTAGTCTGTAGTTCTTATGACCTTGGACAAGTCACTTAACCTCTGTTTGCCTGGAGTCAGGAAGACCTGATTTCAAATCCAGCCTCAGTTACTAACCAGCTGTGTGACCCTGGGCAAGCCACTTAACCTTTAAGGCAGCTAGGTGGCACATTGGTTAGAGTGCTGGAGCTGAAGTCAGGAAAGACTCATCTTTCTGAGTTCAAATCTGGCTTCAGACACTTACTAGCTGCCCCTGGACAAGTCACTTAACCCTGTTTGCCTCAGTCCCTCATCTATAAAATGAAGAAGAAAATGGCAAACCACTCCAGTATCTTTGGATGGGCTCATGAAGAGTCAGACACTACTGAAGAAGTGGTGGTTCGGTTGTGCCTGGGATTTTAATGATCTCAGTCCTTACCCCATCTATCAGACCTGACACGTGACACATGCCATGTTCTGTTCCCTCTATACCTGAACTCTAATCTGCCCCACGTTTCCTTTTCAACTCAAATCACAGGATCACAGAAATGCTGGTTAGCAGGGACTTTAGACTAACCCCCTTCACTTTAAAGGCAAAGGCAAAGAAACTCAATCCCAGAAGGAAAAAAGTGATCAGATAAGGGAATTTCAAAGTTCATGAACTTGGAAGTGGTACACCTGTGTGTCATAACAAGATCAAGAGTATGGCCATCTTTGTGTATAACTGAGGTGGGAAGGAGGAGAAGGGATTAAGAAACTGGGAGGTCAAGGTGTTTGAGGAAGTATCAATATGTAGATTGAAGTCCCCTAATATGAGGGCAGGAAAGCTAGGTGGTACAATGGATACTGGGTGGTACTGGGCCTGGGGTCAGAAAGACAGGAGTTCAAATTTGACCTCAGACACTTACTAGTTGTGTGATCCTAGGCAATTCACTTAACACCTGCCTACACAAAACTAAAGAAGGAAATGACAAACCACTCCAATATCTTTGCCAAGAAAATCCTATGGACAGTTGGTCCAGAGTCACAGAATTGGACACAACTGAACAACAAATATGACAGCAGGAGTTGGACAAGACTGAAAAACTGTGAGCCACTAAACTCATTGAAGAAAGGAAAATGTCCTGGAGCCAGTAGAAAATAGCTATCAGAATCTTGATTGGGTAGTAAATATGAAAAGTGTCTATACTTTGTCTTCTTATTTTTTTCTCCCTACATTTGCTCCCTTGAAAATCTCACTCACTCTTCTTTTTTCTTTTCTTTTTTTGGGGGAGGCAATTGGAGTTAAGTGACTTGCCCAGGGTCACACAGCTAGTAAGTGTCTGAGGTCAAATTTGAACTCAGGTCCTCCTGACTCCAAAGTTGGTGCTCTACCCACTGCCCTGCCATTCACTCTTACAGTTTAAAATACCACCTCTCTACAGATGATTCTCAAATCTCTAGCTTGTAGCCCAGATGTGGTTCCAGGCCTCCATCTCCAACTTCCTCCAGAACATCACCACCTGGATGTCTCACTTGCACCTGTAATTCATCATGTCCAATACCAAGCTTATCGTCTCCCCTAAACCTATTCTTCCTTTTGACTTCACATCTATCTGTGGTATCACTCTTCACCCAGGCTCCCATGTTCAAAGTGCTGGGGTTATTTTTGTCTCTCTCTTTCCCTTGTCATATCTAATTCTCTACTAATCCATTTCAACTCTGTAACATCTCTCACTTCTGTTTCCTCTCTATTCCCAGTACCTCCACCCTAATATAGGTGTCAGGGTATGTCAGTTTCTGATTTCTAGGAAGTTGAAGGTCTGGGAGACACGGGCATTGATATGTAAAGCTGAATGCCTTTCAGATGGGAAGGAAACATTTGACACCAAGAAAAGGGTCTGAGACTTGAATAGTAAAACTGCATATGAAGAAGCCTGGGAGACAAAAATTTTGCCTAAGGGCTAAATAATCGCTTTAGTAATTTTGTCCTCATCTATCCATATGCATAAAACCCATCTAGGGTCCAGGTAGGGACACTGGACTGAATAAATTAAATTAAGGTGAGGTCTTTTACTCAGGAAAGCCACGTGTGAACGTGGAAAGTTTGTCCATAAGGAGAGGCTAGACTTCTGTCTCCACCTGGAGGTGACAAACCCCTCTGTGAAGGAGTTAGGAGAGGAGAGTTTTTTGTTTTTTTTTTACAAACTTAGGCTAGGAATCATTGCCCTTACTGAAAAGGCCATTGTAATACTCCATCTGGAAAGAGAGTTGTAATGCTTTGCCAAGCCAGAGGCTGATGTGATGAAGACAGCAGCTGCCCAACAAAAAAATGAGGCCAGGGTATGCAGCAAATCATTGTATCCAGCAGACACCATGCCCTGTGAAAAGACTAGCAGTTGGGGCAGCTAGGTGGCACAGTGGATAGAGCACTGGCCCTAGAGTCAGGAGAACCTGAGTTCAAAAGTGGCTTCAGACATATAACACTTACTAGCTGTGTGACCCTGGGCAAGTCACTTAACCCCATTGCCTACCCAAAAAAGCAACCAAAAAAAAAAAAAAAGACTAGCAGTCTTTTCAATGTATGGGTTGGTTTTGCTCCTTGTTTGTTTTTTTTTCTCTTCTTATTTCCTTTTTATTCTTCAAAAGTTTTTGTTATATAGGATAGCTCTCTGACAGGGGCAGGGGAAAGATAAAAAGGGAAAATTTAGTTGATATAAAAACAAAAGATGCCAATAGTAATTTATTGGAAAAAGTGAAAGTCTAGCAGTGATTTGTGGTAGCCCAGGTTGACAGCCATAGCCCAGTTGCCAAATGATTTGCTCATCCCAATAGCAGTCAATACCACTGAAGAGTCATCATGGTACTCAAGTGATCTTTTTGACCCAGTCCCAGAGAAGATTGATCAATTCAGCCGAAACTGCACCCTGTAAGAAGTCAGCACAGCCTAGTTGAAAGCAAGCTGTCACTGAAGCCATGCCTAGCAGCAGACTTCATGAGGACCCACGAGAGAAAGAAAAGGCATCAAAGTTTTGTTTCATAGTTGTGAATTGCCTTTGCCACATATGTTCCCTACACATATATTTCAGTACCATTGTACTTGGTGAACGGTGCCCTATACCTGTACCTCACTTAACAGTTTACTTAGAAGTTGTACTTTTAAATGCACATTCTTCTACCTACAGATTCTGTGTGTATTTGAGAGAGAGTGCACACAAGGTTTGGGGGAAAATACTCTGTAATTCTTGCTATGCCATTTGAGTCAATGTCTTTGATAAAAACAAAAACAAAATCAAACTACTACTGAGTGATTATTAAGAGGAATCACACCAGCGAAGGCTCCTGAACTACAGTGTTAGGACAGCCACCCATCCCCTCGAACCTGAAGTAGCATCCATCCTTCTCATGTGCCAGTGCCAGATTGGGTAAATGAGACCAGAAAGGGTGTTAAACAAGCCTTAATTATCAATTGCCTAAACTACTGTATAATTTTCTAGGGCCATAAATCATCAGCCTTGCAGTAGGGTTGTCTCTGTCAGCTACCAGCTGTCCCTCTTGTTCTTCTCAGAGACCTCCGGAGAAGCAGCTTAGTCTACTCTGTATCACCTGGTCTGCTACCTTGGAAGAAGATGACGGTCAGAAAAAAAAAAAAATAGAGGGGGAAAATGTATCATCATTATCATGGCAGATATAGCATTTTATGGTTTACAAAATGCTTTACAAAAATTATCTCATTTTATCATCGTAACAACCCTGGGAGGTAAGTGCTATTATTATCCCTATTTTATAGATGGAGGAGCTGAGGCAAACAGAAGTTAAACTTGCCCGGGGTCACACAACCAGCAAATGTCTGAGCCTATATTTGAATTTGGTCTTCCTGACTCCAGGTCTAGTGCTCTATCCACTTTGCCACCTAGCTGCCACATAATAGCTAGCATTTAAATAGTGCTTTAAGGTTTGTAAAGTGCTTTACAAATATTATCCTACCCTCACAACAACTCCAAAAAAAGGCTCCCAAGAGAAGAAAACTCCTAAAAGAATTTGGGAGTGGAATGCTGACCTAACTGGGAAGCCCATTGTCTGGGCCTTAGGAAAGACAGGTTATCAATAGGAGAGATCCACCTTTTTTTTGGAGCAAATTAGTAAAAAGCAGTTCCCACAGCTCCCTTAAGAGATATTTTGTGTGATAGGGGATATAGATGAAAAGAACAGGCTTAAAACAGGCATTCTGGGATATTCTGACCCTGCACTGTAAAGAACCCAGCAAGTACTTCAATACTAAGCATCCCTAAGGGGGCAGCTACATGGCACAGTGGATACGGCATCAGCCCTGGAGTCAGGAGGACCTGAGTTCAAATCCAGCCTCAGACACTTGACACTTACTAGCTGTGTGACCCTGGGCAAGTCACTTAACCCTCATTTCCTAACCAAAAAAAAAAAAATACTAAGCATTCCTGTCAATTAATCCAAATCCATAAACATTAAACACCTACTATGTGTCTTTCTAAAAAGAAAGACAGTCCCTGCCCTCAAGGAGTTTGTGGAGGAGACACACAAAAGGAAGCAGGAAAGGGGTGAGGGGTACCAGGGATACTGGCCTTGTTCTGTAGAGTTGATACCAGGTAGGGCAACAGATGTGATACATACACATTTTTACTTTTTTATTTTAGGCTTAAATACAGAATAGAGAAAAGAAAAAGAAACATATCATAAACTTAAATATATAGTAAGAAGAGAAGGGAAAAAAAGCATGTCATGTTCACAGCAGATCATGAGAGGATTCAAAATATGTAGTGGTAAATTTTCATTTCAAGAAAGCCTGTATGATAAATACCAAACATTGTGTTGAGAGCTGTCCATCTCTTCTTTGCTTCCTTGTGAATTTTCTTTTGTTCTCTGCTGTGTACTTTCTATTCTTTTTTTCCCCCTTCCTCTCCCCTCTCCCTAAGGTTACAATTACGTGTGGATATATTTATATATAGACATAGATATATACATATTCATATACGTATATACACATACATACATACATACATACATAGACATATACTTTCCCTAACAAATTCTACTCCTGATCTTTGTTTCTATGTTTGCAAGTATCTCTTATTTCCTATCCCTCCGGACTCATCTACTTTGCTTCTACCTGCTACCTTGCCCTCCTATTACTTAACCTACCCCCCTCCAAAGATCCCTTTCCTATCCTCCCATTCCTATTAATCTAAACACCCTTCTATACCCCAGTAACCTATTCCCTCACTCTCCCCTCTAGAGATCCCTCCCTTATAGTTCCCCCTCACTATCCCCTTACCATTTTATTTCTTCTGAATTTAGAAAACTTTTATACTCTTCTGGATATATATATTGGTCCCTCTTAAACCCATTCCTGATGAAAGTAGGTTATGAGAACTACCAGCCCTTCTCCCCCATCTGATTCCTCTGTCAATTCTTCCTCTTGCACCTCATTTGTATAAAATAATTACTCTTTTTAGCTGTTTCTAAATGGTTTTACTTTTTGAAGTCATATCATACTCAGGTCTACCCCAATTTTTCTTAGGGACTATCCAGTTACTAATGACAATCGTAGACGTATGTTTTACATTTTACATGTATGAAAGGTAATCAGCCTGTCCTTACTGAATCCTTTGTGATCAGTCTTTGGGATGTACCTTATGCTTCTCTTGGCTCTTGGATGTCAAGTCTTCTATTAAGTTCGGTTTGTTTTTTTTTTTCTTAAACAAGTCTGACAATTGATCAAATGTCAGTTTTTTTAATTTGGGATTATGCTTAACTCTGCTGGGTATGATATATTCAGCTGGAAGCCCAGTTCTTTTGCTCTTCAATATATAGTGTTCCAAGACCTGTGGTCCTTTAGTGTCTCTGCTGCTAGGTCTTGTGTGATTCTAATTGTGGCACCATCATATTAAAATTTTTTTTTCTTGTTGCTCTTAATATTTTATCCTTGAGTTGGGGGTTTCAGAATTTGACTACAATATTACTATGAGTTTTCCTCATAGGATCTCTTCCAAGTGGTGATCGATGGATTTTTTCGATTTCTAATTCCCCCCCACACACACACACACACACCTTGTTCTAATGTTTCAGGACAATTTTTTTAAACTATTTCTTGTATTATTATATCAAGATTCTTTTCTTTTTATCATGGATTTTAGGTAGTCCAATTATTATCATGTTTTCTCTTCTTGCTCTGTTCTCCAGGTCTTATTTGTTTTTCTTATAAGATGTTTCACTTTCCCTTCTATTTTTTCATTCTTTATATTTTGTTTTATTATTTCTTGATCTCTTAAAACTTCACTGGCTTCCCCTTGCCCAATTCCAATTTTCAAGGTGTCATTTTCTTCCTTACGATTCTGGATCTCCTTTTCTAATTGATTGACTTTCTTTTCATAATTTTTTTTTTGTTTTTCTTGGATTCTTTTTTTTTATTTTTAGTTTTTCTTCAATCTCTCTCATTTGATTATTAAAGTCTTTTTTAAGTTCTTCCATAAATTCTTTTTGGGCATTTGATATTACTCTTTGGGGTAGAAGAGGGTTTCTTTGCTTCAATATCCTGAAGATGAAGGTGAACCCTGGTCTTCTCTATTCCCATAATAACATTCTATGGTTGGATTCTTTCTCTTTTGCCTGTGCATTTTTTTGTAGTAATAACTTAATTTTTCTAATCACCTCTAGTCCTGGGATGGAGGATGATGCCTCTTGCCCAGATCTTCAGTTCTCCCCTCTAGGCTGGAACCAAAGCCAAACCTCCAGCCTCCTGTATATGCCCACAGCCAGGGGCATCCCTGACCTTCTGCTTCTGCCTTCACCCAGCATTGGTTCCTTCTCACCCCCAGGTCCTCTCCGCAGCACAGCTGGGTCTGGCATTCCTTGCCAACAGAGGTTCCCTTGATCTTCCCAGGCTTAGCTGCCCAACTGCTCTCACTATCCCAGGGGTAAAAGTTCCTGTGGCTGGGGCAGGAAGCCTCCCAATCCAGCTAACCCCAGGACTTGGCACTTGTAGTTAAAGCAGACCCTGGTCTGGAGGTATTTACTCTTCACCAAGACCAAACCTAGTCCTGGGATTTTTCTTCTGATTTTCTCAGATTGTCCCAGGAGGACCATGGTTGTGCCTCTATTCTTATGTTTTTATCTGGTTTGCCTAGAGGCATTATTTTCTCTCTTTCGTGAGGGAAAATCTTGAGGGCCTGGAATTTTCTGACCTGCTCCACCCTTTGATATATACTCACTTTTAAGTGCATTTGGTGGGGAGGTGAGAAGGCTGAATTTGCATAGCATAGTTATTCCCTATTCTATAGGACCTGAATTTTGCTATTTTAAATTATTTCAAAGATTTTACCTAGCATGTCATCGAACAGCAAGCAAGGGATACCAGGGAGACATACATCACCTAAGGAAGGGCTACTTAACTTGGGGTCAGGAACTTGGTTTTGTTTTTGTTTTTTAATATTTTGATTACTGATTTCCTTTGCAATCATATTTTGCTTTATGCATTTAAAGGCATTATTCTGAGCATGATTCCATAGGTTTCACAAGACTGCCCATAGCACACAGAAATGTTAAGAAGCCCTGGCCTAAGGTAAGGCTTGCCATTGTTATGAAGTATGTCTTTTGCGGGATCCAAATAAAAAAAAGAATTCCCTGTTGATGACAAGGCTCTACAAAAGTTCTGCAATATCATAAATGACATTTTCCTTATCATGTCAACGCCCAGAGACTCCTCATTGAAATTCTTTTTTTGAGGAGGGGCTAGGCAATGGGGTTAAGTGACTTGCCCGGGGTCACACAGCTAGTAAATGTCAAGTATCTGAGGCTGGATTTGAACTCGGGTCCTCCTGACTCCAGGGCCAGTATTCTATCCACTGTGCCACATAGCTCCCCCTTATAAGAGAGTCAGGGTTTTTTTTTTTGGAGGGGGGTTGTTTGTTTCTTGGTGAGGCATTTGGGGGTAAGTGACTTGCCCCAAGTCACACAGCTAGTGAGTGTTATGTGTCTGAGGCCGGATTTGAACTCAGGTCCTCCTGATTCCAGGGCTGGTGGTCTATCCTCTGTGCCACCTAGCTGCCCCAAAATTCTTAATAATTCAAAAGAAACAACTATCCACACTGGAAAACCAAAATGGATAAAAGGGTTTTTGCCCAGATTATAAGGACATGCACGGTGACAGATGATTTAATTATTCCATTGAAAGAAGGAAGAAGAAAGTTTCGGTTATAGTCAATAGAGAGAGCTGGCCACAGAGCCAGGAAGCCCAGGGTTCATATTTTGCCTCTGGCACATGCTGGCTGTGTGACCCTGGGCAAGGCATTTTACCTCTCAGTAACTCGGGCAAAGCTTTAATATTGTACATTGCAGTTTAGTTGCTGATCTGCATCAGTAGAAGGGGTTTCCTCACAAAGATTTCCCCATAACATGAAATTATGAATCTGAAATGAGTCAGATGAAGCCAAGTGACAAGATGGATCACATTTGGGCCTCCCCTACCAAGGTTGCCTTGTATTTTGTTTATATATGTCTTCTTTATACCTACATATGTGCATATTGGGTCCCCCATTAGACTGTAAGCTCCTTAAGTGCAGGGACTATTTTACTTTTGTCCTTGTAAACAGAGCACTTAGCACAGTGCCTAGTACATAGAAAGTCCTTAATAAATGCTTGTTGATATATTAATTCATTGATTGGGCAAATATGCAGTGCTTTCGATGACAACCTTAGTGATGCAAAAATCTACCTCTTTAACCCCAATTATCTGCCAGTGATGCTATCTGCCTGGAATTTATGGTACACTATGATCTCAGAAAAATCAAAATTGTATATGACTTAAAGAACATTGGAATAATTTATGGGTGGCATAAGCAGACTACATAATATAACCAATGATGATCTGAACATAAGAAATGGTGTAAAAGATGCTAAAAGTAAACATGTAAACCCAGAAAAAGAATTGGACTAGTTATGTAGCAAAAATGGAAGAAAATCGGTGGACAACCCAAGCACTACAATGGTACCCTCGAGATATTAAAAAGAAGTAGAGGAGGGACTTCAATGCATTGCCTGGATCCTCTATGAAGGAATTGTGGAAAACTGGATGAAAATTGAATAGGGTGGGAAGCCAGTGAGGGGTTGCAATTTACACAAGTGAAAGATATGCTCCTATGGATAAAATCACAGATTCTCTAACTACATAAGTAAACAATCGCAGAAGTCTATATTTTGGGTGTCCTTTCTTTTTGACACATTATTTATGACTAATAATGTCTATGAGTTATATGATTATAAGTCCTTGGTCAAGAATAAAACCCTTTATTTGTTTCTGTGGGGAAAGATGATTCACTCTGCAGTGATCCACTTCAGAGGATTGATTTCAGGATTGCATTTTGACCTGAAGTACAGGGACTATCTTGTTCTTTAATTGGGTATGCTCATAAATGTTTAATAACTGACTCTTTAGCAGAAAAAAAAAAGCAAATGTGATACACTTTTAAGTGTAACCTGCATTATTAACATTTCCTCTGATGTACGTACAGCATACGGTATCCTAGGGGTTAAAGAGAATATTAAGGGCTGTTTTTCTTATACTTTGTGAGATCCCTCCTGAGGGGGGGCTCATTCTGTAACTTGAAAGCATCCTAAAGTTCTTTTCCCCTTATCTTGAAACATCATAAAATTTCTCCTTATCTTGTACCATAAAATTACCAAAAAAAAAATTTCTTCTGTCTCCTTTATCCTGGACTATAAAATTCCTTCTGTCTCTCTCATTCTGTGTCATAAAATTTCCCCTGTCTTCCTTATCCTGTCCTTATCTTTAACTACCATCATCCTACCATTTAACTATATCATCATCCTGAACATCTATAGGCTGTATGTATAGCTTTCTGTCAGAATTTTGTTATATAAGCCTAGCTCCTCCAAATACCAATTACCTCTACTCAGCCCTGTTGCTACAGTCCAAGTCTGTGTGCTTTCACATTAATAAAGCTCCTGATGGCTAAAGAGAATGTGTAAGTGAATTCTTTCATGCCCGAACAGCTCTCCCAAATCTGGCCTCAACACCTCCATCACTTTCTTAAGTCTAAACCATCAATAAAACAATAAATCAAACTCAGATTTGTAGGGTTTGCCAGTTTCCAAGGTATGAATAATCATGTTGAAAATTTAATAATCTAGCTCTTTCTTGAGCTGACAAGAGCTGGTTCCAGCACCCCTCTGCATATGTCTTATCTCCCCAACTATTTTGTAATCTACTTGATTGCAAGGAAGACCTCCTGGAGGAGGTCACATTTGATCCAGACTTTTAAAAGTGAGAATTCTGTGTGTCAGGGCTGAGCGGAAGTGGCATTAGGAAAAGATGAGAATGTTGGAGGTGGAAGGGGAAGGCTGGATGAAGGAAGGAAATTCCAGGCGTAGGTAACAGTATGAGAAGCTGCATCGGTAGGAAAGCAGGGGTCATTGAACCAAGGGTGGGAAAACTGTGGCCTCAAGGCCACATGTGGCCCTCTAGGTCCTCAGGTGTGGTGCTGTGACTGAATCCAAACTTCACAGAATAAATCCCCTTAATAAAAGGATTTTGGACCATCCAATATGCTGAAGTACAGATGGGAATAATGTGAAATAAAACTTGAGAGGTTTGATGATACCAGACCGTGGAAGACTTTGAATGCCAGAATAATAAGTCGAAACTTTATTCAATACCGAACAGAGAGCCACCAAAGAATTCAGAGCATACGTAACCAAGATGCCCCAAAAATCTTAGTGCAACTTTAATCTATTCAAGCTTGAAAGTAAGACTTTTGGGACATCCTGTAGAAGAAAGAAAAATCTAACTGTTGTATGGAGGACCTTAGAGGAGAACATGGAAGAGAAAAGACAGGAGACTCTTGAAGTATGGTTGGAAGGTGATTACAGAGAGAGAATGGGCAGGAATTTGTAACCAACTGGATATGAGAGCTAAGGAAGAGAGAAGGGTCAAAGCTGATACTGACTTTGAACAAGACCATCCAACCAGGTCTTATTTGTAGGTAATGTTTAGAATGTTCATTTGTCCCTTGCTCTGGCAAGGCAGATACAGTACAATGGCAAGGCAAAAGAAGGGATGATATAAAGACAGACAACTGAAGCCTTTACTGTGTGGAAACTTGACTGGAAGACAATACATACCTTATGTATAGAGCTTATTGGCCTGATTCTCCTATTGGTATTCATGGACATGGTTTCAGTATTGGAAAGAGAACACAAAATGGGGAAGGGTTAGGAGGGGGTATGGAGGGGGGGGAATGACCCATTTTATGATTATCTTTCTTATCTCACAGAAATGAAGAACCTCTAGGCCATGGGATGGATTTCACCTGTGGATTGATTTCATTTGGACTACCAAAATAATAATCCCTCCCCCTTGCTAAGTAGTTATTATCTCATTGAGGACAAGGCTTCTGAAAGTTTAAGAATAACTAGAAAGTGAAGAGTCAAAATTGTTGACTATTGAATTTATTATCATTTCAACTGCAGTGATCATACTGGAATGAGATCAGACCTGTGATTTCATTAATACCAGAAACTCCCCATGAGGAAACTACTGTTGGCACTTTCTCTGCAATTTATGAAGCCATTCTTTGCTTCCCTCATCGAGGAGAAAGTGAGGCTGGTGACTTTGCACAGCCCTCCCTCACTTAAATCCAATTCACTTGCATGTCATGGCATAACCTCCATGATGTCATGGTCCTCTTTGATAAGAAGGACAAACAGCAACCTTTGTGAATAGAAAAGGAGCTGCCCACTAAAGACCAAGCTTCTAGTTGGGCAACACAGCTTCCTTCCTTCCTTTCTTTTCTCTTAAAGACCAGCCTTAACCCCAAATCACTCTAGTCTCAGACCAAGCCGTACTTGGTCACTGTTTGGGCCCTGATTGCCTCAGAATGAATTGTAAATAAAAATTGTTTCTGTTTTGACCAGAAACCCTGAGGGTCTTCCCCTCCCAGATCTATTTTTTTCTAAAGAGGCCATTCCTTGGGGCAAGTGGAAGCTAATGACTCTAAGAGACAGCAAGAATCAGTCAAACAGAAACAAAAAAATGAAAAAACATAAGAAAATATAAAATACCTCATTGGTAAAACAACTGACCTGGAAAATAGATCCAGGAGAGACAACTTAAAAATTATTGGTCTACCTGAAAACCATGATGAAAAAAAAGAGATTGGACAACATCCTTCAGGAAATCATCAAAGAAAACTTCCCTAAGGTCCCAGAACCAGAGGGTAAATTGGTCATTGAAAGAATCCACGAATCACCTACTAAAAGAGATCCCAAATTGAAAACTCCAAGGAATATTGTAGCCAAATTCCAAAATTACCAGATCAAAGAGAAAATACTGCAAGCTGCCAGAAAGGCACAATTTAAATATCATGGAACCACAGTCAGGATTAAGCAGGACCTTGCAGCTTCTACCTGAAGAGATCAGAGGGCATGGAAAACAATATTCTGTATGACAAAGGAGCTTGGTTTACCAAGGATCAACTACCCAGTGAAACTGAGCATAATCTTTCAGGGGAGAGATGGAAATTCAATGAAATAGGGGACTTCCAAACCTTCCAAAAGACCAGAGCTCAACAGAAAATTTGACCTTCAAATACAAGACTCAAGAGAAGCATAAAAAGGTATGAAAAAACATGGGAAGAAAACAGGAAAGAAAAAAATGTTACTAATAAGGACACACTGTTTACATCCCTACAAGGGAAGATGACACTTGTAACTCTTGAGAACTGTAACATTATGACATTTAAAAGGGGTATACTTAGATAGAGGGCATGGATATAATTTGACTTTGATGTAACTAGTAAAAAAATCTAATTTAGTGGTGAAAAGGGATTGGACTGGGAGAAGAGGAAAGGAGGAGGCAGAAAAGAGTAAATTACATCACATGAAAAGGCACAAAAACCTAAAACAGTAGAGGGAAAGAAGAGAAGGAGATGAGCATTGTTTGGTTCAAAGATGGAATAACATAATCAGTTAGGTATGGAAATCTAACTTACCCTATAGGAAGTAGGAGGGGAAAGGGGAAAAAAAGGGAGAGGGTGAATAGAAGGGAGGGAAGAAATAGAAAGGATAAAGAGGAAGAAAAGGGAGGGGGCTAATAGAAGGAAGGGCAGGCTGAGGGAGGCAGTGGTTGAAAGCAAAACTCTACTGAGGAGGTAAAGGAAGAAAGGAAACAGAAAAGCATAAAAGGGAGGGAGGGGATAGGATGGAGAGGAAGACACAGATAGTAATCATAACTGTGAATGTGAATGAATTGAACTCTCTCATAAAATGGAAACAGCAGAGTGGATTAAGACCATAATCCTACAATATGTTGTTTACAAGAAATACATTTGAAGCAGAGGGATACACACAGAGAAAAGGTAAAAGGCTGGAGCAGAATATATTATGCTTCAGCTGAAGTAAAAAAAGCAGGGGTAGCAATCCTGATCTCAGACAAAGCAAAAGCAAAAATAGATCTAATTAAAAGAAATAAGGAAGGAAACTACATCCTGCTAAAAGGCACCATAGACAATGAAGTAATACCATTACTAAACATGTATGCACCAAGTGTTACAGCATCCAAATTCTTAGAGGAGAAGTTAAGGGAAATACAGGAAGAAATAGATGGCAAGACTATACTAGTGGGGGACCTCAACCTCCCCCTCTCAGAACTAAGTAAATCTAACCACGAAATAAATAAACAAGAAAGAAGTTAAGAAGATTAATAGAATTTTAGAAAAGTTAAACATGGTTGACCTCTGGAGAAAACTGAATGGGGACAGAAAGGAACATACCTTTTTCTCAATGGTACGTGGCACCTACACAAAAATTGACCATGTACTAGGGCATTAAAAACCTCACAATCCAATGCAGAAAGGCAAAAATATTAAATGCATCCTTTTCAGATCATGATGCAATAAAAATTACATGTAATAAAGGGCCATAGAAAGATAGACTAAAAATTAATTGGAAACTAAATAATCTAATCCTAAAGAATGAGTGAGTCAAACAATAAATCATAGAAAAAATCAATAACTTTATCCAAGAGAATGACAATAATGAGACAACATATTAAAACTTATGGGATGCAGCGAAAGTGGTCCTTAGGGGAAGTTTTATATCTCTAAATGCTTACATGAATAAAATAGAGAAAGAAGAGATCAATGAATTGGGCATGCAACTAAAAAAACTAGAAAAAGAGCAAATTAAAAATCCTCAACTAAATACCAAATTAGAAATTCTGAAATCCAAAGGAGAGATTAATAAAATTGAAATTAAGAAAACTATTGAACTAATAAACAAAACTAAGAGCTGGTTTTATGAAAAAACTAATGAAATAGATAGACCTTTGGTTAATTTGATTAAAAAAAAAAGAAAACCAAATTACCAGCATCAAAAATGAAAAGAGTGAATTCACCACAATGAAATGGAAATCAAAATAATAATTATGAACTATTTTGCCTAACTGTATGCCAATAAATTTGACAATCTTAGTGAAATGGATGAATACTTACAAAAATAAAAATTGCCCAGATTAACAGAAGAGGAAATAAAATACTTAAACAACCCCATCTCAGAAAAAGAAATTGAACAAACCATCAATGAACTCCCTAAGAAAAATCTCCAGAGCTTAATGGATTTACAAGTGAATTTTATCAAATATTTAAATTATTAAATTTAAATTTGTTATTTAAATTTATTTAAATATATCCACTCCATAATTATTATTAAGTTTAATAATGTTTGTATGGCATTTTAAAGTTTACAAAGAACTTTATGTATATTCATCTCATTTGATGCTCATGACAATTCTGTGAAGTATTTTTATTTATAACCCCCATTTTTACAGATAAAGAAACTGAGGCATCACAGGGTCACACAGCTAGTGTCTGAGGAATTATTAGAACTCATATCTTCCTGACTTCAAGTCCAGTGCTCTATGCACTCTATCATCTAACTTCCATTATGCTATCCTGTTACTGCTGTCATCATTATCATCATCATCACTATCATAGTTCTTCTTTTCATGTTGCTTAAAGGTCTACAAAGCACCTTCCTCATAACAATCCTGTGAAGTTAGTAATGAAAATATTATTATCCTCATTTTACAAATCATACAATCATATAATTTGAAACCAGCAGAGACCTAGGCATCATCTAGTTTAAAACCCTCATTGTAGAGGTAAAGATGTCAAATCCCAGGGAGAGGAAGTGATCTATTCAAGGTCTCACAGGTAGGAATTAGCAGAACTTTGTTCTGAATCTAAGTCTTCTGACTCCTAAATGAGGAAACAGACTCAAAGGTTAAGTGACTTACTCAAAAGTGTTGCTTTTTAGTTGTTTCACTCATGTCCAACTCCTCACAACCATATTTGGGATTTTCTTGGCAAAGATACTAGAGTTGCTTCCATGCTATAATACAGCTCCTTTTAAGTGATAACAAATAAAGCCCACAGCCACAGTGAAAAACAGAGCATGAGGGAAACCAAGATAGTAGGGAACAAAAGCCATGCCATGCCATAACATGCCATACCATTTGAGAATTAGTCAAAGGAATAGGAGGTAGTTAGTACAGCAGAAAGACAATGATGATGGGGACAATCAGATATATGTCTTTAAGTGTCTTAAGGGCTATCATATGAAAGACATAAATAGGTAGAAGCTGCCAAGTAGAAGATTTCAGTAAAGAATTCCTAAAAATTAGGGCTGTTCTAAAGTGGAATGGGCTACTTGAGGATTTCTAAAGTTCCTCATCACTAGAAATCTCCAAGTGGCGACTAAATGCCTATGTATTGGAAAAGGGAATACTCTTTAGCTATAGGTTGAACTAGATAACCTCAGAGGTTCCTTTCAGTGCTGAGATTCTATGAACTTTATTTGGCAACCAATAGGGAGATATTTGGGGCGGGGGGGAGCCGAGGGGTGAAGAGAAGAAGTATGAGGATAGGATAGAGAAAACACACAATTATCAATCAAAATGGTAAGCTTGAATTGGAGCCACTCACTCCAAAATAAAAAGAAGTTAACAGAATAGATAAGAAAGAAGAATCCAATGTTATTTACAAGACACACATTTGAAACATAGATAGATAGATAGACAGATAGACAGAAAGATAGATATAGACATATCTATGTCTATCTATATCTATATATCTCTATATCTATACATCTATATATATACATATATACATACATACATACATACATATATATAGTTAAAATAAGGGCCTGGAACAAAATCTAAAATGCTTTAAGTGAACTCAAAAAAAGCAAGGGTATTAATTGTGATCTCGGATAACATAACAATAAAAAAGATTTGTTTAAAATAAGATTAAATGACATTATACTGAAAGGTATATGAGTTAATATTGATGAAGACAATGAATTAACATCAGTACTTAATATATATGTATTGAATTACATAGCATCTAAATTCTCAAAAGAAAAGTTAAATTATTCACAAGAAGAGACAGTAAAACTCTAATGGTGGAGACACAATGTATCCCTTTCAGACCTAGACAAATCTAAACACACACACACACACACACACACACACACACACACACACACACACACACA